>NC_087217.1:37425708-37488208 GCF_015104395.2 Macrobrachium nipponense | reverse complement strand
TCAGGTATGATCTATGCATGCTGAAATACTTAAAAAGGCCCCACTGGTTTACAAGATTTTTATGGAATTTAACAAAATGAAGAGAGTATACTTTAACTACTGTACTGTGTAAAAGGGTAAATTAATTCTAAAGACCTTTTCAATTGTCAACTACATTGAGACTAATGAAACCACTGAATTTGCCCCCGCCCACCCGCCCCCCAAAAAAATTCTGGCAATTTCTTTTTAGTAACAATGAATGCTGTGTCTGAGGTGGATAGGCTTTATTGGTGATTTACAGAAATCTTCACGGGATTTTTTATCACAACTTATGTAATAATACATCAACATCTTTTTAAACAGGGTATTTTCTAACTTTTAATAACATCCTTAAAGAATGAATATTTTATTGGTGCTTCAACAAATACCAATATGTATGTAGTATGTATGTGTAAGAGATGATCGAATGATGTTCATACGAAAATTAATATACAAATCAAAATAGTAGGCAGACACAATCAGCTTGTCCCCAAAAATAAGTAAACTTCTACAGGAAAGCAGAATCATCGCCGGTATTATTGCTTTGAAAATATCATAATGAATATAAAAAAGGTGCAATTTGATCTACTGATGATCCACTTGTTGTGCTCACTAGAATTCTGTTAGTCTAAGGCCAGTCAGACTCATTGGTCCCGTTTGGCCACCATGGCAAAAGTCTGAAGTTACACTAAAGTAAACATATAAAATCTTTGTCCTTGCATAAGTGAAGTTGGTGTTTCCAAGTCTTGTAGCTGAGTCCAGGTTTAATCAGTATGTCAGCAGGATCTCACAGTGGGCTCTCACAACCACATACACAACAACAACATTTGTGGTCACTACAATCCAGTCTTCAAAATGTCCCACACTCAATTTTAGAATGAGCCAGAACCCTGTCATAAAGTCAGTTTTTATCTGCATCTAGTGTATGACCTTTCTTAACAATGGTGACCTCAGAGAAACCTGAAGGGCTAACATGATTCATGATTCTCACACCTAGTCCCTGATTACTTATAGACATAATACAGCCATGCCCTACCAGCAAAGGAGCTACCAATAAATTAAATATGGCATCACAGCTCTGCCTTTGTTCTGTCAAGAAATTCTAAAGTCATCTTAATAACATGATGGACTCAATACAGTGTTCATTCTCAGCCCCATCATCTAAATTACTCAATTACCATTTTGCCTACCTCTATAACATGGTTGGGTAAGAAACCATCACAAAATATATCTAACAGTAAACATGCAAACACAAACACCTAAACTTCATCTAAACAACTGAACCACCAGTCCTGTTCTAATGGACAGACATACAATTGCATGTCTGAAACATAAATTTGATTAGGGAGATAGACTATGTCCTTGAGGTGATCTCAGACACTATCTTCTCCCCTGTTGCCCATTGACTGGACACCCATGATGAAAACATAGGCTTCAACAACCTATACAAGTTCCTGATATCCAATTTGTTGCTGCCACCACCTGTCAATCGAGCCCTCAGTCAACTCAATCCATTGGTGGTTTACACAACAGCAAGAGATCCTGGAATAAATTCAAATCCTTCCTAATGCTGCTGGACTTTGACACTGACAGACGACACAAGATGACCAACCTGGAGAGAAAAATATGGCTTCACTGAATGGCGACTAACACTGGGGCTGCCCTCCCCAATACGAAGAGGGTAGACATTTTGCTGGAGGACCATATTAACAATGGAGTGATGTGAACTAACAGTGTGCAAAAGCACCCCTTCAAACAATACAAAAGAGATGCCCTTACCCATTCGTTTCCTGCTTATACCAACACAAGTTTGGCATAGTGGTGTGGAATTGCACCTCCAAAAGGTTCTATGAATCCATTCTTCTGGCACTGCTGATAGACCACTGTAGGCCCCCACATGGCAGTCTATGACTCATGGCCACACGACCTTCACCTTCCACCTCATGTCATTCAGGCATTACCTTCTCGATATCCAGGCACCCTTTCTCGGTACCATCTTTCTCAAATACTTTGAGCTACTTACATATGTTGCCTAATGCCAACTCCTGAACCTTGCCTCCATCCAAGCAGCTCTGCTCACCACCATACCCCTACACATTTTCCTACAAGAATTCTGTGATGTTTTTAATCCTGATCTCAAACTAATTCCAGGGATATAAGCAAACCATGGCATACACTACCATAGAAAAACAAAGTACCTCAGCCCACTCCAAATTCTATCTGCCAGGCCCTAGAGAAACCATTTTCCACAAGAAAAAACCTCTGAAGAAATTGAATTGATGAACCATTGTCAGAAGGCTTACAATCTATGGCATCCCCACTCTACATGGTTATAAAACTCAATAACTCTTGACACTTTTACAGAAGCTATAGGGACCTCAAGCTGTAAATAGAGCCCATCAACTTCTCACTTCCTAGTGTGGCGGACATTTATCTCCACCTTGCAGAATACAAGAATTTTCACATCACATAGGACAACTTCCAGGTCCAAAGATGGTAATCATCAAACCCTTTAGGAACTATGTCTTTAACTACTTCAATCTCTGTAATACTGATGGCTTGTTCCAAAGGCTAATGGACAACATCCTTGTCAATCTTCATATCTGCATCTGAGACATTTATGACATAAGCAGCCCTTTCTGGGCATGTTGCAGCACAAAAACCACAGCAGAGCTATACTCTTGTATTTCGAGGTAATGGTCTGGTAGTACACCCCAATAAATGCATCACTGAGGCATCTTCCACCAAATTCCTCAATCATCAATTATTGGCAAGTGCTGTCTGCCCCTACACTCCACAGGAATCAACATGTATGGTGTGTTACTACCTCTGATTTCTCCAAGGAATGGCACAAATCATGGCCACCCTCTACAATGACTTTAGTGGAAACAGCAAGATTCTCAAATGAAGCATCTTCTAATGCAATGCCTTTAAAGCTACTAAATACACCCCAGCAAACACAGCTACTCAAGTATTACCCAGCCCCTGGGCAAGACTTACATTCATTTAGACACCAGTAACAACACAACTGGTGCTTCAGATAGACATTTATCAACAGAACAACCTTCGACAAAGAACTCATCAACATTCACCAGAGTACCAGACACTTCAGACATTTCCTCAAATGTACTTTTTTCACCATCCCAGTAGACCATCAGCTGATCATACAATCTCATAAATCATGACACATACTCTGCCTGTCAACAGCGTCAACTTTCAGCAATGGTTCAGTTCCCTTGCACTATAATATATACCATACACCAGGTAAGAAAATTCTGGTAGTAAAAAAGAAATTAATGACCGAACAAGTAAAATAACTTAAGACAAGTAATTTAGCATTGACAATTTCCCTCAAACTAGGTGATAATTTGGTTACTTGCACGTCAACATCATAGATCCCAAAGCCCATCTGATAGATGCAAACATATCATCATAGCAATAGAATGATGACTGAAGGATTACCGAAGTCGGAAGTGATGGTACAAGCCTATGCTGATGAACTCTTCATTGGTTGGGTCAGTTGCTTTGACATTTCCAATGATATAACATCTGACAGAGGACCAGCATTTATCTCCAAGGTATGGACCCCACTAGCCAAATTAATGGGTTAAAAATTCACTGCACCGCCACCTACAACCAAGCTAACTACAGCATGGCAGAAAGGAACCCACCAATCCTTCGAAGCAACTCTCATCACTGAATGTGAAGGATCTGACTGGAAGTCTCATTCACCATGGGTTCTTCTCAGTTTTTGCACAGCGACTGAAGAAATAATTGATACTTTTCTCGCAGAAAACGTTTTCAGGGAAATCATTTACATTTCCAGGAAACCTCAAACACAATGACATCCTCCACCTGTCATCAAAGATGTGGAATGAATGTCTGTAATGCATCATTTTATAAAGGCCTATTGGTACACTATTATCTTTAAATCAAGCTAGTACCCCATTCTCTCCCTGAAAAGTATTTTCCCTAGTAGAAATGAGGAAAAGTTGCACCATTTTCACATTCTTAGTTTATATGTAGTTTTGTTCTACTATGCAATCTAGTACATTATCTGAATCTGAGAGGGCGTCAGCCTAGTAAGAATATGGAAAGGCCACATGTACCATTGTAGAAAAAAAATACCTATTGCTCATATATATATATATATATATATATATATATATATATATATATATATATATATATATTGTATATATATATATATATATATATATATATATATATATATATATATATTATATATATATATATATATATATATATATATATATTATACAATATATATATATACATATATATATGATATATATATATATATATATATATAATATATATATATATATATTGTAGTAACCAGATACTTGGCACTTCGTCACAAGTACTAATGGTGCCCAGAGACCCGGGAAAACAGATTACATTATCACTCTAGTCTATACTGGTGGTGTTAGGGATATATTTTTTTAGGAGAGTGACCATATAGTTTTTCTTTGCATTTATTGTATTGAATTGTTAGTTGATAATTTGGGGAAAATGGCTCAGTTCAAGGTTCAGGAATCTTTAGCAACCCCTTCCATCCAAGTGTTATCTGAAACCACTCTGACTAAGGCACAGTAGAGTGCTTGAGCAGTGGCATATGGTGTTTATGTGTCTGCTAGTATGGTAAAGGTACAAATAAGACGTATTGCTATGGAATCATTGATAGACACTGATAGAATAACTGATGTTGATGAGTTAGAATTAGCCCAAGAGTTGTTGAATGTAGCATGTGCTGATCTTATGAATTAGCAAGAAGAAAAGAAAGAGAAAAGTGATGCAGAGTTAGAGCTTAGACGCATTGAAGCAGAAGAGAATTTGATTAAGCTGAAAATGCCGGCTGAAAGAGAGAATGTAAGCTGAAAGAGAAAGAATAGACAGGTAAAAACAAGAAAGAAGAGAAAGAGACAAAGAAAAAGTAGCAGAAGAGGAAAGAGAAAGGATAAAAGAGGAAAGAGAAATTGCAAGATATGAAAGGGAGATGGAATTGATAAGACCTAGGGACACAATACCTGTGACACCGTCTAACCCTAATCAAGGTAATCAAGACCCTGTATTTGATATAGTAAGAGTACAGAAGTTAATCCCTAAGTTTACTGAAGAAGCTCCAGATGAGTTTTTTGATCACTTTGAAAAAGTGGCTTCAGGTATGGGATGGCAAGAAGATAAATGGTCAGTTTTGCTACAAAGTGTCTTAATTGGTAAAGGTAGAAGTGCTTATCTAGCCTTAACAGCTGATCAGTATAAAGACTACAAGGTACCTAAACACAGTATGGTACAAGTTTACCAGATGACCCCAGAGTACTACAATAAAAGATTCAGAAATTTAAGAAAAGATGAGAAGGGAACCTTCTTAGATCATGCTTATAAAGTGAGAAGGTGTTTTAAACGTTGGTTAGAGGCTGCTAAAGTTAAAACTTATGATGAGTTAGAAGAATTACTTGTTCTTGAACAGTATCTTAGGGGAATTCCTGAACATATAAGAGCCTATTTGAGAGAGCGAGGTTAAGATACTTGACAAAGCTGCTACACTGAGTGAAAATTACAATATAATTAGTAGCAAACGCAATTACAATGTCAAGTAACAGAATCAGCAATGCCCAGGTTTTAAGTCTTATCCAAAAAACAGGAACAAATTTAATGGGAAACCTACAAGTGATACTCATCCAATTTTTCAAGACAGTTACAGAAACCTAATGTTATCTGCTTCAAGTGTGGAAGAGCAGGACATTTCAGTCAAGAGTGTTACCGGAATCAACAGTTGTCAAAGCCAGTTGGTCAAGTAGTGAAAGGTGACCAGGTGAAACAAACTACGAAGAGCAGTGTGGGAAAGAATCAAACTCCAGAGAAGACTGAAACTAAACAAGCTGAATGTTTAGCAACCAGTGGAAATGTAACACTGCTCATACCATAAAGTTGGAACCCTCCATTGAAAGAAAAGTAGTCAAAGTTTTAGAGAATGCTGGACAAACAATCTCCTAATTATAAGTCGAACTGACACGTTGGCCAGCAAATCGTAGCCAAAACGCTGTCTACCCTGATTGAAAGAATTGCCATTGCCCACATTCAAAGCCAAGAAAAGTGAGTTCACCACGTTCAAAGAATGTGTTTGATATTCATCAGCACCCTGACTTAGACAATGTAGCTAAATTCACATATTTACTAGGATCGCTAGAAGGGGAGCCACTCAAAGTCCTTCAGTCTTTAAGCGTAACTGCTGCCAATTATGAAGTTGCCCAAGACTTATTAGATAAGTATTACAGGAATCAGCAGCAGACGCCCATAATTTCGCATTGTCGCCTGACTGATATTTTTGTACCAAAATGCAGTTACGTAAAGCTAAAGACTTTCAGACTTGAGCTCACTGTAATCATTGAACAAATCAAGCCACTCACGGGCTCCCCGTTGAACCAAGGTATGTTGCTAAGCCTCGTAAACCAGATATTGTTACATGGCAATGTCTTCCAGAAAATAGTAGAGTATCTGTGCAAGAGGCATTGGACTTCCTCATACATAGTATGGAGGATGATTCATTGCAAAAAGGCGAAAACCTTGCTTCGACAGTAGCCCAAAAGGGGATGGGAACCAACAAACAATGTACTATGTGTCCGTTTTTCAATGGTAACCATACCGTCTTCAGTTGTTCTAAACATTTGTCTCTGTAGCTGACAAAAGATGTCAGTTAATTTTACAAAAGAAACCGTTCAAGTGTTTTGAAATAGGTCATAATAGTGTAAATTGCAACAGTAAAAAGAATTGTAAGCTGTGTGATGGGCGTCACCACAGTTTGATTTGCGACTCAAATACCCAAAAAACCTGGTCAAACAAACCCACAGCACCCAATAATTTTATTCAGTCGACACTTAAGTCATCCCCCAGTGTGGTCTCCCATCAAGTTAATTAAGAATCAGAATCCTCAACATAAAGTAGCACAAGCAAACCCACCTAAAGAACATAATGAAAAACCGATCGTAAATGCGAAAGCAGTAAAGGGTGAACTGTCCACTAGGCTATCAGCCACTCTGTTGCCAACAGCTACCACAGTGATGTATAATGACGCACGACCATACCGCACTTGCTTCTTCCTCAACACGGGTAGCCAGAGAATTTTCATCTCCAGCTGGTTAGCTAAAAAGTTAAATTTGCTGATTGTTAAATGAATTTCATTAAGTCTTGCTCTATTTGGTACCCAGACAGTGCAGAGAGAATTTGACACTGTAGCTTGTAAAATTCACATGGATAATAGAGTAGTACGTGCCAGATTGATCGTTCATGATGATGTAAACACGCCCATTCATAATGTTGGTTTGAATAATGTAAAGAAACATTTGTTGAGTAAAGGTTGTAACATGGCTGACGAGGACATATAAGGAGATCACATGAAAAACGTAGAATTATTGATTAGAGCTGATTACTTTGATTTATTTATCCTGGGGATGGACAAAATCCATGGTGTCAATTTGTATATTACTCATAAAGCTGTGACTCCCTATGGTAGAGTACCACAATGAGCGCTGGAAGGTTTGAAGGTATCGCATGTTTGAACACTGAGAGTCTGTCGCGTGACCGATGAAGGTGATGTAGATGTATGGTGGAGATTGGACACCATTGGCATTGCTCCGCTTGAACAATACACTATTAATGAAAAAGCTGCCATGAGGAAGGTCCAAAACAGCACTGTAAAAACCAATCAGGGTTATCAAGTAAGTCTACCGTTCTGCAGGTTTGAACGCCCCCAAGATAACTACCGTAATGCTCTTGCACAGTTAAACGCGTTGGAAAGCCAGTTTCAAAAGGACCCTAGTTACCGTAATGATTATGAAAACGTCCTTCAGACATATATTAAAGCTGGGTTTATAGAGGAAATTAAAGATCCCAAAATTGAAAGCTGTTTTATGCCGCACTATAGTGTGAAAAAGGAAAGTCTTAACAACACCCTTACATATCATATTTAATGCTTCTTCAAAACAAATGGGAGAATGCTCTCTAAATGACTGCTTATATCCTACCAAATCTAGTAGAATTGTCATATGATCTTTTGCTTAAATTTAAAACCAATTCATATGCTTTAGTATCTGACATCTCAAAGGCTTTTCATCGAGTTGTATTGGACCTGAATGATAAGAAATATGCTCGATTCTTGTGACGATGAAGGCAGACACGAGCGGCCACATTCGCCTTTAATGTTGTGTTCAGTGTCACTAGTCGTCCATATATATTGCAACAAGTCCTTAGGACCCACTTGGAACAAAGGGGGAGAGAGGAATTAATTAAGTATTTCTATGTAGACAACTATATTAGGACTTATGTTAGCTTAGAGGAGATGCAGAATGACTATGAGGAAGTTAGGTCCCCATTGAACAAAGCTCACATGCCGTTAACCTGATGGGTTACTAATAGCGAGTTCTTTAACAGCCAGATAGGGTGTAGAGAACCGATTGAAGTGTCCATGTTGGGTATGGTATGGAATAGAGAGTTAGACAGGATCAGTTTGAAGAATAGCAAGGAGAAAGTTAGGGATGTAGAGAGTAGCACACTCACTAAAAGAAAGTTATTGTCTCTGATAGTAACCCATTTTGATCCACTTAGGCTAGATACTCCGTTTTTTTGTAAAGGGGAAAGTTTGATTCAAGAGTTGTGGGAAGCCGGAGTGGGATGGGTTGGGATGATATATTGTCTCTAGAACATCAGTGGGAAGCTGACATGGTCCTTAGAGAGTTTAGAAAGGTTCATAGTATCAAATTTCATAGAGCAATCCTGAAAGGAAGCACAGAGATTCACATATTTACTGACGCCTCGAGTAAGGCCTATGGAGCTGTAGTGTATGCAAGGAGAGATTTAGCAAAAGCACCCTTGTTAACTTCGAAAATGAGAGTTACGCCACATAAACATGCTAAATTAACTATACCAAAGTTGGAACTGTTAGCCTTAATGATAGGGTTTAGGTTAGCAAAACATCTCTGTAGTTTATTTGAAGTAGCTAACGTAACTGTATGGACCGACAGCAGGGTAGCAATCGCATGGGTTGATAGCAGAGTAGGGAGTATGAACACCTTTATCTCTAACCGTGTGTGGGAGACTCTTTCTATTTGACAGGAATACAGCATCGAACTGAAATATGTCCCCACTAAGTAAAACCCAGCAGACATCTTGACCCGAGGATGTGCCTTCGTTGAATTCCAACAAAATCCCATGTGGAAGGAAGGACCTACGTTCCTGCACGAGGAAGGGATTCCTGAGCAGTGTGTCAAGGAGGATAAGACATCCCTCCAGACACGTGATGTAGAAGTAGCGGCCCTGAGAGAAATGCGTGATGAAGGCACATTGACTCCGCCAGCGGAACTATGGAAACTGCAGGGGAGTAATGTAGAGTTTGACAGATTAATCAAAGTTATGAAATCTGTGCTTAAGTTTGGGAAATGCAATGCAGATCCTTTTAGCAAGTTAGTTTGTTTGGAGCAGTGACATTACCCGCCCACTGTTTGTGCTTTTCTTGAAAATGGAGTACCTGTTCCTTCGACGAAATTTTGCGAGTCAATTATTTCCAGTAATGTAGGATGGCCTAGTTTTTACCTGCAGTAGGTTAGTGAATGTTATAGAAACGAAATCTAAATTGTTATTGTTGTCATTCAAAGGTAGATTAGTATTTTCATATTTAGAGCATCTTCGAACTCACATGCATTATGGGGTTAATGTTTTAATGAATCTATTTTGCCAGGATTGTTGGTGCCTGGAATTGAGGGCCAAACTCAAGAGAGTCATAGGGAGATGTCATGCCTGCATCCTAGCCTTCAAATGCCTTTTTTGAAGACCACCACCTCCTCATGACGCACCGCACCCCCTTGAGAAAGTCAGTGTCAACCACACGGGCCCCATCCCAGTAGAAGGTGGAGCTGGGCATATCCTGATAATAACATGCATGACAACCCACACCATGTACCTGGACTATTGCAGCGGGTTAGATGCAGATACATTCATCTTGTTGTTGCAACGTTTTGCAGTGACTCATGGCGTTCCTAACACCATGTACAGCAGTAACGCTATGACCTTTAGGGCAGCAAGAACTTTCCTACAAGAGGTACGAGACGAGGAAGTAACTCAGCAATACGTCAGTCTACGAGGAATCAAATGGGCCTTTCAGACTCCCAGGTCTTTCTGGAAAGGGATTATTTTAACGCCTTATAGGGGTGGTAAAGCGAATGCTGGCAACCCCCCTTTGACGTGCCATCTTCACCGAGGAGCAGTTAAGAGCATTGATAAAGGAGGTGGAAGCTGTTGTGAAAAACTGCCCCTTAATGTACGCAGGAGATCGACGTGAGGATGAAGTACTCACGCCTTCGAAACTCATCCAAGGCGATGGAATTAGATTGTTGCCACCCTTGGTACCCCATGAAGACTTCCATCTTAGTCTGACAACTCAACAGTTGTGCCAGCAATACTTCAAATTAACCGACACCCTCGAACGTTTCCAACGTTACTAGAGAGAGGGTTATTTGAAGTCTCTACAAGAGCAACATGACTAAAGAGAAGCCTCACCGACTGCCCTGAGAGTAGGCGAGATCGTGTTGATCAAGGTCGACCAGCGCAAGCGCAGTCAGTGGCCCCTCGGTAAGATCATTGAAGTGTACCCTGACACTGACGGGGTCATCAGGTCGTTCAAAATGGTCCTCGATGGCGAGGAGCACCTGCATTCTGTGCAGCACATTGTCCCGCTCGAGGTTAATGCCCACGACGAAGAGAGAGAAGAAGAGAGTAGCCAGATCGACGACAGTAGCAGCGAGGCAGGGAACGACGAGATACAGAAGTGAAGAACAATTGAGTCGACAGACTGAGAGACTCAACATTAGTGGTCATGAAAGTGAAAGAGATAAGGCAGGCATGACTGAGACGGTAAGTGAAGCAGGTGTCCCTCCGAAGAGGAAAGCTCCTGTAGAACAGAGAAAGCGAATATCAGAATGGGTAAAAGACGAACTGATTTAGCAGTGTTTCTGTATATGTTCAGTGTAACTATCGAGGTGAACTATGGAAGAGCACGAATCGAAGGTTTTAGAGTTCGGGTAAGTGAAGTTTAGTGACGTCACGTCTCACGAGACCGACTAAAGCAGTCCACCAAGAATAATAATTGCATAAAATGAGCCCGTTGCGGACACGTGTTTTGAATGTGCGTTGTGTAACTCCTCTATTAGTCGGGACGAGGCCGCTCAGTTTTGTTGTTTCGTTTTGTGTAAGACTGTTGAGTATTTAAGATATGAGTAAGCGATCTATAAGTGCATTTATGTTGCGATCTTACCTTTACCGGTCAGTTTCGTAATATATAATATGTATATGCATGTCTAATTGTAGTTTCTTACCTGAAATGTCAGGTTGAATGATAAAGTGATACCATCGTACGTTTTATTGCATGTTTTACCAATGGGTTGGTTTTGAATCTAATGGGCTCTGTGACGAACATTGAACTGATATTAGTTGAATTTTTGGAAATACTATCTCAAAGTACGATCGTTGAGTTTGCTTGCTGATTAGAATATTTTCTTACTATTGAATTACCATTAAAAGCCTTGTGATACATTGCTATTGTGTAATATTGATACGGGGTTATTGTATTTTTGTCCCCATTATTGATGTGTCTAGATTTGTGTTGTTTTTTTATTGCTATTGCTTATTATTGCTTACATTCATGATTTATGCTCATGTGATTGTCTAATTGTGCTCGAGTGAGCTACATTTTCCACATTCCTTCTCGTTATTGTGTCATGGTTGATGATGTTTTCCTATTAAGATCACTCGTGATTGTTTTAACTGTTTACGTCGTGAGCTAGACGCGTTAGTAGCGTTGCATACGCCTCTAGGCCCCGGCACCCTGTACCATGCCCATTGCCTCACCAGCTGACCTCAAAGCCTTGCTCTGGTTCTTCCTTTCCTTTTTGGAAGGTGGAAAATGTTGTGAAAAAAGAACGCGCACTTTTTCTCGACAGATTCCCGCCCTCCTCCTCACATTTTAGATTCCATGATAAGCTGGCGGCAATTGGAACGATGGTTCTTTTCCTATATATATATATATATATATATATATATATATATATATATATATATATATATATATATATATATATATGGTAAATGTCACTTGGTTGAGTTTTAACCCCAACCCTCACGCACACACTCCTACGGCCATGTTAAAATTATAGTTACCAGTAATATTTGAGACTTTCTAGTTGCCTTTAGATGCACGCAGTGTGTCGTCCTCCTTTGACTTTTAGCGATCATAAGTGTAACATCTAATTGAGGGAGTAATCCTGTCTCGAATACGTTAGTCAATCTGTGTTCGGGTTGTGGAGTTGCTGGCGACCATGCTGTGAGTAACGTAAGTAATCGTAGAATATTTGTTGCATCGACAACAGTACATCGTTCTAGCAAGGTATTAAATTGACGAGGATAAACTTTTCATTTTTTAATCTCTTTGAAGCGGTCACGTGTTCGTGTCCTGATGGAGTTTGATTTCATTTGAAGATGTTTAGAGTTTATTTTTGTAATAAAAAGTGTTAAAACTCCGTATTTCTATTACCATACAATTGTCCTTGAGTACAGGCTGGTATCTGTGCCCTTAAGGCCGAATTTATCGGCCATAACATCAGGCCTAGAACCTTATAACTAAAGTAGTGTGATAATTCCTCACTTGTAGACTATCATAAATTTTAAATGAACGATTCCCATCATTACATAGTTATAAAAATGGGACATTTTTACCGCAGGTTCACCAAATCTTTGTACTATACTTTATTTCAGACCTCTATGAACTCAAATATGTATATTATTATATTGATTATTGTATTGCATACCTCTCAGAAGAATTATTATTCTAAGTACCGCCGAAGTAATTGTGTGAAACTTATATATTTATCATCCTTTTATTTCGATACATCCTCTTTTAATCTTATCAAGTGGCTTTTGAATGTAATGAGAAAATTATGATTTTTAAGATTTCTGTTTTCCAGTAGGAAAAATATTTTTAAGCTAAAAGCATCCATTTGATTAATATCTGACAAAATGTACCATCCATCTGTGAAATTTAATAACTTTAAAATCTAAAATAGTATATTTCACTGCTTGGTGAAGGCAACCCCAATAAATGACAGATCCCCTCTTTACCTTAACGTTAACAAGAGCCAATTTCAGAAAGTTTATAGTCACCCATTGACTAATGACATTTTCTTCGAAGGATATTTTAATATATAGAAAACGAGTCTAATCATGTGTTTGAGTAACTATTTTAAATTCCTTCAACTGCCCTCGCAACAAAATAATCAACTCTTCTCTGCAATTCAACGCTTTTTTCATACAGTATTCATAATAATATCAATATAAAAAAGAGAAATTATACATTCCATAACATCGACAAGAAACGTGGTTTTAATAATACGTGAATAATGGCAAAAATATACTCTGGGTCGTTATATTATTATAGGTAGTTTACATCCGGTCTGCAGCCCAACAATGAAACCCACATACATGTAGGTAGGTAGTACGTATTGAGAGGAGTTCAAAACACCCCTCTTTTTCCATTCGCTAATTAACAGTTTCGGGGATATGATTAAATAATGTTGAAAAGTTACCAATATACGACAGAGCTATATAACTTACACAGCTGTGTAGAGCTCCTCAACACTTAACATTTTGAGCCCCTGCACCACTAGTCGCAAACTAAAATTTACTTATATAATGAATTTATTTTTAAAAACCCGATTTTTCCCTCTTCAATATATAAATATTTTCTAAATCTCAAGTTGATCTTACCTGTGAGGAATTGATCCTCTCACAACGATTTTGTTTTCTATTGTTTTTGTGTATTCACTTCTTTCAGTGCTATCTATCTCTTATTATAGTTATTAGTAGGAGAGCGGTGATGATTCGGACAGTAGGATGGTCCGGACAGTACATCTCCTGGAAAACTTAGGGGCCCTCAGCTCCGAAAAATCACGTGAAATAGCGAGAGTTTGTTTACTATTAACACATGGACTTCGGTTGAGAGATGGCGCATACTTTAGTATAGAGGTTAAATTTTGTGGTTTTTCTCATTTCCTATGTAATTTTTGACGTTTGAATCGTACGGTGTGGTGTAGAGAATATGACAAGGAAGTTGATGATCAGTTTGGGTGTGAATTTGTACTGTATGACGAAGCTGTTACCCACCTGTAATCACAAAGGACAGGGCTAAGGGTGTCATCAAATGGTTATGATCTGTGAGGGATGGTTCGGACAGTAGGGTAGGGATGATTAGCACGCGTCCGAATCATCCCTCCTAGCGAATGTTTACTAATTATGAATCCCGACAAAGAACAAAAAGATTTTCACCAACAATATTTACGTTATATTTTATGTATCCATTTATTAGGCCCCTTATTACCTTATAAAGCACTTCATAAACACAACATAGGACACCTCATTACAAAAAAAATAGCCTGTCCTTTGCTTCAGATTGATTCTAGTTCCTTAAAGCCTTTCATGGGACGAAAGTATAAGAAGAAAACAATAGGGAAAGGGATGCTGCTGGTATAGAAATACACTTCAGGGGTTTCGAGAAAAGGGTGGTTCGTGTAGAACATGATTATGTGAAGAAAAATAGAAACAGGGTTGACCAGGAGGGTTTTCACCACCTAATAGCACAACAACCTGCACCATCATCACAACAGCAGTTTTCTCCTGAGAATATTCGACCATTTCCAAAAGCAGGAGAGGAAAGCAGGGAAGATGCATGACTGCAATGGACACTCCAGAAAAGCTTGAACATAAACAGAAAGAGAAGAAGTAAAAGCCAAAAATCCCAGCCAAGAAGGAATTAAAGTTTGGGAATGATGCCTTAAGAATATCAAAAAGCAAGAAAAGATACTAAAAAGTTAAACACAGAGGACCAAACCAGTGATGAAGACCTTCATCATCGTCTTGAAGATCTCTTGACAGCCGAGCTTAACAATAATTGTTCTGACATCTTGGAAGAGGAGATCAGAGATACAGAAGTTGGTTTCATTGATAAATTCCCAGAGTAGTGAGACTTTGTTCTTGTTGGAATAGATCCAGTAAAATGTAGCTAAGTCTATTAAGTAGGTAAATTAACCAGCAATTTAGACGCGTATGATGAATTCAGATTTCTTATTTAAGAAAGTCACAGAAATTTGCTACTAATAGTTTTACATTTCCATAAATTGAGGATAAAGCAACTGTTGGTAAAGAGGCAGTAATTGGAATATTTCCAATTCCAGTTCAGCATAGTATTAAAAGAAAACAGAGGTATTTCAAAGTTCGTTAGGCCAACATTAGATCAAATTTAGGCACAACAAATGTCATGTATTTGAGTTACATTTTGTGTTTGGTGTTTACTCATGGAGAGAAGAAATACAAACATATTTCGGTTATTTAATCATTGGCAGGCGAGGATATTTCATTTAATTTTTGTTTTGAAGGATACAATATTCTTTAAGCCAACTTTAATATTTATTCTCAGCAAACATCGTGAATTTCAGTTACATTTTCGGTCTGCCAATCACCAAGGGAGACAATAATCTTCTAAGTTGATTTTAAGTATTTCAATTAAACATTTCGTAAGGTATTTGTTTCATTTATCATCTGACTTGAACGTAAATATCAATTATAATAACTGTCCGAATCATTCCCATGGGTGGGGATGATTCGGACATTTTGGAAATTTTTATTTGAAGGCAAATAGCTTCAAGTATAGTTATGTATACGACTTACCAAACTCACTCGTAAATGTAGGATGATAAGGCTACACATTGACACGTCAGCGACATCTCTGCTCCTTAAACTCTTACTTATAGATAGAAATTTAAAAAAAGTGTCCGAACCATCACCGCCCTCCCTACTTGTCTCATAAGAAACTATTGATTGATTTTCACTGCCTGTTGCCGTCTGTCAGGTAATCGACAGACTCTTAAGAACTGTGTGTGTGTGAAAACCAAATATATTCGTAATGCATGCCCACGTATTTTGTAAAAATATGTATGTCTATATTGCATAACATAATAAGGGTGAAAGAACCACATCTACTCGAGAATGACACTCTTAACATTATCTTATCTGATTTTGCTATGTTCTAGCATGTAGGTACGTGTTATTTGTGGGGCGGTTAGCACCGAAAAGATGGTTTTACACAAAGACGAAGTCTTTTGACATAAACGTCAGTAGACGTTTTAGTAACGCAGTATGATTTCTGTCTTAGTTATGATAATTCATTTATCGTAGTATATATATTATATCTAATATATATATATATATATATATACTATATATAGAGAAATGCTCTTGAGTGAAGTATTGGGCATTTCACATATAGTAAGAGTTGAAGGTGTTATTAGATCTTGTTTGTGCCTCTCGCCAGAGAAGCCATTAGGAGAGGTCAAAAGATCGGGAAGGGAAAGGAAGGGTAGTAGTTCGCCCCTCTGATCGCTCCTTTGCGTGCCCCTCTAAGGGTGTGTGTACGTATGTACGGAGTTCACTTATGGGCGTGACATCGCCCAAAATTGTATTGACACACACCACCAACTAGCTCACTACATTTAACGATTATAATGAAATTGCACACTATTATATTTGGAATTTCTTTTTTGACAACGAACTTGATAATTATTATAAAGTTTTTTATGTTCATGAAACTTTGTAAGTCAGCTCTGCATTCGTGATAATTGTATAACTTGTCTCTTTTCCCCAACAAAACCCGAATGTCGGACGGAACGAACAGCTTCTTGGCTCAACTTTTGAGGTCACCTGTCATCTAGTGTTGTGTAGTGATGTGTGTGTGGATCTAGAAGGGGCGATTGTCCGATTCTTTGGAATTTGTTGTAATTTGTTTCATTTGAGTTATCAATCCCATTGAGTGATTAATTTCATTTGTCACTTATGTTATTAGTCTTTGACATGTTTAACTTTTAGTTATTAAATTAAATTTAAATTTATCAAGTGCGTTTCAATATCCCTCCATTTTATTTCATTTTTCCTGTGTTTCAGTTTTATGAATGGTGAATATAAATTGATCTGATAGACTTTTATTGTGTTCACACTTTAAAGTTACACAAGTAACTTGTAGAAACGAGGTAACACAGCGGTCCTCCAAGGTCTGAAAATCAACCCGTGAGTACTCCCAATATTTTGAGAGAGAGAGAGAGGTGCGTACCTCTCATTGTATCTCATATAGCGAATTGTGATCTAAGTTCATATTTATACAGGGACTGCTCAGTAAGTGAAAGTACTTAATTGTGGCACTATTCATTAATAATACTGGTGTGTTATCCTTGTTAATAATAGATTGGGCTGAGAGATATCTCCCCGTAATTTAGAAACCGCAAAGGGAGTTTTGTGGTGTTGTTACGTAAGGCTTTTAGGGGTTTTTGACCAAGCAACAACGTTAAGTATATACAGGCCAGTAAGTCCATCTGTTTCGCCACATTACCCCATCCTGCGCGTTCGTTGAAGACTGTTTGGTTGAAGTTTCGCCAAGGCATTTGATTTATCCAATTATTTCGATTTTTTCCAGTTGACACGTTTTCTTAAGGCCCTCTCGGTCTCTGTAAGTCTCAAATTGATCTTACCCCCGCCTGAAACTGCTTCTGTTTGGCGCGTGCGTCGATGACTGTTTCCTTGAAGTCCCCCAACGCATTTGATTTATCCATTTCATTCGATTTTTTTCCAGTTGGCGCATTTTTTGAAGCCCCTCCAGGTCTCTGTAACTAATGGGAGTATCGCGAAAAACCAGTACACGAGTTTTCCGTGACGTATTCCCGCCCATCCATCCATTTCCAGCTTTTCAATGTAAGGCGAATTGCCATGAATCAGGTGATCTGGTGGCTTAAGCAGAATGGTTCTTTCTTGTCAGTTCGCATTTATCAATTTATCAGTCCTCGCCTCTTCCCCCCGATCTGCACAGCCTCTTCCTTCTAATTAACGCAGATCAGTTAGCAGCTCTTCCGGGTAGTGCATGTGGTGTACAGGGGTGAACTTTGCCATGAGGGGAATGTGCGAATGACGTGAACATTATCAGTAAGTATTCGATCTTTCCTGTAGCCATCGTTGGGCTAAATGATGTAAACCTTGCTCACATTGTTTAATCAACTTTCGGGAATGTGTCCCTATCTTTTTTAATGAAAGTGTGATTCAATTTAAGTTATTTTTCTATTCTTTGAGTGGTCGCGTGGCCATGTTAAGTTCAACTAAATTTTGTGTGCTGTGCCACCCAAATTCACGCATCACTGCTGTTTCATGTTAACGTTAGTAAATTTTAGTTTTGTAATAAAATTGTTAAAATCTTCCGTGTTGACCATTCGAGTTGGCCTTATGCACAGGCTGGAACCTGTCCCCTTAGGTAGGGCTATCAGCATCCCTCCATTAGGCACGAACCTGAAAACCGGTCGCTATAACATTCGCCACAGGGAGTTTACTATTCAAATAGTTTTAGGTAGACTCCAGACATGTTTCCTATTTCAATTCGATTAGTAGTTCGCCTCAAGAATGGAAGGAGTTGAATTGCATTTTTCTTGTGATATTAGCTACTTCGTGGATTAATAGAGTTTCTCGAAGAGGAAGAGAAGGCAGTGGACTTTTTAAGAGAACATTGGGTACTGCCTACACAGGTTTTGTGCAAAAAGTGTGTAAAACCTTGTAGGTAAAGAGGATACAGGAAGCAGTGGGTGTGCGACCATTATGTGCGCTATAGTAAGAGCAAGAAGAGGCTGTATTGCAATTTTGTAGTAAGTGACTACAAGGGTACCTTTTTAGAAGGTACACACCTTGCTGCTTTGGCAAATTTTGTGTTTTGCCAATCATTGATGTCAAAACTTTTGGGAATACTCCTCTATTTTAAGTTCCCTACACTGGTCACCAAACACATAAGTGGATTGGTGCAGTTTCTGCAGCAAGGTGACAAGTGCATGGCTAGAAAATCAGCCACTGATTGGGGGTATAGATATCGTCAAAATTGACGAAACATTTTTTGTGAGAGTCAAGTATGGTCGCGGAAGAGAGTTGAGGCAAGTGTGGCTGTTCGGTTGGTGGAGCATAAGAACAGGGACAGTTTCATAATAATACACTTAATTGAGGGCCAGGAAGTTCTGGATAGGAGAGCAAAGACTCTTATACCTATTATAAAAAAATACATCTGCACAGGGTCGGTGGTAGTGTCTGATGACTGGGCGGCCTACAAGAGTTTAGGCGACGAAGGGTACACACATAAAGTGGTTAATTACTCAGAAGCATTTGTGGACCCGACAGACAGCGCAGTTTACACCAAGATCATTGAAAGGCTTTGAAAAGACATAAAGGAGTGGAAGAAGAGGCCAGGACTCAGAACAGAATAACTTGGCCGGTATTTCTCCTGGTATCTGTCCCTGCAGAAATAAAAAGTAGAGAGGCTTCATGAGCTGTTCAAAGCTGCTGCCATTTTGTATCCCCCACAGTCTGAAGGCTGCACACGTACTACTACTGTCGTCACTAACAGTGAAGAAGGCACCGACACTGACAGAGCTCACTCTCTTGGCAAACCTACACCTGGCCCATCACTGTTAAGAAGGTATTTTAAAAGCTCTTTTTCATATTACGAATTATGCTACACGATATTTTTCTTGCTCGTTATGATGGATTTTACATATTTTATACCATGATCGTTTTTGGAAATGCTTATATTTCGACTTTGATTAAATTCGAAAGTCATTTTTCAGAAGCCTTCAGCCAGAATAATAAAACATTTTTCTGTTAGTTTTCTTGTTGTTTTGTGCTGTCGCTCATTTTCTATTACTGCCTGACGGATGGCCTTGTGGTCAATGTCTAGTAATGGCACGCCTGGGTTGGCCTAGCCTACGTTAACCATTTCCTATCTTGGGCTATACAATTACTCTTACCTGGAAGGAAGTGATAGAATCCCGTTACATGATGTTATACATGTAATCCTGTGTTGTTGTATCAGTCCCAATTATATCCATCATAATTTATCCCATTTCGTAGAATTTTGGTTAATTGAAACTCATCGCTGACAAGCTTGGTTAGCATGTATTTCTTCTATGTTATGAAGCCGGAATACAATATGGCAGGCACATTTACATACTGACAAAAATAACAAAATCTGGAAAATACATCCTTCAATGCTAGCAACAAATAAAACTCTCACTTATGTACAAAGCATCAGAATATCACATGGTGAATTACAATTTACATAAGCTTCACCAAAACTACAGAAAAACAATCATTATTCTGCTTACATATCTAACACCCCTTTCCCCTTATGAAGGAAAAGGTACAACAGCACCACACACCAGCACATCACAAATTCAAGCGGACTGGAGGAACACCTATTTTGCTCCTATCCAACTTGTCCCTATTCTGCGTACATTTTGACTTTGCACTCTCGACTGCGAGTTTTTGCCAATTTGGCTCCTCATTATTGGCCTCATAGCCCGAGCCATGACTTGGCAATTGGTCAATATGCCTCTATGTACTGTACCTTGCACTTCAATCTCATAATGCAGATCTCCCAATTTCTTTTTCACTACTCCATTTTCCTTGGTCATTATACATACACACCATTACTGTAACATTCCCTTGGAAATGTCTTACCTTTCCTATGTTTTCCATTTGTTTATATCCTTTGATACTTTGTTCTTCTTGGAAATTGGAAACCATTAAATCCATTTTTGTTCTGACTCTCCTTCCCATTAATAAAAAGGATAGAGCTTGTCCTGTTGAAGCATGTTCTGTTGCCCTATAGTGTAATAAAAATTTACTAATATTACTAACTACATTATGTTGAGTAGAATTTCTGCATTTCATGTTGTGCTTAAAAGTCTGCACAAACCTTTCAGTCTCACCATTAGATGAAGGATGTAAGGTGAAGAAGTTGTGTGTGAAATATCATTGATTTCAAGAAATTGGAAAACTCTTTAGAACAAAATGTACTACTACCATTGTCTGTGAAAATTCTTTCAGGTACGCCATGTATAGCAAATATGGGCATCAATACTTTAATTGCAGCTTGAGCAGTTGTAGTTGTCATTGGGATTATTTCTGGATATTTGCTATGTGCATCTACTAATATTAAATAGTAATGACCCAAGAATGGTCCTGCAAAGTCCAAATGAAGACGTTGCCAGGCTCTCTGAGGGTATTCCCATGGATGCAATCAAACATTTTTTGGAATGAAATGGAATGGAATATGTGATTTTGGCATAAAGCCAAGCACTGGGACCCATAGTGTCATTCAGCATTATAGTGATAATGAATAGAAATGGAAATATAAGTAATGAGTTCAATGGGAGTGATATAAATAATGAGTTTAAAATAGATACCCTGATGATCAATGTTTAAAACTGTAAAATCAAGAGACTGAATTTCTAATGGAATTAAAAGTTATCATTTATATATATAAAAAAAAAATCTATTATTCTGAAATGCACTAAAATCTTGACAATTTTTTATATATGATTCTATATCCTTATCAATGTTTGGCCACTATACAAATAATCTAGCAATTGACTTACTCCTAACTATTCCTAAGTGCTCTGCATGAATTTCTTATAATACATGCTAATGAAGTGATTTAGGAATGACTACTCGAGCACCTCTCATAATACATCCACTCTCAGTTAAGAATTCTGACCATTTTGATGAAATATCCTTAAGTTATTTCTGATTGGCAATTGTGTTGTGACCTACAACTAAACCCTGCAAGACACGTGATTAGATTGGATCTTGCCTAGTTTTTTTTTTTAAGTAATTTCCTTTGCCGTTAAAGGAAATGACAAATTATTATCAAAATATTAGATTCATGGTTTCTCGGAGCTTCTTCAACTGGACGTTAAGATAAGGCATTAGCATTACCTATCTGGGTAGCAGAGGTATACTGTAGGTCATAGGAATATGCTGCTAATATCACTGCCCACCTTTTTAGCATAGCAACTATTACTGTGGAAAATCCACGCATAGAACCTAATCTAGCCAATAAAGGTTTATGGTCAGTGACCAAAGTGAATTTTGTATACCATACAAGTAGATATGGAACTTCTTTACTCCAAAGATGAGAGCTAGTCCCCTTTTTTTCAATCTGACTGTAGTTTCTCTCAGCCTTATTTAAGGCACGTGATGCAAATGCTATGGATCTTTCAACTCCATTAATTCCAACTGATGAGGCATCACAAGTCAATTTGACAGGTAAATTTGGCTGAAAATATGTGAGGAATCTTGGAGACAGTAGCTCTATCTTGATATTCTCAAATGCCTGCTGGCATTCTTCTGACCATCTCCATTCAAAATTTTTCTTGAATAATTCAAACAATGGTGATGCTACTGTTGCTAGATTAGGAATAAATTTGCTGTAAAAGGTAACAAAACCTAAATATGACTATAATTCACCCTTATGGGGAACCTTAACATTCTGTACAGCTTTTAGCTTTTTATCAGTTTTTGTGGATACCATGCTCATCAATTTTAATCCTAAGTACTCCACTGACTTGACTAGGAAACTACATTTGTATTTTCTAATTCTCAACCCATTTTCCTGGATTTTTTTTAGTACAGCTTCTAATTTATCTAACAGATCACCTACATCTTTGCCTGCTACAATAATATTATCAACAAAAACAAATACATTTTCCATTCCATTAAAAATCTTATCCATGGTCTGCTGCCATATAGCAGGACTACTTGCTTTACCATATGGAAGACGCTAAGGGTGTGTTTTAGGTAAATATCTGTTGAGATTTCTCTTCCGTTTCTAGTTGAGTGAAAGCTTGTTTAAAATCAATCTTTGCAAATATTTTACAACCGCCCATGGCTGCAAACATATTAATGGGTCATGGTAGAGGAAGCTGTGCAATTTGCAGGGTTTAGTGACTTTATAATCCCCACAAATCATAATGCTATCATCTCCCTTGACTACAGGTACTAAACGAGTAGCCCAGTCTGAATATGTAACTTTTTCCCAAATGTTACTTGCTTCTAACCTTTTTATTTCTTGTTCAACTAAAGGTTTTGGAGCATAAGGAATCTGTCTGGGTGCAAGGAATTTTGGTGTAGCATCAGGCTTCAAAATTAATGATGCTGTTACATTCGTAACTTTGCCTAATTACTTTTCAAATACTTCTTAGTATTTGTCTATTAAATGCTCTAATGTGTGAGATTTATTACTGGTCTCTCTAACTTGATTCAGCTTATATAACTCTGGCCAGTCTAACCTTATCATTTTTAACCAGTCTAAACATAGCAAGGCTTGCCTTTTCCCAGTGACTACTGTTAAAGGAAGATTGTCATACAATTTCCCTTTATACTGTACATTAACCGTAGTTGATCCCTTTAAAACTATATTTGTATTGTTGTAATTTCTCAAAATATTCTAACTGGGAAACAAGGTCAGTTTAGGTATTTGCAGAAGTTCCTCTGAAATAACTGAAATATCTGCTGCAGTGTCACATTGCATGGAAATATTAGTTCCATTCAAGGACAAATTAACTAAAATACCATTACGTACTTACTTTGTGAAGATAATTGATCTTGAAGACAGTCATCAAATGCCTCTCCCTGAGACTGCGAATTATTGGGCATATATTTTATAGATTTATGGTTAATGTCAGTCTTACACATTTTTGAAACATGACCATGTTTAAAATATTTCTTACATACCTTGCCAGTGGCAGGACATCTATAATACTCCCTTTCAGTATTGCCTATACCTCCACATCTTTGACGTAACTCATTGGATTTGTGCCTATTTATGGGAACACAGCAGGGACCATTGTGGGGGTTCTCAGATTACCATCCATCACCTTGACCTGGAAAACTTTGGTTACTCCTGTTTTGTTTAGCATACCTTGAAATGTTACTGTACCCATTTCGATTATAATAGTGGGAAAATCTTTGCTGAACAATATTTGAGCTAGAGCCAGTTTGCTCCCTAGGCCAGTCATTCTGAAATGTACTCTTACCTGTATAATGCCTTACTGCTGCTACCTCTTTTACAACATTGCCATTTTGGTTTGGCCTATTCTCAATAACACTAGCTTGTGAATTAGCAATTTCCATGGACCTAGCTATGGTGAGTAATTTATCTATTGTTAATTCATCTGTTTCCTACAAGTTTCTTCTCAATTTAGGAGATGCATGTTTTTCTATTATTTGATCAATAATAACATTTTCTGTGTCAGTGAATTCACAGGTTATAGCTAACTTTCTCAATTTTGTGACAAACACGTCAGTACTTTTATTTACCTCTTGGCTTACCTGTTTGAACTTGAACCTAGCATACCGTTTATTCTCCTTTGGTGAAAAATAATTGCCTAGCGCCCTCAAGGCATCTTCTAGGGTTTCTGTCGGCAGTGAAAGTGTTCCTATCACCTCCTGGATGTCCATGCCCCCTACATGGAGAGGTAGAGCTTTACGCTGAACCATATTGGTCACACCTGCTGCAGTGATGTAGCAATCAAACGCCTTCCTCCAATGATTCCATTGCCATGCGATGTTAGCGGAGTCTGCCGTTATGTTAAAAGCTGCAGGTTGGGAGACATCTAACGGCATAGTGAATGTCTGATGATTAGGCTGTGTAGCTTCTTGTAATGATAGCTATAAGAAATAATAGTAGATAGGGCAGTGTAAAAACAGAGAGAGAATAATCAAAGTACAGTGAAAATAACGAGAAAGAGTGAGAGGAAGAGAGAGAGAGAATTGAGCTTTGGTGAGTGAGCCAGAATTTGATCAAAAACAGCTTAGTCACAGGAAGTTGAACCATAACATCATCGCAATTAAATTCTTAAGACCATCATAAAATCTTTGACCTGTGACCTCGCACCAAACTTACTCAGCTTCATTCATTAATGGAGCTCCGCCTCCAGGAGGAGGTATTAACATGTTATATTATTGACTCTGCCTGGAAAAGGAGGAATTAACATGTTAACCCCACCTAAGAGGGGATGGGGACAAGATAAGGAAACACCACTCCGCGAATCATGAATCCAGTTAGACGGGGAACCAGATCCTGCACCGCCTAAGGAGGTGGTGCCGAATTCGAACTGAGGGTGGCTCAAGTTGAGATTGACAGAACAAGCGAGAGAGGACTGGCAGCCGTCATTGAGTACAGAAGCAGAAATATTGCCAGAGTCCAACCATAGATTTATAAGTTTTATAGTATTACTTGTAACTCTAATTCTTTGCACAGTAAAGAAAGAAACTCTGCCGTTTGTCTCATTCAAACTTCTCCTGAAAGAGTAAGAATACAAAGATTATAATTCAGAACTAACATTAAGAAGAAGCATAAAGTTAATTACCAGACTGCAGAGCGCACTATCAAGAAGAAGTAGGTAAGCGATTATAGCTTGAACACTCTACCTTACAAAAACGCACCACATAAAATTGGTGCACCACTTAACATTCTGTTACCTCAGTCGACGGAAATACGTCGATATCCTTAGTTGCCAATGACAGATGGCCTTGTGGTAAATGTCTAACAATGGCACGCATAGGCTGGCATAGCCTACGTCAACCGTCTCCTATCCTGGGCTATACAGTAACTCTTACCTAGAAGGAAGTGATATAATCCCGTTACATGATGTTATACATTTAATCCTGTGTTGTTGTATCAGTCCCAATTATATCCATCATAATTTATCCCATTTTCGATGAATTTTGGTTAATTGAAACCTACCGCTGACGAGCTTGGTTAGAGTGTATTTTTTCTATGTTATGAAGCCGGAATACAGTATGGCTGGCTTGTTTACATACTAACAACAATAACAAAATCTGGAAAATACATCCTTCGATGCTAGCAACAAATGGAACACTCGCTTATGTACAGAGCATCAGAATATTACATGGTGAATTACAATTTACATAAGCTTCACCAAAACTATAGAAAAACAATCTCTATTCTGTCTTGTTAAAAAGGATTACTGCATCATATCCATTAATTTTGTATAGAGTCTTTCTTCTCTATTCTATTTCTCAGTGTTGCTAAAACTGGCAAACAACGTGCCAAAGGGGATCATCATCAAATCTAGTATAGTCACATTGAATTATTTATTAATGCTACTAGTTGTTCCAACACTGCTTTTTTCACAATGCTCGTTTTCTGTAAACCCAGCAGCTAGCACGCGCAGCGTAACGGTTCTTCTTGTCGAAAAAAAGTGCTTGCCGAGAATCTTTCGATTTGCAGATAAGATACATAGCACCGTTCCTCCACACCCTAAATGAAAGCAGAAATGTTAAAAAAAAGATGACCATTAAAAAAGTAGCGTCACCCACATTGTTGGGTTATATTGAGGTAGTGACAATTAGATTTGCCGAAGACAATAACAATAGAAAACAACAAAATAACAAAAAACTAACAGAAAAAACGTTTTTTTATTCTGGCTGGAGGCTTCCAGACAATGACATTCGACTTTAATCAAAGTAAAAAAACTAAGCATTTTCGAAAACAATCATGTTATGAAACATGCAAAAACATCATGACAAGCAGGTGTAAACTATAATTTTACACACAAAAATAGTTTATGAGACTACCGAATATTCTCTTTAATAATGCACTGTTTTTTCCTCCTAAATCATTCAAAACTGACTCGATCTATGGGCGATCTATTGGTTCTGGATCATAATTAATTGAACAAATTATACTACGTAAACTTGAAGTTCCGTACCTATATATATTTCAGAGCGAAATCCCATTTGTCATCAAAACCCCTCATGAGCGCCACTTATGGTCACTTGTTCTATTTTTTTCTGAAGAGACAGATGCCTTTCTTGTCGCAGCGCTAATTAGCATAATTCTGTTTATACAGCAAGTTTTCCTTGAACCCATTACCTGGGGTTGCTTCTCCACCAGAAAAAAAAAAATCGTAAATAGTGTATAAAGATTTATGGAGTCACACAGTCACGCAAAAACGGCAAATGAATCATTCATGAGTTTTGTAATGCAATTATGGTTTTGGTAATACAATTAATTCCCCTCAGAAACTGTGAATGATGAGGTAATATGTAATTTTTATATTCAGATTCCCATATTGAAAGATAATATTTTTAAATAATGTATAATTCATTGTTGAGAAGGAACTTAAAGCGCAAAGAGAGAGAGGGGTTGTTAATCACAACTTGACAATGGTTGAGCCAGCTAATTTTTTATCGCTTTAAGCGATCCTGTGATGAACACAGTTGAATTATTCATTCACGTACGCGATCACGTAAGGAGATCTCGATATTGCAAGTAAACATGAAATGAAATCGTTGTATGGAAATACAACGATTTCATTTCATGTTTACTAGCAGTAATTAAAGATTCTATTGCTAGGAAACCATTTAATATCTCTAATAAATTAACTCTTATCTCTTTCAATTTGTCAAAAGAGGACTTATCAACTCAGTTAGTTGCAGAGTGGAAAATTCCGTGACGTCAGGGAAACGTAGATGGTGTATCATCTTGAACACGTTTCTCAACTAAGGGGCCCCATTCGCCCTGGTACGCCCTTTTTCACACCCATAGAACGGCGCATTCACTTCCGAGACTCACGTGCAGTGAAGAGGCTGTTATGCCTTTGTTTCCATTACTGTAACATAACTCATGTTTTTGTATAAATTGGTCACTTGGTATTGCTAGCTCTGTGTAATTTCTTATCAACATATTAAGTAGTTTTGAAATCTGAGCATAGTGTTGTAGTTATTTTTGTGTGGCTCCCACAAAAGTGTTGAAGATCGTAACAGGCCTTTCTTTTTGAGTGAGAAGTTCCAACAGGTTTGAAGGTATTATAATATACAAATATTCTGAAGTGCACTTTAAAGTTTTGTCTACAGCGTTTAGATAAAATTATTACTTTTTATGCATTTTTCTTTTGTTTGGTTCTTTTGACATGTCTATTTTGTGTGTTTAATGTTTTTACTGTCATTGATTTATTGCTTTTCATATTATTGTGTTTTTATATTCTCATTTGTTTAATTAATTTGAATACTTCTTACTGTATAACCTAACACTTGTGAATTAATTTGCATTTAATTAAGTTTCCTTTCAAATTTAATTATTGCTTCATAATTTGAATTAATTAATTTTATTGATAAAATTTGATTTAATTTTGTTTTATAATTAATCCATGAATTAATTAAGCTTTTGTTTTCAAGCAATAACAAATTTCCCTGAGATTTTTAGTTTCACTTATGATATTTTAATATAGGAACAAATTTTTTTATTTGAAATTTTTGTGAGTTTCATTTACTACCAGTATATATATTTTATTTTTGTTTAGGTAGAAATATAGAGCGGTAACTGTCCTGTTATCCTCAAGTGAATATTAGAACCAGGGTAATACTTACTTAGTTGAAGGAGTAATGCCCTTTAAGATTACCTCACATCTTTTTTAATGAACTTAGTCTGATTGTTGACTTGAATAATGAGTTCTATAAGGGATCACTGTCACCTTTAGAATATTCAGTCGTTTGGTATTTGTGATGAAGATTCAGGTGTCTGGCTGTTGTGAGGTAAGTAGTAGCCAGATACTTGACCCAAGATCAGGAGTCTCTTGCTCTAACAAGGACAAATGGTAAGTGTAGTAACCAGATGCTTTGCACTTCGTCACAATACACATGGATACATTGTTAGTAACTATACACCTGTTGAAGTACTAAAACAATGATTCCATTTCTGATTCTTTAGTTTATAAGTAACATATCACACTGGTGATATAAGTGATTCAGAGCCAATGAAACGGTTTTTCGCCAAAACCTTTTTTATCAAAGCATCTGATAAAGGTGAAATTCGGCAAGCATTTATTTTATAACGCTACCTAATTTTTGCAAGTATTATTTAGTACCTAAGTATGCTAATTTTGATATTTACAGAGTAAAGCGACGTTGCCGATGCCAGAACTGGGAAAATCACAGAAAAGGATGCCAAAAGCGATCACGACGTAAACATATTATGACGTCATGAGGCTCCGCTCTTCCACAGTCTAGGCTTAAAAAAATTCGATAAAGGCCAGCAGGATATGGAATTGTCCCCGTGGTTGCAAGAGAGCACTTTGCTACGGCTTGCCACTTTGTATACAAGTAAGAAGATCTGTGGCTACTATAGCGTGAACAGGTAATTATTTCTATAATAATGGGTAATAGTTAGTTACTTCGCAACACTCATCTCTTGCTGAAGCAATAAAAGGCTATGGTGTCGAAACCTAAGGCAAAACAAAACGAATTGCCTTTTTGTATTCCCGTCCTGAATAAATGTAGCCCTAACAAATGAGCTAGAGACTGGTTCATTGTGTGGATGAATTATATACAATGAACCATTTGGAAGGCAGAAACAACAAGAATATCAAGAAAATGGAAGCATTCCAGGCTAGTAACTTAGTCCCAACAAGGTCTCATGTACCCCAAAGTTCCCAATGTAGGAAGAGCTTTGTCTACCTCCTTAGTACTCATCAGGTGAATTGCCGTGATGAGAAGATACTTCAAAGATACATCATTGCCTACGTAGTTACCCCAAGTGGGAGGCTGCCCCACCCAGTTGGGCAGACCTAGTCTCTCTTGGCCTTGGTCCCAACAACTGCTGTGTAGGCTGCAATGAAACCTCCACAAAACGATGATGATGATAATAATAATAATTTTCTAAAGGGTCCACAATAATACAAAGTGTAAAAAGTCTGTGTATAATTTTGAAGACTTTACAGAAAGCTTTCGAACCCTTCCTACGATCTTCAACGTCTCTTGTTTTTTAAATTTACCTCTGTACTTGTCGTAACGTATTCTTCATTTGGACTGAAGATGAACCCAGGGAAGGGTTCGAAAGCTTTCTGTAAAGTCTTCAAAATTATACACAGACTTTTTACACTTTGTATTATTGTGGACCCTTTAGAACACATATATATTCTTCTCGTGATAGAGAGTTTTTCCCTACTAATAATAATAATAATATATATATATATATATATCTATATATATATTATATATATATATATATATATATATATATATATATATATGGCAATTTCTATCTGTTATTCACAACTTAATTAAGAGTTGATAACAAACTCTTCAGGCTTTTCACAACTTCTTTGACTCGGTAGATTAATCTAATAACCACGGATTTTTCAAACCCTCTTTGGCTTGGCAGGATCCCAAGTGATTACTTTTCTGAAAGCGATCGGATAATCCCCCCCGCCCCCTCCGGCCCATAAGGGTTGTCATCATGGACAGCATGCCCCTTTTTATCATGAGCAATGCTGGGTACATCACATACTATTAATAATAGTAATAAAAATAAGAGATTATTGAGAATGATAATGCAATCAAGGGGGATGATGACAAATCCTGCTCACCATCATTGATATTGCTGACGCCTAGGATGGATACTAATATCAATTAGTGAATATGTCATCGGCAAGTGGGCAGAGCCACAATCAAGAGACATTTTCCCCATATGCAAAAATCTCTTAGCATGACTATTGTGTTCATAACCTTTACCTGCAATTTTGATGGATTGGCATAGGAAACTCACTTTTACTCCGATAAGTATCAGAACTTGAACTTAGGTACTAAGTAATAGTTGTAAAAATTAGGTAGGGTTATACCATGTACACTTGCCAACTTTCACCTTTACCCGATGCTTTTATAAAAAGGGGTTGCAGAAAAAGCCCTATTTCATCGGCTCTGAATCCCTTAGTAGTTTGAATTCTAGTCAGTAACCATTTAGTACATTGCTATTTTTGCATATATACAGTACAAGTGATATGGTTGTTAGTCTGGAAAACAAGATTGTTCAGTACGCCGAAGACGCAACACGTATAGTAAAGGCTCCACATATGAGAAATAAAGCTGTCGTCAGCCTCATTCGGGACATGGACTGGATCAGCAAATGGTGTAGTCGGTGCAAAAACACTATCGTTTTGAAGATTTCAAACTGATTTTCCATCTTATAATCTTCTTCAGGGAGATGGGACTCTGCTGAGAGTCTGAACATTTAATCAATTTCCTCTTTCTGTATTTCCCATTATTTTCTGTTACCTACCTCGAATAAGCACCACATTCTTTGGAAGCTTGAATTTTAAGTTAATGGTTCATGTGGCCGTGAATGGGGTTCATCTTCTGAATAATAATAAACTGTATTGCTGTGTGTGGAAGGGTGGTACTCTCGTGCGTCTCTTTAAATGGGTTACGAATGTTGTCCTTTTAAACCACCTGGGCGGAGCTACGGGCTGCGGACGGTTCAAATATATCCTCTAGACTAATGTTAGGTGGTTATAGAATGTAAATTTCCTTAATTTTAGTTTTGAAGGCATGTCGGTTATATGGTCTTAAACTCGTGTAAACTGCTGTATTACAGCTTAATGCTTCTTGGAATAGATGCTCCCAAACAGTTCAGCAGAGTAAACGTTAAAGCTGAAATAAAAACTTCAAAACCTCTCCACTCCAGCCATATAATCATGATATATATATATTATATATATATATATATATATATATATATATATATATATATATATATATATATATATATAGAAGCGGATACCACAAAAGAAAATGAGTCAGAAATCCAAGCGCTTTCGTCTTTAATAAGACATTGTCTAAGAACGAATGAAATCAGCTGGAAAGAAAGTTATCAGGTAAACAACAATATCAAGAATACCAGATGGCCAATTGTCAAAAGGGTAAAAATTAAAGAGATAATCCAGGTTCATCGGATATCACACGGTCACAAACCTAAACATGAATTTAAATCTAACAGAAACTACAACGTATGCGTATAGTCCTAAACATGTAAAAATATAAAATATTAATTTTGATGCTTATATTTATCTACAGCTTTTTTTCATTATGAAGGCATCAAGTTCAAATAAACCAAGACTTAAATTTAGAACATATCCATTATTTGACTTGATGAAACAAAATTATTAATATATTCCTTTTAACTTTCATTACATGGGATTCAGGCTCTTGTTTGACTCCAGTTAATAGGATGATCTAAATCTCTAATACATACGAATAATGCAATCGATATTTGCCCAGTTCTCACAGAATATTGGTGCTGTTTAAGACGTTGTGGAAGAGATTTACCGGTTTGTCCGTACAAGACTTTATCACACTTTTTGGGAATTTCATATATGCAGTTTGGAAGATCTTTAGGAGAATTTTTTATTACTAAACTCTTAACATTAATATTACTGAAAACAACATTTATGTTAAAAAGCTTTAAAATTCTAGGAATTTCTAAAAACCTTTCATCATAGGGTAATTTTAGAATGTTATGCTTACTGAATTCAAGTTTTTCATTAGTTAAATAAAATGTTTTTCTAGCGCTTTTCCATCCCACATCTACAAACGTCCTTGGGAATTCAAGTTTCAAGGCAATATCATAAATAGTTTTAATCTCAGCGTCAATAAACTGCGGGCTACAGACACGTAAAGCCCTTGGGAACATCCCAGAAAAAAAAGAGAATTTAACATTTTGATGACGATTGGAGTAGTAATGAACAAAAGAGGCAATGTTAGTTGATTTCCGAAAGACTGAAAGGGTGAAATTTCTATCATTTCTATGTACATGTCCATCAAGAAAATTCGAATTACAATTTCTTTCTTCCTCTACAGAAAATTTTATAGAAGGGACTAAATTATTGAGATTATTAAGGAAACCCTGGAGATTTTCGTGAACTGGCCAAATACAGAAAATATCATCCACATACTTAAACCATATAACTTTATGGGACAAAATTCTTGGTACGAGTTTTATGTCGAAAAATTCCATGTAAATATTGCAAAGGAGAGGAGAGAAGGGATTACCCATAACATGCCAAACTTTTGTAAACATTAAAACAAAATTTACTGTCTTTGATACATAACCTTATGAGACTAATGAGGTTTGCTACAGTTAAGGGATTATCATGACGTTCTAATTCATCCTCCAAAAATTCAAGTAAATCATCTACAGGCACTTTTGTAAATAAAGAGACATCAAAACTAACCATATTAAGATAAAAATTCAAATTGGAATTCAATTTGTTTATAAAATCAACATTGTTTTTTTACATTCGTGTTAGAAATATCTCCTACCAAAGGTGTAAGAATTTTTACAAGCCGTTTAGATACATTTTACGTAACTGAGCTCACTGAACTAATGATTGGTTATTGATTTTGTGTCTTGACTAAACCATACATATAAGGTAGGGAGGCGCATTGCGGTGTAAACTGTTTAATTAAATGGTCCAAGCCCTTTAAAATGAATTTAATTTGTTTATTAAAATGGGAGTTCAGTGTCTGTGTAGGATCAGACCTCAGTTTCGTGTAAGTATCAGTATCATTTAGCAATGCTATTATTTTACTTAAATAGTCACTTTTATTCATTATTACCACTGCACTAGAATTATCTGCCTTTGTTACTTACACTGTTTCGTCTTTTTTAATTTTCTTATAAGTCAGGAGAAATCTTACAGGTACGTTAGGGGGAGAAGGCTTGCTCATAAGTCTTGGTTTATTTAAACTTGATGCCTTCATAATGAAAAAAGTTGTAGATAAATATAAGCGACAAAATTAATATATTCAGTTTTTACATGTTTTGAACTACACGGATACGTTGTAGTTTCTGTTAAGGTTGAATCTATGTTTAGGTTTGTGACCATGTGATATCCGATAAACCTGGATCATCTATTTAATTTTTACCCTTTTGACAATTAACTATCTGGTATTCTCGATCTTGTTGTTTACCTGATAACTTTCTTGCCAACTGTATTTCATTCGTTCCTTGACAATGTCTTAGTAAAGACGAAAGCGCTTGGATTTCTGACTACCATTTTCCTGTGGTATTCGCTTATTTAATGAAGTCACGTGCATCTACTGTGATTTTTTTAAGCATAATGGAAACCACACGCAACTTCTAAACTTCTAAGCCTTCTCTGGATTATATATATATATATCTATATATATATATATATATATCTATATATATATATATTAATATATATATAAAAAGCAAGGAATCACTTCAGTGTGAAAGGTAGACCAACTTGATGCCAGATTAATTGCTCTATGGGGGAGAGTGGACAGGGGATTCATGTTAAAGTTTAAAAAACATAAGATTGGTGACCAATTTTTATAGCTCATGTTCTTCCACACTGATGCTATTCACAAATTCTGGCGGCAGTTTATTCCATGTTTCATATATCTTGTCATGTATAAGAAGTGTCCTATAAGAGACTTTGTTTGTATCTTGTATGTAAAGAAGTTCCTACAATGAGATTTGTTGTATCTCTTTAGTTCTAGTTTCCATCTAATCCTGTATACTAAGAGAGAGAGAGAGAGAGAGAGATTGTTAATGAAAATGATTATCAGACAGATCGTATGTTTTTTTCTAGAAAAAGCAACGAATTAAAGTAAGTTGTTGACATATCAATGCTTAACACTGCATTCCTTTGATTTCAGTCCGGTCTGAGATTATGATTCTTTTTAGTTTCTGGTGCCATGGTCGATTTCATCCACTGGAGGTACGTTGATTACTTTACGTTTGCAGGGTGTCCAGAGTCATTGATGACAATATTGATATAATATGAGACTCTATTTGAGCACTTCCTTTCCAGGCATGTGTTGAACGTATTTTTGAAAATTATAATGAGCGACCAATATTAGACGTTGGCCTTAGGTTAGCGCCATCTCTACGAATTTTTGCCACAGTAAATCTCTCATTTTACGGGTATTGTGAAAAGGCTCAGACATTCAAGGATTGACCTTAATTCATCCGCAGCCGTTTCAGCATATCAAGAGGACACTGGTGGCTAGCAGTCATCATCTGAATTGTTACACTTTGTAATTTAGAAAAAAACATAGGAAACTTGATAACATTACCATATTCATATTTGAAATAAAGAGGAGGAAAATTGGAGACTTGAGCTTTTAAAACTGAATGATCAACGAATTACATAACACAACGATGTCAATCAAGAAATACGAAATAACATCTCAGCATTCTGTACATAAATATCGCGTTCGAAAAATCAAACAAAAAAGCCTGGTAGCTTATGAGCGTATATTAGAATCTGGTAGAAATACGCTCAGTTGCGGTAGTAATGATGGTAATAATTCTAATAAGGTCTACCTCAAAAAATACTTAGGCACAACCAAATATCAGACTTGCAACTTGGAAATGGCCAGTGTTGCGTCATGAACTTGAAGAAGGTCATGGCTGTTGCTATAATGAGTTCATGTTGAGTCGTTAGGATGGTACGACTTCAGGTAGTAAGTCGTCGAAGAAACCTGAATTAAGTCGTTCTGTCACCAACACTGAGCATTCACGGGAATGTTGAAGTCACCTTGATACGTCGTTCTGTCACCAACACTGAGCATTCACGGGAATGTTGAAGTCACCTTGATACGTCACCATAGTAAATTCTAGAATTAATTTGCACTTTGACTTATAAGAGTCCAGCTTAAGATGGAGGTAGCGGTAATTCTGCTTAGTAACAGCTTTAATGATGCTTGTTTGGACGCAGTTTAGGATAAAGTTCGTATTATCAAATATCTGCACTCGGCAATCGCTCAAATTTTCAATTACGGCAGAAAACCTGAGAAGAAAACAATGATATGTTTATCATGATGGTCATTATTGAGGAGGTCTGTCTTTTTATCATTGGTGCTGAAAGTCTTGCGATGTTGGGTCTTGGTAGTCTATTAATAGTAGGTAAATCTAGCGTCTTAAGCAATGCTAATCAAACACAAATAGCGTATGTGGGGATACAATCCACAATGAAGTAAAATCCTCTTGTAGTTTAAAATATATATCTCTAGTAAAGGATTAAAGCTTTCGACCATCAACTGTGGTCTTGTTCACTAAAATGTGATCACATTTTAGTGAACAAGACCACAGTGATGGTCGAAAGCTTTAATCCTTTACTAGAGATATATATTTTAAACTACAAGAGGATTTTACTTCATTGTGGATTGTATCCCCATTTACTTAGAGGTACGACATAGTACCTGGCTTCTGCACAAATAGCGTAGTTATAGAAAATATGGTATTTAGACATCATAAGCATTGTAAGTAAAAAGTAAATTATTTCCAAGTCAACTTTTGATATATCATTTTCTAGAGTGTCTCTCGTGTCATTCAAGGCAGTGAAAATTGTAGCGTTGAAGTCAAACCCGACAGAGCGTCAGTCAATTCGATCGTTGTGTTGGGCTTTGCTTTGCTGAATTCAGCCTCTGGTTAAAACATCCATGGCCGACCGATCGTCGCGTCGCCGTGGGCTCTTTTTTTTTTTTTTTTTTTGTTTTTTTTTTTTTTTTTTTTTTCAAATATCTGCACTCGGCAATCGCTCAAATTTTCATACGGCAGAAAACCTGAGAAGAAAGCATATAATAAAAGCAAATAAAAAAGCAACAAGAAATTTTTTTTGCAGTTGTCCAGAGAAAAGTATTGCCCATCGTATTCATAAATGGGATTCTGAAATCAGTAAACGAACTATGATCTTCCATAAATCTTTGTCACCCAACGCTTAGGGAATACTGCTACTGTACACGATTCCTCAGTTCCGGCCTAGTTATTCAGATTACGAACAACCACCGTCCTCCTGATTAAAGATAAAAATATTATATTTACTTATGTCAATGAAAGTAAGTATTTTGTTTTAACTGATAAACAGTCTTCATCAAATCTCCGCCATAGCAGCGCGAAATAAGCGAAAGAGCCGTTACATAATTTTCCTCTCTCTCTCTCTCTCTCTCTCTCTCTCTCTCTCTCTCTCTCTCTCTCTCTGTCCTTGTGTTCTACCCAGTTTTCAAGAAATGCATGACAACATTCCTGTCTATCTCTAGTGTCAAGCAACAAGAAAAAAAAATCCTCCATGGTTGCGAGGTTTTCAAGATAGACAGCAGTATAAATTTGTACATGTAAATAATAAACCTTTGAAAATACAAAAAATCTGAAATCTTGAAGAAGTCGTGGAGATGAAAGAACACTATGTCATTCAGTCATTCACTATGACTGGGTTAAAAACTTTTTTTCTCTCCCTCTCTCATTTACCAGGAAACAGCTTTTAAGATTGTATCAATTGTATCGAGCGCTCGTTGATGCACCAATGAATTCGTGGAACCTCACAATAAATACCGTTAATAATTTTATATGGCGGTTGCATATTAACACAAACATAATGATAGAAAAAAAATCTGCTGCTGGGTTATTTGAAAGATCATTTTAAGAATGGAATACTGATAACGACCTATTAATTAAAGAATCTATCTTGTGACAGCAACAATTAGCAAATGAAACCTGGAGCTTTAGTGATTACATGTTAAAACTTAGTGTATTTAGAGTCTATATATTATATATATATAGATATATATATATATATATATATATATAGTATATATATATATATATATATATAGTATATAGTCCGGCATCGCTAACCGGCGGGACTTTTGATAATGAAAGCGACCGAAAAATTCTGGAAATGCTTTTATCCTGGTATTTGTTCTATCCACCTTTCAAAACATTGAAGTTCGAGGGTACATTAATTCCACATTCATATGCCTCCAATATCTTACTAATAACAAACCAGTCATTACTCCCATACCTTCCGAATGGATTTCTACAATCTTCACGTTGAAAAAAAAACACGCCATCCGTGTGATGTTAAATCTTACTGTTTTCACTCTCAACATTCCTTCATATTTCATACAGTCCAGGACGTACCTAATAAATCTTGCAAATGCTGTCAGTAGTTATCAAGATGAAAAATAATACCTTGGAAAAACAAACGGATGACGAGACTCAGTCGTTGTTAGCACTGTGTGTGATCTTCCCACAAACTGACCCTTGACAGACATGGCGCATGCGCCCACGCATTGACTGCCTTCCGTCAGTTGGTTGGCTATACGTACCCATGCGCCTTTATCCAAACAGCTATTGGTTGACATGGACGTGACGTTGCAATCTAGGTACCGGATTGGCCACGGGCTGCGTTGCGTCAGCACTCCGGGGTGACTTGCCACATCCGATTGGCTGGCGACCTCGTGACGTCCGGGAGAATCCTTCGTCTCAAAAAGACTTGCGGGTGTTTACTTCAAGTCAGTCACGTTCGCACCTGTTGACGAGGTGAGACGCAGGTAAACTTGGCGTCGGCGGTTGCACCACGTGCCGTTGTCACCGTGCGCCTCCACATAATCGCTAAGTACCGCAGTGCGGAAGTATTTTGGCCTAACACTATGTTACCAGGACCTTGTAATAGTGAGGAAAGGCCTAAAGCCACCGGGCAGTATGTGTTTGGTTCGATGTTGGTCAATGGAAAATCTGCGACACCATATTCGGATGCCACGCAGGTGAGGAAAACAACCTTGGACGTCCACCTCGTTCCAGCTCTTTTTTACAATATCTTCCGGGATATTTTGACAATATTTACTTTGCAGCAATCCGCACGTTTCTATGTGATTTTTGTAGTGCATTTTCTGATTTACTGTGTTAATACTTGCTGCAAAAGAAGAAGAGCGACGACTCTTTACTACTTTCTTTTGACGTCTTAAACCAATTCCTTATATGAGTCATACTCAGACTCATACTCATAGGCGAGTTATACAAAGCATTTTTATCTTCCACAATAATCTGAAAGTTAAGTATAGTTTGGAGATAATTTCAAACCTGCGCTGCAATTCCTAAAAAAAAAAATTTCGATTTTCGAACTTCAGTATTTAAAGTAAATTCAAAGTCTACATCTTATGGGATGGAAAACGTCTGAATTTCATTGCTACGTGATCGATTTTAGCCCGTCGCTGACTTTTGCAAATTTTACGATTAATGAAAATGAGTGAAATGAAATCAATATTTATTGATACAAGTAGCGACTTCCGATATTCCAATAATGCAAAGCTCCTGTATGGGAAAGTTAAATCAGGCTTGACGCTACTTTAACTCTCGCATAGATCGAGTATGTCTCGGTGTTTCGTTGCAGTAACCAACAACACCTATGGCTTGGCAGGAGTTCAAAGCCAAGTAAAACTAAAGCCTTGCATTATTATATGTCATTACCTATTTGTATAGTTTCTAATTTTTCTCATTGCCACTATTATATTATTATTATTATTATTATTATTATTATTATTATTATTATTATTATTAATTATTATCATGATCATTATTATTATTATTATTATTATTATTATTATTATTATTATTATTATTATTATTATTATTATTATTATTATTATTAATTTGAAATCATGTCTGAGCATCTTCTTTTGACTTTTATCGTTAACATTGTTAATATTAACTGGATACCTAATTAACTGTGAGGTAGTAATAAATAAGATGAATAACAGAAGCGTGCAAATGAATAAGTATACACAATTACCACAGGCATAAGTGACGTAAGCAGTAATTCATGATGTTGCTTAGTTAGAATAATTAGGTGTTGGACTTTGTTATACTCTTCAAAATCATGACTCTTATCCTCAGTGAGCTTTAGATAGTAACCTCCATATTTGTAATCAAGCAATGTCAGCGTGAATACCTTGCTTGACCCAAATTATGTCGATAGCTATGAAATTTGCTGTGACGCCGCGGCCGGTGCCATGGACAAATCTTACTGCAGGCAACAACCAAATGTGGCACCTGATAACATGAAAACGATTACCACTAAATATGCTCTCTTAATTTCCGACTGGAACTTTATTTTGTAACTGAGCAGCATTTATAGATATGACGCCACGTAGCTTAACCCTAAGACAAAAAATTTCGGAATTCTAATCCATGCAAAGAGGAACATCAATCATCATGATTGATGCACAGGGATTCATGCCAAAATTTAATCTCATAAAACCTTAGAAAGTAAGAAGTTCTCTTAGTATAATTTTTTTTTTACACGGAGGAGGGTAGAAATAAAAGGCATTCGCTATCAACGAAAATTGCGAAAAGTAAAGACCTACTTGACCTAAATCCTTTCGCCGTGTCTTCATGAACGCTGTAACGGAGAAAGCATATATCGATAACTAATCGGTAAAACTTTGTTTCTTGCAATTATGCCTTCTCTTCTAAAACGAACTGTCAGGGAAAACCAATAACCCTGTGCAATTAAAACTCATCCCTGTTAGTCACCGGAGAAGGGCAAAATAAAGTGATTGGCTATATCTTCCTCATACCATACCGGTGAGAGACAGTCTGGTATAGTTATATTCAGCTGAGAGAGAGAGAGAGAGAGAGAGAGAGAGAGAGACTCCTTACTCTTTTCAGACAGATGTATCATAGCACGCGTAAGGCGCCTTACCACGTGTCGCTCGTCTGGCAAGAAGTAATATGAGTGGCAGTGTGTTTACCTCTCAAGGCGCAGAGGCGTGCACCAGAACACAAGGAAAACATTGAGAGAAAAACCGAGGGAGAGAGAGAGAGAGAGAGGCTTGATCGCGCGTAGTAGGTTGATGGTGCCCAGACATGTACACATTTTTTCTTTTCGTTTTCACGGAGCCTGACACTTATGCTTTTAATGGTCCTAACACTGACACCGAATAACATTTTCTTTCTTTGCTACTCATATGTATATTCTTTCATATTTACAGTTTTAGTAAAGCAAAGCTAAATATCAACAAATGGTTTGTAGTCGTTTATTTTATAATATTGAATAAGATGAAAAAGTAGTAGTAGTGGCATCCGCAGCGATGAATGCGGAGAAAGCAAAAATTCATTCATTTTCTCTGTAAACTTTCACAAAGCATAACGACCATAATACGAGAATTATAATGAATGTGCAGCGTATATTGTATATTCTTACTTCTGCAGTGATATAGTATGTATTTATTTCTGTATCCGTATTCTCTTTGTTCCCATTTCCTCCTCCCACTTATTTTATTTGAATAGACTGGAAATGCCACGTCGGAAATAACTGGTAAGGGGCTGAGGAAGATCACATTTCACGTCCTCAGCTGTGAATCGTGAAGAAGCGAGGAAGCGGCGGCGGCCGCCACCACCGCCGCCGCCGCCTAGAAAGACATTTTATGCGCGAAGGCAGAAGTCTCCTGCCTTCGACGCTTCTCTTTTGTGATCAGTTAGAGCTGCTAATGATCCTGGTAATATGGATGTTACTTGTGTAACATGTTTTTATTAAATAGTTTGTACAGCAAACTTAATTAAGGTATCCGTCATTACCAAAGGAAAAGAGCTAGGACGAAAATAACTATTTTTGTAAGTAATGGGACTTGATAAGTCCAGCAAAACTACCTGCACTGGTAATGACATTGCTAGAAAAGGGAAAAGTGAAAACGGTGCAACATTTGCGTTTAAGAATAACGACATCTCAAGAATATTTGGCCAAAAATGGACTTTTCAAGAAAACCAATCATGTACCGGTAGTTTAATCTCGATTGGCTAAGAGGACGTGAATTAAATGTCATTTTGTATATATTCTATTTCAAACAATCGATATTTGCAACCTGAGATTGCATAGTTTTGCATATAAAGTGGTATGATCCCTTTGAAATGACATCGCAATGGAAAACGATGATATGAGACCTCCCAATACACACGCTCCATTTTTAATTTAAGTATTGATCTTCCATAAGCTGTTTAATTAAAGACTTGTCTGACAGCTCACAGACCGAAAAAGAAAATTTCATTGGCATTTAGTCTGGTTTTACTTTGGTTGCGTAGAGCATTCAAAGTATGTCTTGGTTGTTATTTTTGTTTCAAAGACTTTGGAGGGTGATTGATATAATTAATGAATGCAATTCAGTCATTTTACCAGCCCTTACTGGCATCTCATACCCCTTGTTGACAGATGATTGGCATAATGAAGTCGGGTCAGGGCTAGTTATCACAACGAATGCTGTGTACAAATTTACAACCTATAATAAAATTCTTTGCTCATAAAACACAGGTCTCCAAACACATGAGCAAACTATCAATTTTAAATATGACCTATAAGAATTCAGTTGCTGTTGACGGTGCCTTTTGAAATGATATCGTTTTAGCCCCCAGTTTTCTCCTGAACGTAATTTCCGAGTAAAACCAGTACTTCCACAACTGGTATAAAATTAGCTCTGCACATAATGAATGCGATATGACGATCAATTTCCTACGTAAAGATTTTACGTTTATGACTCAATCATTAAGTTAATGACAGTAACGAGTTGTAATAATAACAGTGTCAACAGCAATAGCAACAGTAATAATAAAAACCATGTATAATTTCTTAAGGAATTCTTATAACTCCAGTTATTCCACGTGCCTATCTATTTTGGGGATAATCACTCTTATGGTAAATCCGACGAGGATATCGCTCGAATTTCTGTCTTATACCCAGAGTAAACTATTTATGGTAGTTAAACTGCCCGACAAAGGGAAATCTGACCGAAATGCACTAGACCTCGACTTGGGGCGCTACAAAACTGAAAGCAATCCGTGGAATGTTTTTATTTGGACGAGTACCAAAAAATTGTATCAATTTTCGCGTGTATGGCCTTGGTTAGGACGCTGCCGCAGTGATATGGGTGGCCAATCGATTGTCATTCCCACTTGATGGTCCTCTTGTGCTGACAGTTTCCCTCATCGAAACTGACAATTATTCGAAGGCAAACCAGGAAATGAATGTTTTTTTTGGCTATTTTTTTGCTTTTTTTCCTCTTAATTCCAAACATTCCCACTTATGTGTGTGTGTAAGAGTGAGAAAAAATTACATACCTTTTAAACTAGAATGCTACGGTGATTTACACAATGAAGCATCCTTGTTGACCATTTAGACATATATATACCAAATTAATATTGAACTTTTATGACTGATAGCATTGTTTTCACAAACTGTACCAGAAAATTTTTTTCCTCTCTTTCAGACGAAGAAGCACCCTCCCAACCACGTGAAGCGCCCTATGAACGCCTTCATGGTGTGGTCGCAACTTGAACGACGGAAGATAGTCTCTCAGACGCCCGATATGCACAATGCCGAGATATCAAAACAGCTTGGACGTCGATGGAAACTTTTAACTGAAGAACAAAGACGACCTTTTCGTGATGAAGCCCAAAGACTAAAGGTTCTTCATCGCTTAGAGTATCCTGATTACAAGTATCGACCCAAGAAGAAGAACAATAAAAACTGCCCACCTCCATTGCTTTTAGGTAGTAGTAATATTCTGCGTGGAGTTGCACCTGGTTCAAGTGGACGAGTGTCTAAAAATCGACCTCAGATTACCAATTACTCCCCTGCTCATGCTGCAACTGTGAGCAAAGTAAGGGAATGCCTTCTTGCTGCAAACCTTAAAAACCTGGGAATTGGAAGGAGTTCTGTAAACTCAGTAACATCTCTAAAGGACAAAATTCTTCCAGATTCCCTAAACACCAATGTACCAACTAGCCCTCCCCATGAATTTCCAGATTCACCAGAGAGTGCAATAATATATGATGACAGATCAGCTCAGCAAATCAATTGCTTTACTCATAATGGAAATCAAAATAACCTAGATTGGTCAAGTGACTTGCTCATGTCATGCCCTTCTGACCTTCCCCCTATGGATGCTCAAACCATTGATCAGCTTCCAGAGAACCCTCCAACACTTGCCGATTTAGAAAATATTGGTGTGAAGGATTTAGTGCCGCTTTCCCCAGGCTTATCATTAAACCTTCAAGATTTTCAAGCACTGGATTCTGATATAGAATTGTGGTCTAATAATAATTGTGAACAAAGGGACTTAGCGACACCTCCTACGCCATTGCTTTTAGGATCTCAGGAGACACAAGATCCTTGGTCACAGCACGTGTGGGATGATGATATGGAATCTCTCGTAGAATGTCTTGAGGTCACCTACCAGCGACTGCAAAGTGAGGGCAGGTCTCAAGTCACTCAGGCTCCAGCACAGTGTCCTTTAGCCTCAGCATGGTTAAGGCCTGCACTTGAAGTCTCCTACTCCATAGGTGACCCTTCAAGATGAACATTTGATTTGTTTACTTATGCATAACACTTAGTGTTAATCTACTTGCTGGTGAGCTGGACTCGCCTAACTTAGTTCCCTTATCACGGTACCTTGACTGATAGCATTGTGGGTCATCTCTAGACTGGATGATTTAATTCGCATCAGTACCTCGGGAGCTAAATCTCCTCAGCATTATGACGTCCTGATCTCAAACTTTGGCCAATCCTTTGCCCTGTTCTGCAAAATGTTTTATATCAGATTACAAGAAATGTCATTGTATCCTTCTGGTGAGTTATATAGCTATTATTTACACATATATAAGCATGTATTCATGTGTATGAAATATTGCAAGTAAACTTTGACGCTAATACCCTTGCAATTTATGTGTTAGATTAAAACGTGTAATTTAGGCTTAGCTAAACCGACTGATATAGGTCTCTTCTCGTTTTCCAGAACAAGAAGAAAGAAGCATTTCTTCCATGTGATTGTCCAGAAGCAACGACGCCTCTCACAGCTATTGCTATTCTCTCAGACATTAAGATATTTGGCCTTAAATTTCCAATTTCGATTCCTGTTTATACATCTCTTTCTGATAAGCCCTACCCATTAACGACTTACCATTAGAAAGTTAGCTTTCATATAGCTTTGTATTGCATTTCATTATTTTATCCTTGCATATAGAATTCTTCTGGTTTGATATTCAGCCCCTATTCAGACCCCCCAAAAAACTATTGCAAAAAAACGAATTTTTCGAAATCCTTTGATAGCCTGAAACAGAGTATAGTTACTTTAAATTTACTCCCACCAAATTTTTAAAGCATAAAATATACTACTCCTCACTCTCTGAACAAGGAACGAATTGATCTCATTCCTTTCATCGCTTTCTTCTCAAACAAACGACACGAGCAATTTCCCTGCTCTTCTGTCCTACCTTTCATCAGAGTTGGCCATAAGTTCTGCACTGCTGTGATATAAGGTGAAATTCTAGTCTTTCCATGCAGTCCACGTGCTACTGGATAGCACTGCTGACCTGCTTGCCTTGAAGAGTTAGTTGAAGTCAACGATTTACAGTTTTGTATGTTATTTTCGACATGATTTTGTTACTATTGAGCTCATTGTAAATAGATTTACGGTTTGAAATATTTCATATGAGTCCTAAGATATGTGTGTAATATGAAGGGAGAACTGTTCAAGAGTTTTATGCATGCAGGGGAGATTCAACATTGTTATCCACGGGATTAGATTATGTAAACGGTGTGAGTTACATACTCGAGTCTAAATCCTCATGTTCTATTAGACTCACCTGTTTGCTGGTCCTTTATTCTGAGGATTTCTTTCGTTAAGGAAAATACAGGTAAACTGCAGAATCATAAGATCACTTTCATTCTAACGAATAAGTTTGAATACATACATGTCTAGTGTAAATTTACATGGCAACAATAAGTATTATTAAAGTTCTAGATTCAATTAAAATTCATATTTACACTGAAAAGCAAAATTACTATTTTTTTTTATTTTCTGTAGATATTCGGATGTTAGACTACTTGTTCATGTTATCTAGTAAATGATTTGGATGACATTTTAGATTATTTGAATTTTGTAAATTTAGAAAATCTATAAGGGCAAAAAAATTCAGGTAGTGTTCATTAAGGAAGATTAACCCCCTGGCAGAATTTCTTTTCCACGTGAAAGGTGATGGCCGTTCGAAGTGAAAGCAAATGGTCAGTCAGCGGCTGAAGTTTGTAAAGAATAAATTTATTGCTGCAAATTTTTTTAAGTTCATTTCAGTATACGGAAGCCACTTAGACTGACAATAATAATGAAGCCCTACTTTGCAGACTGCAGATTTTTTGTATAAATACCAACATTTAACATCAATAAGAGATACGTGAAATGAAATGTATGGTGATCTTCTCTATGCTAACCATTATTTACAAAAAGAAAACTTTGTTCTTGTTTTGAAGATTTTTTAGAGATGGTTCGGAAATGAAGTCGAAGCAATGCTAATGTCAATTTCAACACAAGTAAATGTGAATATTACCGGTTATATATAATGAAACATATATTAGGGGGGTGGATGATACTAATGTATATATTAGTATATACATCGACATAATATGTATATTACATATATTATGCATATATTATAGAGAATATTACCAGTTATATATAATGTATATATATATATGTGTGTGTGTATGATATATATGTATATATAGTATATATATACATACATATGTATATATACATATATTTATGCATATATATAGAGATATATATAGTAAATGAAGGTATGTGTTCACCACCAGTCACCTGGAATGTTAGTTAAGTTAGGTTACTATTAGGTCAGTGACGTCAGTGGTAATGACTTGAGATAAACGAAAATCCTAGTTTAGGATTAATAAGATCTACATCTAAAGTGTTTGGTTAACTTTCAGAAGCTGTATTTTAGTTTGCATTTTTGTTAGAACTTTCAATGTTAAAAAAAAACTTGCCATTTTCCTAAAAATTAACGAAGTTCAAGGGTGTCACATTTTGTGTGCACACTGGTTGAATCTGAGCTTAACTTACTTTTATGATTTAATGACGTTTAAGATAAAAATATATTCATCTTTGGCGTATGGATATATGTATCTGTATGTATGAACAAACCTAGATCTCCATACGAAGGTTTCATGAAATTCGAGTAATGGCAAAGTTACCAAAAGGAAAATGTTTGTTAGCTTGGTGAATGCCAAGGCAAATAGAAATAGCTTTAGTTCCCACGACGAGGTAAGGAAGGTATGCGACTTTAAGCTTACGATTGCAGTTTGCTGGTTACGATTGTAGTTTGCTGGTTACGATTGTAGTTTGCTGGTTACGATTGTAGTTTGCTGGTCGCAGCTGATGGATACTACGTCGTCTTATTTAGAGGAAAGCATCAGAATGCAAAGTTATTAAAGATATTTAAACGTTCTCATCAGTTCTTCCTTAACTGTAATAACCATGTTTTAAAAGATCATTACAGAATATACAGAATGTAAATCAATTTTCTAGATTTATAATGTTATATTCATGCATAAATATATGTATATATACATATATATATATATATATGTATATATATATATATATATATATATATATATATGTATACATATAAAAATATTCATTGTTTTAATAATAGATTCTCAAAAGTTCAAAAATTAGGTCCGTTGACTGCAGAGCGAAATCATATTCTGTATCAGATATTTCCAGTAAAAATTGATAAAAAAAATTCGATATTAATATCTTCGGTGAAAGAAGGCAACAGGTGACACTTGTGTTAAGTTTCAGTCCAATGTTCTGATCAAATAATGTTCCTTATATTTTATGAGGTATTCAATATACGGGTGAATTGAATACCTCATAAAAGATAAGAAACATTATTTGATAAGAACATTGAACTGAAACTTCAACACAAGTATCACCTGGTGCTTTCTTTCACCGAAGATATTCATATCGAATTGTTTATCAGTTTTTACTGGAAATATCTGATATTGAAATATTATTACAACAATGAATATTTTTATAGGAAAGGTTTTGATTTAATACATTTGTTAGAGTTGGACGTTGAAAACGTATTACGTTTACAACATATTGAGAAGGATGTACAAGTGCCAATTACGGAGAAAATGACAATAAATGCTTTCTTCATAAAATTCGTTTTCTTGTAAAAAATTTAAGAAACCTCGCTGAAATGACTGAAGGAATAATGCCGCGTTTTTTTCTCTCTCTCTTTTCTTGATGCAGAAGAAAGAAGCAGCAGCTCCAACAATATTTTGCTAATCTCAATAACAGACCTGAATTCTAATGAAAATAGGCAAAGAATCTATTTCATACGTGAAGATTCCTTTACGACATATGTACTTTTAATTTTTAATTTGAATAAAATTTTCCATATAGATGTATGTACCTAATATATTTCAACGTTATTAGTTATAACTGCTCTCTCTCTCTCTCTCTCTCTCTCTCTCTCTCTCTCTCTCTCTCTCTATTTAGTGAACTGATTACACAATTTTTTTTCCTTTTCCATTTTGTTACATATTCGTAACGCTTGTTGGTACAAACCATGATAAGCTTATACTTCAACGAGTAAATTTTGCCACTGAGTATATTACTTTTCCCCAATCACATGGAATTTATAACCTGTTGGGTAAGTTCATAATCGAGAGTTTGGTATCCGAGTCCTTCACTAAACCAGTAAGTGTTTTTATACGTCTTCTGAACAAAAAGAAATAAATAAAAGCACCTCGTGAACAAAGATTAGACTTTAATGAAACTGAGTGGAAACTTTCAGTTTATGAGAACCATTGCATGATATCGTTTCGTTAATATCACTAAAATTTCCACTTGGTTTCTTTGCCATATAATACTCAACTTTGTGTTGAAACCCACGAAAGGTTAATCATCTGGTGGTTACTCAAAATACCTTCAATATGTGTTGTCAATCTCACTTTTTTGTATTCAATTCATTGTGCCAAAAGCCACACTGACATACCAAACCAAAAAGCTGACATATTCAGTGTAAGATAGAGCTGGACAGGAGGTTAAGAAAATGGAAGAATAAATGTGATACTTACTTCTTTAGGATGCCAGTCTCAGGCTTCAAATCAATATACTATTGACATAGGTCACGCCATATAACCAAAAAGCAATCAACCATGCGAAGAAAATAAGCAACATTCTGGTCAGGTTAGCCCAAGAGAAGCACGAAACTGTCTCGCTGGTATTACACAGTTTGATTTGCCGGACTTGGGTGGCGTTCCATCCTAAAATCACGACGGAAATAATAATAATAATAATAATAATAATAATAATAATAATAATAATAATAATAATAAGTAAACTGCCTCAGTGGCGTGGTCGGTATGGTGTTGGCGTACCACCTAGGCGGCTGCGAGTTCGATTCTCGGGCATTCCATTGAGGGGTGAGAGATGTGTATTTCTGGTGATAGAAGTTCACTCTCGACGTGGTTCGGAAGTCACGCAAAGCCGTTGGTCCCGTTGCTGAATAACCACTGGTTCCATGTAACGTAAAAACACCATACAAACAACAACAACAACAACAACAACAATAATAATAATAATAATAATAATAATAATAATAATAATAATAATAATAATAATAATAATAATAATAATAAAATGGTTGAATAAACATCAACACCATCGCCATCATTATTCTTTCCGAATTAAAATCAAAAGAAAAGAAAATTAAAGTAAAAACTTATACAAAGGAATTAAAAACGAAAATAATTAAACTTTTTTGCAAGAAAATGACAATCTTGTAAACTATTCTTTCAGTGAATGAGAAATTATAAAGTTCATCCTAAAAAATCACTAAATGGGAAGCTAGTCTGAAGCTTCTTCTAAGAACCTCACAGCATGAAAATGCAATCATGGTCAAAGAAAACCGATTCTCTCCCTCCTGCAAAAAAAAAAAAAAAAACTAAGCCTCGGTCCTTTTTCTTAGTTTGAACACATGTATGGGGCAGAACACGACACTGGGATGCAGGTGTGGTGGTGCCACCATGTCTGGTCCCAGCAGTGTTTCTTGGCTGCTGCCCGATGGTCTGCATATGCCTCTAAAAATACACGGCTACACCAATACTCACTGACGTTGACGGAAGGCTATCTGCCATCTTGAGCGCAAGCATAACTGTGTTTAAATCTCTACAGATATGCTTAGCTGGGTATTATTATTATTATTATTATTATTATTATTATTATTATTATTATTATTATTATTATTATTATTATTATTATAACTTTGATGCTATAGGATGAGAAAAAACTATCCGAAATAATGAAAATTATTTTGATCAGCAGATTTATTAGTTTTGCTTGAGCACGTTCATATCCTCCTCTAAAATATGGGCGATGAAACATGCTACTGAAGCACGCCACTAGGATGCTTGAATTACAGTGCTACGTCTTTACTAAACCTTTGCTACCCTAGGCTCTGGGTCCTACGGGTATGGGAGTGGTGAGCGGTGCTCATCACTAAACCTTCATTTAATCTTGCCAGAGGGATACTTAAATCTTTTGTGACATGATATAACCTTGTAGTACCGTGTCATTACAGGGCAAAGGAAAAGGCGAAACCTTCATTGTTCTTAGTACACACTTTAATTTAGATCCTCTCCCTTTCATTGAGTGGCCTACTTTGATCTACTCTGCGACCTTGCAGGAGCTGATATATGCTAACTGAACCCAACCAAAGTTTAGGCACCATGCCCTATTTAGCCAGTGAAGAAGAATTCCCCCAATAACCTTGAACACACCTTGACACTCTCCCACTACTTTTCAGCAGTTAAACATTCTACCATCAGAAAAATTAAAATTTGTACAGGAAAGAAACAAATATTAATCATTCGCTTTGTTATTCATAAGACTAACAGCATTAGCAATTTTTATCTTAGAAACTGAATACTCAAAAGAAGGGTCGCAGACTGTTACAACTGAGATGCATATGGAAAAAAGGAAAAGGAAACAATAAAACGTATTATTTAGCAAGAGAACCCGGTCGAGTCATAAGCACTCCTGCTTTTACCTGTTGAAGCGTTATCCCATCAAGGAAATACTGTGCAAACAATTTTCTACATCATGGATTCAGAATAGAGCCTGTTCACCACCTTTAACAGAATTCCAAATCAAAACAGAGACCAAAGAATCAGCTTTAGCAACAGACTTTCATTTTACAATGCCCATATGTACTCGAAATCGTAACAAGACTTTTACAGTCATATCTTATCCTTCATAGAAACACGACGTGGCATTATGAATGTCATCATTGCGTCTATTTTACAGTGCAGTCTTAAGATTAATTCTGTATTTTTCGTTAATGTAAAGTTATTTCCTTACAAAAGCGTCAATGTTTCTCGTTTTGTAAAGGGTTCGACGTTCGTTTAACTCCAATGTAGTAACTGACAATATATATATATATATATATATATATATATATATATATATATATATATATATATATATATATATATATATTATATATATATATATATATATATATTTACAGTGAAACTATAACCTTACACCAAGGGACAATTGCACAATTCTCAAAAGCTGCAACTACAAATGAATTGCAGTGAGACCTGTCATCTAAAGGTGTTGCTTTAATCCAATTTTTTAAACATGGTGATTGCATAATAATAATAATAATAATAACAATGATAAAGTACACGGGCTTCCCATCACACGCTGTGGTCTAGAAATAACCTCTTTTAGATTTCAGGTATTAAAATTTGCAAAGCTTACTTTTTTAATTTTGTCTATGTCTCTTCATCTACTAAGATTAAAGCTTGCGGTTGTAACAAACACGGTCGTCATAAAGTACGGTACTCACTAAAAACTGCTATGATCTTTTCTTCAATAAGAAGGAACATTTCAAACTTCCCTCCAGTACTGGATGTAACGTGATATTTTTCTAGCTTTTGAAGAAAAAGAAGTATATAGAAAGAACGAGGAAACGTTCTATTAAGCGATGTTTCTTTAAATTGACACCTCGGGACCACCCATTATGAAGAGGTTTTTGAAGAGTGGAGGTGATTGCTCATATCTAAGTTTTTTTTTATCTTTTATTAGAGAAAATATTATACAATATTTTACAGTTTTATCAGTATTATATGCAGAATTTTATCAAAGTTGACATAGTTTCTTGGAGACTGGGATGATTTTCTGGTGCAGACGGGGTAGTGGGTGAGGAGATGGAAGTGAAGCAGAGGCAATGGATAAACTCTACAGAATCTGGCAAACAGAACAACGAAAGGGAGAATTTTAATGGGGAAAATTGTGCATTATCATTTTCGTGTTAAGAGGTTTTACATTTTGGCGGATGGGAGCAGAAGTTTAACTAGTCCGTTCTTAACTTACTTGTTTGACGTTTGGCGCTGAAGGCAAAGTTTAAATTGTTTTATTAGAATTGCTTCTCTATGCGCGGTTGATCCCGGTTTTGAGTCAGTAAAATGGAGGACAGTCATTAAAAAAAAAAAAAAAAAAGTCAGTAATATTTAGTATACGAAACAGAAATGAGAGATTTACTCCAGTGCAGTATCTTTTAAGTGATTAAATCACAACAACACCGGTCGACTCCAACTTTGAAATTAAGTTCTGTAGAAATAAGCACAATAAGTCTTATTTCCCTCATCGAGAGATAAAAATCCTCATTGCACAAGTAGGAGTAAAGTTGTAGTACCCATCTGGGTACTATGAAACATTTAACTTGAACCCTGTAGGATTAATAGTGAATTTTTCAGTATGCAAGAGAAATTAAATTTGTTGGTCTATCCTTCTTCCTTTACTTTAGGGTGATTAGTAAATACAAATAAGTAAATAAACGAGTCCGGAAATGAAAGGCATCGCGATAAGTGATTAAGAGGTTGAAACAGAAATACCGTATTTCAATTATACAAGCAGGAAAAAAATCGTATATACAATATATCCCTTCAGGCATCGAGAAAATTACACTGTGCAGGTGATTTGATGAGGGTTAACATAATTTAGTTATAGAAAATTAAGATGTTGACTACTCTCTCTCTCTCTCTCTCTCTCTGTTTGGTCGTGGATTGCTGCAGCATACTTCCTAGCGAGTCTGCAGATTTCTAATTCATAATTTTCATGAATGACTGGGAAAGCAAATCCAAATTTAAAATGCTTAACACATATAAAATTGAATTTTAGTCGTTCTCCTCATATCAACGTATATGGTATATGTGTAAGATTCATCTAGGGGTATACAAAATATTATCTTACATCCTGCAAAAGAAGGCGTGTGTTATCAAAGGAAAATCCTATAAACCTTTCAAACATATTAAATCCGTTTGAACAAAAATGAGACAGTTAATCAATAATAACTTATATAAAGGAACTATACATTTGTCTCATAAATCGTAACATTGTTCAAATGACCCAACAGAATTCTCCCACAACCGCAGTCGCAATTTGCACGCAAAATCTCGAGAAGCATGCACCCTCGAATGTCTTAGTGCGTGTAAAAAAGACTTTGGTTGTGGGAGAATTCTGTTGGGTCATTTGAACAATGTTACGATTTATGAGACAAATGTATAGTTCCTTTATATAAGTTATTATTTGATTAACGATAGCTTGATCGCTTCTGCCAATGATGATGGCTAATCCTATTCCTCTACATGATAAAGCTTAGGTAAAGAGGTACAGGTCTTCTAATGACGATAGCTAACCTCTCTCTCCCTGTCTACCATCTCTGTTACAAGTTATGAAGGAACAGACAGTAGTTCGAACATATGAACATACATACAATGACATGGTTTCATACGAACACACAATCGAATGAGACACGCTACAGATCACGTAGGCCGTTTGAATAATAGTCGGGGTAGTTGTCTCAAGCAGGGAGCTTGGACTAATGTTTATAAACAATTGAATGACTACAGTGACGGCATGTTATCTTAGCTTACATACTTATTGTATACGTCATCTTTAGCGTCTTCTAGTCTGATCACATTCCTGCAAGCAATCTGGTTGACCTCTTTAGTTTTATTCTTTTATATATAGGACTAACATTCCATATTTTTATTATGTAAACACTTACATCAGCTCGGTCAGCTACCAAAACCACCACTGAATATTACTCAAACTTGACTTGCATTTGACTTATAGGAGTGTGATACAGACACTATGTGAATATATATATATAAGTAAATAAAAATTCATGGTGTACATGAATTGATTCAAGTAATAAATATAAACAATGATATTGGTAAATAATAGTGATCACATGATATATATAATGATACAGTTTTTCACTTCATCTCATTAAGATACATATGCTACAGAAAATACTAATGTACTCTGATAATTGCATAGAATGAAGATAACATGATAAAAATCATATTTTAACTGATAAAAAATTTCATATATGAATTGATAAAATTATTAATGTTTTATGCTGATTGATTCGTTGATTTTTTTTTTTTTGTTTTTTTTTTATGCTAACTGTTATATATCTGCGGATATTGTTAAGTAATAAAAGGTAACAGATTGATTATAGGCTACCTGATTTGTTTATACATTGGTATATGGATTCATATAATTATGATTAATATATGTGCACTTTAAATAGATTCCTACTGCGTACACGCAAAGATATTTAGATTCTGTTATTTATGATCATTTATATAAGAGATTCCTATTGCGTACACGCAAAGATATATTTCGACTCTGTTATTTATGATCAATTATATATAGGATACATGATACTTATATATATAGGATACATGACCGAGGTTATACTACTTCACTTTTAACTAGCTTTCGAACAACTTTTCGTCCATTACACAGTTCCAGACAACCACCTTTAGCCAATTGAAACGGCCTTTTTCAATGGTTAAAACAACGGGGAAAATTTGGCCACTGGGCGGGTCCACAACGTTCTATTTTTTGGCGCTCATACTTATTCTCTGCATCCTAAGCTACACGATTACGTTTCGCGATGAATAAAAAAAACATCCCAGCACGAGTCCTTCGCCAGCAAAGTAGAGTTGAATATCCTTCGGGTCGTAATTGTCGGAAGTATGTTCCCTTTTTGTAGTCGAATTCCGACAGCCGCTGGAGCGTTCCGCATTAAAACGAGATTAACGACGAGATACGGTGTCGGTCGAAGAAGTCCATGAAATTCCTTTCACATTGTAGGCGGTTGTTACTTGACTGTAGTCATCCGCTGCGACGAACGATTTTTGAAGTTTGCTATGTGAAAACTCTCGTACTGCAGGATACTGTAACCGGTTCCATTAATCAGCCTGCAAGTGAAATTATACTTGTCACAAGAGGCAAAGTAAACATTCAGACGACATTCCAAATACAAGGGGAGGGGAGAGAGAAGCCATTTGAACCAGTACTTAACCCATATGAATTCGCTGATAGTTTCGGAATTCAAAAGAGTCCGCTGTACAAACTTTTTTATCCATGGCATTAACCAATGAATGAACCTATCCAGGTCTATGATGACTCGTAAAATATCCATAATTATAAAAAATAAATAGATATCAATACGAATCTCAAAGAAAATTCGATATTACTGGTAGTAAGTTACTAGACAAAGAAGTGGAAAATGGAGCTATTTGTAAGATTGCCAGGCAGCATAAGAGTCAAAGAGAAGATTAATCATGATTCTATGTGCCCTAACAAAAGTTTCATATTCAATATTCTCGCGCGCATCTTCTGAGGTTAATTTTAAAAACTTTATTAATAGGTAGGAGATGCAACGAAAAAAACCCACTATGTAACTAATTTCTAAATAAACTTTGGGTTTTCCAAGAAAATGTGACATTTTCCCATGAATGTGATTTACTTGAATTGTAATAGGCTAATGTTGCAAGTAAATATTTCTTATCCACAACTTGATAATTCTAAATGTCCGTTTACCCATGTCATAAGCTGAATTATTGACTCTAATTGTCTATGAGGTTCAGAAAAAAAAAATTAATTCATTTTGTTGTTATAGAAATTCTATTTGCTTATATTGTTCATTAATTTTAAAATGATTACAAGTCCTTAACTAATTGCATTACACACACGGATAAGATATGTTATGTGCCTGTCATGTGACCTATCGACCACCTCGTGAAGTTCATGAACTAAGCATTCCTTTCTCCAGTCAATCTGCTGTTGCAAGCAGAGACGACACACAGATGAAGCCTGTGTAAGCAGATTATTGAGGTTAAAAGGAACAAATGCTGATACGGCAATGATGACGTCGTCACTTGGCAGGAGATTGCTCTCAGCCAGCTAAGAGTTACGTTACTTGCTGAAGAGATACGACTTTAGTATTTTCAAATGATATTTTAGTGTTTTAATTCTCCACCCGCATGAGAAGAATGTCTGAAAAAAAAAAAAAAAAAAAACAACAGTACCAAAATTGAACAATATATTAGTTTCATGTTGGCATTATGTTAAATAAATATTCCTTATTCAAACTATATGAAAAAGGTTTCCATACAAATTCTATATATATTATTAGCCCTGTATAAGATTCATATAGGATTATTTCATAGATAACATTTCACTTCTAGACTTCCTGTTTACTTAAATCTCTTTTATTTTATTTATTTATTTTATTTATTATTAGTTTATTTATTTATTTATTTTTTTTTCCATTGACTACGAATAAATTATTACCGGGACAGACAATATGTCAGTAGGTTTTGATATGTGTTTGAACTTTTAGCTTATTTGTCATTACTAAAGCGTTAAGTTAGAGTTCAAATCTTTACGCATATATATTTGGATATTTAATGGTTACGTTTGCTTATTGATATTATCGTGATTCCTTTTTTATTATAATTTGTAACCCTTCGACTTCTTACGGAGTGTATTATATTGACTCCACTTGTATCCATATTTATTTTATTTTTTTATATTTATTTATTTATATTATTTTTTATATATCTTTGATAAATTAATGGTTGGCTTGAATATGTGGAAAAGTGTTCTAGCGGCGTACCGTATAAGGCTACTTGCGGCATCAATTCTATAGATACATGATATAAATGATAAAGGTATTTAAAACCGCGAGAACCGCTATAATCCAGTTGGGATCCAATATCACGAGTTGTAACTCGTAAGACATTGACACTTTTTTTTTTTTATTATCTCTTATTCTACCAAACGATTGACTCTGGGTGATCAAAATATATTATTGGTTTTCTTAATGGAAAGGAATTCACACAAACGTGTTAAGGAGATTATTATGATTGACACCACCCGAGTCACAGATTATTATGTGTTGAATTCCATATTTACTGATTAGCACTCATAAATATTCCTAACGCACTCAATTGCGGTGTTTGTTTTTAGTGCTATTAATTCTATATAACGTGTCAAGGAACTATTAACACTAAGAAGTGTTTATTCCCTCTGTCAGACTCGTAATTCTGTTAATAATTCTACGTATATTCTTTCAAGGATTGATTTGGTTTGGGCACAGGATAGGCTCCTAAACTGACAGGTGTCTTAGTGTATCCCTTGTTTTCATGACACGTGTTACAATTAGTTATGTGCTTTTTACATCTGTAAGCATTGTAGGCCAGAAAACAGTGATTTGGCTTTCTGTGAAAAAGGAGGGAACCCTGGATGACGGAATGCAACCAGTTATGACGATTGGTATGAGAAAGATTATTACTACTACCTGGTCGTTAGTCATCTGCTGTGCTTCGGGTATTCCTCGTCACAGCCTACATATAATATTACATTTGATTACATTATCTGACACACATACCTTAAGTATACTTTTGCTTTAGGGTTTCTGCTCGAAGTGTATTAGTTTGGGTTATGTCTGTTGACGCTTGCTTTGTTCAGTTTGTAACAGTTCTGCGCTCCGACCCAGATATTCAATGCTCGCGATCTCTTGGGTTAAGGAATTTTCTTGTTTAGATACGGTTTTAACAATAGGTACGGATGTTTCTATATCTTTTAGTCAATTAATGGTTCTTTGCTGTATGGTGCGGGATTGCGGGATAATGCGTCAGCTATGATAATTGCTTTCCCAGGTAGATATCTTATCTTGGCTCCAAAGACCTGAATGATCATTTGTCACCGAGTTTCCTTTTGGACTGTGATTAAAGCCTTTTGAAAAACTCGTAAAAGGACTCATGTTCAGTAAGGACTTTATCAGGATAGCCATAGATTATGACTTAAGATGTACTAGTGTTTAAAGATACCTAGCCCTTCCTTGCCTATTACTGCATATTTACTTTCAGAGGGCTTTAGTTTACTGGAATAAAAAGCTATAGGGAAGAACTGTTTATCATATTACTGAAGTAGTATCCCTCTTACCCCTTGGTCTGAGGCGTCTGTTGCGATAAAAAAAAAAATTCCTTATTTAAATCAGGGATTTTTTAAGTTAGGTAAGCTGCATTATCCGCTTTTAAGATATCGAACGCCTGTTGATGCTTTTTAGACCATAATCAATCTACGCTCTTCTTCGTAAGATCTGTTAAAGGAGCTGTCATGATTGAAGAGTTACATATTTGCATACGATTGTAATACCCACTACAGCGCAAAAGTGCTGTATCCCCCTTTTACGTTAATAAGTACCGGAAAGTTATGAATAGCCGACACCTTACCATGGACTACTTTTAAGACCTTGACCAGACACATAAAACCTAGATAAACATGTTCGGTTTTAAAAACTCACATTTAAAGTATTTTACTCTGAGATTATTTGTCTTTGTCTCTGTAGCACTAGCTCTACTTTATGTAATGTACTTCTAAGGTATTAGAAAAGATTACAAGATCATCCATATAGGCATGTAGGGTATCCCCACCCCTAAAAGTCTCCAAACACTATATTATAATTGGGTGCAACGTAGCCGGAGGCATACGTAAAAAATTGATAATGTCCCCTGAGTGTGCTGAAAACGGATATGAGGTACAATCACTTAGGTAATGGTATCAGGTAAAAGCCTTTGAAGTAAGTCCAAGTTGGTGAAAAAAATTATTCTAACCTAACAGAGATAAGATGTCGTCGTACATGGCACTGGAAACTATCGGGAGTCGTTTCCTTGTTTAAGTGACAGAAATCTACGCAGATACGCCAAGTCCGATCTTTTATGGCATGACGTTTTTTGAGGGAAAATTATATGGGCTATTTGATTTCCTAATGGCTCCTATTACTAACATTTTTAACTTCGTCATTTATCTCTATTTTGAAATTGCAGTGAGAGTCTATACGAAGGTACGTATATAGCTTTATGTTTGTCTTAGACCGTATTTTGTTTTGCAATGACATCCGTTTTTTCTCCCAGAGATCACTCGCTAGTGGGAGAAACTTCCTGGTATTCAGGTAGAAGATAAAAAAAAAAACATTCTGCTGAATCACCTCTGCCTTGAATGACTTTACGGATATTACTTTAGATAGATTATCGAGAGATTCATTCACGACTGGTTGGGCGTGATTAAAAACTAGCAACAATAAAAAATGCGATATTTAATAAACTTCCGTATCCACGATATGTATACTTTTAGGGCTTTGTTCGCGGAAATCGTTATATTTCAGAGTGTCGGGAGGATTTTTTAAAAAATAAAAATTCATTTCCCGCAAAGCTTTTTTACACGCACTAAGACATCGAGGGTGCATGCTTCTCGAGATTTTGCGTGCAAATTGCGACTGCGGTTGTGGGAGAATTCTGTTGGGTCATTTGAACAATGTTACGATTTATGAGACAAATGTATAGTTCCTTTATATAAGTAATTATTTGATTAACTGTCTCATTTTTGTTCAAAACGGATTTTAATATGTTTGAAGGTTTATAGGATTTTCCTTTGATAAACAGCCTTATTTGCAGGATGTAAGATAATAATTTTGTATACCCCTAGATGAATCTTACAATTACACTAGATACAGATCAATTTTTTTTTTTAATAACTATAGAGGTATCTGTAAGCGCTCGCTTATCCGGACTTCTCATTAGGGAAGTTCGAACAACATACGGTGAGTCCGTAAATACAAGATATTGCGTGTACTAAAGAAATAAAACAAGATATTCTAATTTTTACGGCGCGTACAGTTGGGCTTAATCCACCAGTATTTATTATAACTTAATGTATTAAAATTAAAACGAAAACCTGCTCTGATTTACTTATACGGTCGTGTGTTTCATAGGAAAAATCCTTTTTAATTCAAAAAGATATTGGTATGAACCAACATCGCTTTCCCCACTCTGCTAGAGTCGTTATTGTGTGGGAATTTGCTATGTTTTGAACACTTCGGCAGTTTTTGACTAACCTTGACCGCCTTGACTAGGTGACACAGTAACCGAGTTTGCTTGTTTGATTCTGAAAGGCTACTGTTTCTATTTCTTTTTGTAATAATTAGGATCCTCTCTTTATTACCATCGGCAACGTATTGTGTGTTTTTAGCATTATGTTGCCTGGTTACGTATCAAAGCAATGAATGACGAACTATTAGGAAACTGAGCGATTACTAATAAGACAAGTTATCTCTACATGTATTCAATATTAACTGTTTGTACTTCATTCTTTGCTAAAATTGAAATAGTGAGGGATCCTGGTCAGCGCATTTAGCCTGATGAAAGTTTTTTTACAGACAGTTATTCCTTGCAATCCAGCCATATTTTTTGAAAGTTGAGTTGAGTCATGAAGGTTCGATATTTTATATAACTCAAAAAAAACTCAAGGCTAAAACTGCGATCGGGACTTTGCAAAGGAGCATTTATTGTCATGACCCCGAAATAGTGTTACCTCTAATTTATATAGATTTGTACGGGTGTTCCACTTGTTTTTTGTGTGTTTTCTAATCACTACGGTGCTTAACGACCCTATCCATGCATCTGTATAAATACAGACGTCCACTGCGTAAACGCATATTCACTGTTTAATATGATTTGTTACGTAAGGGATTAATAATCACCCAAAAATGATAAAATTAACATAGTATATGATTATGATATTTCAGTAGAACTTCTGGAAACAGACACTCAAAGATAAAAAAAACTCGCAGTAGCGAAATCTCAATGATGTAGATAAGTTTCTGTAAAAAAGTAAGATTAAGAATGTCTCGTAACTTCAGCCACAGGAATAACGAAATTCGACCTGTAAAGGAACCACTCAAAGTTACTCCAAAATGTGAATAAAAAATTGTACTTAGCTTGCTTTTGTGGGAAGTCACGGTGTTCCGATAACGACACACGGCCTTGGTCCTCCTCTATTTAGCGGACGACCTGGTTTGGCTTCAGTTTCCCCCGTTCGCGTTGTTTCGAAGATTCGAGCCTTGAAAGATCCGATGCTGCAGACGCGTTCGGTTTGTTTCTTGAAGTGCCGGAAAACGCTCACTAACGATGTTTTCTTGAATGATTCTAATGAGAGACGAAGCTTGCGTTGTCGTAGGAAAAAGACACGTTGGTTTTGTTTCTTGAAGTTATTCACTAAACAATGATACTAAGTTGCTTGAAGAATCTGTTGCTTTCGTCGTCGTTGAAGAGTTCTTATTGTTTTCTGAAGTCGCTCACTAACGATGATACTATGTTGCTTGAAGAATCTGCTGCTTCCGTCGTCGTTGATTTTCTTATGATACATGATTTATTATTCTGGTTTATCTTCGTAGGACGTTGTAGAGTTCTTCTGGTCCGCTGGCCACCAATATTAGGGCTCTGCCTTGTATGATAAGGCGCCCTATGAGGTAATGTTAGACTAGCGATAATCTATACGCTAAGTCGGTTGGTATTGCACTTCCATCTTCAATGGAGTGTCTGGGGTTTTGTAGATCACTTACGAAGTCGGTATTATCATGGTTCGGTGAGGTTCTTGTAGAAAACACAAGGTATAAAAATAGTATATTCTTCTGAAGTTTTACATGATGAAGATCAGATATGATCGTACAAGTCTTCTATGACGATAGCTTGATCGCTTCTGCCAATGATGATGGCTAATCCTATTCCTCTATGATAAGCTTAGGTTAAAGAGGTACAGGTCTTCTAATGACGATAGCTAAACTCTCTTCTCCCTGTCTACCATCTCTGTTACAAGTTATGAAGGAACAGACAGTAGTTCGAACATATGAACATACATACAATGACATGGTTTTCATACGAACACACAATCGAATGAGACACGCTACAGATCACGTAGCCGTTTGAATAATAGTCGGGGTTAGTTGTCTCAAGCAGGGAGCTTTGGACTATGTTTATAAACAATTGAATGACTACAGGTGACGGCATGTTATCTTAGCTTACATACTTATTGTATACGTCATCTTTAGCGTCTCTAGTCTGATCACATTCCTGCAAGCAATCTGGTTGACCTCTTTAGTTTTATCTTTTATATATATGGACTAACATTCCATATTTTTATTATGTAAACACTTACATATGGTAAACCAGGTTTGAGTTTTTTAATTTCCATTTATTAACCTATTTTCATTCTGAATGTGGAGTTTGAAACCTCAAACTATTTCTACGCAAACATTGTGAAGAGCTGATCGCAACAAATCAAAGTGAAAAAGCGACCGCAGTTTATAAAAAGCAACGAGCTGTGGAGCTGAAAGGAAAGTCGCAGCCTCCTGACTCCCCACCAAACACCAACAACCTCCCAACACCCCCCCCCCCCCCCCACCCCCAACAGCCTCTGTCCATGTTTCCTTGCGCTCCTTGCAACACTCCTAATTAATTACAGTTTTTCACTCTGGGAATGTTGACGACCGTTGCCTGTGCCAATTGCTTGTCATAATCGCCCTTTTGGGGGTTCACATATCTTGGACCACGTGTTTGCCATACATTTATGTGTCATCATCTTGCCTACAGATATTAATGGTCTTTTTTCCATCTTTTCTGCACTCTCTTTAGAGTAACAGTCGTCACGGATCTTGTTACTATCCTATGTTTGCAGTAGGACGAAATGTCTTCTCCATGTGGGGTAAGTCTGCTTGTCCACAAACATACGTTGGTATTAAGCAAAGACTATTTTTAGCTACTGAAGAATGTGTCACCATATTTCGCGAGATTCTTTATGAGGAAGGCACTTGCTGATGGTAGTACAA
>NC_087217.1:37390708-37413208 GCF_015104395.2 Macrobrachium nipponense | reverse complement strand
CCAGTGCCTTTGTACGATTCGATTTTTATTTCTTTATAATGTGATTTCTCCTTTGATTAAAGAAATAAAAAACATAAATCCGCCGGTTTACCCATGTTGTCCCTCACCTCTTTACGACTCTTTTTTTTTATTTTATGCATATTATACATAATTTATCAACGTTGTGCCCCTTCTGGCACACGCCCCCACCCCCTTTCTCTCTCTCTCTCTCTCTCTCTCTCTCTCTCTCTCTCTGAAGCCTGCACATTGATGCGCACAGCGTTCCTTTCTTTTCTCTCTGCGGCAACCTCTTTGAAAAAATTAGTCATCTCTGCTCAGAAGCAAAAGATTCGACTCATGTGAGAACCTGCGTTTCTGTCGTTGCCCGCTAGAAGGCAAGATACCAATAATAATAATAATAATAATTATTATTATTATTATTATAATCCTTCGCGGGTAGCGTTTTTCATATCTCAAAATTTCATGAATTCACGAAGGAGTAATGTTTTATGATATATTTGGTCAATCTTTGATGAAATCTTAGCAAGAGAGAGAACCCATCATTTCCAAACAATATAGTACCTGCTTCAGTCGTTCTTCTCCAGTGAAGCATGAAACATCCGTTAATACAAAAATCTACCCTTCACGCACCCTTTATTGCCTCCATTGCCTCCATTCGCAGAATCTACATCTCTCCTTCCAAGAGGCAGGTCTTACGAATCCTTCGAGGACTACCGCTGACTTCCTTATTGTCCTCTCTCTTCAGTCCTGACGAAGACAAATTTATGTTTTCTAAGGTATTTAATGTGTTCTACTACAAAGGGGAAACTGAATTAAACTTTAACCTCACTTTTGTGAGAGATGATAAGTAAGAATAGATACTTTCCTAAAATCATGCTTACAGACGGTGAATCTAAGAATTCCATGCCTGTGTGTGAGGTCCTTCGCGACAACGATGTGCCAGTTATCAGCTCAAGTTAATGGTGGAAGTTAACTAGAACTAAAAGGTACCTATCGACCATTATGTTCCAATAACCGCTTATGTTTTCTACTTCCTACACCTTGAAGATTACGAAACTGGCGTAAACAGTGTCCTCAGTTTGGCAAACATAAATAATTTTCACAGTCGAAGGATCAGAGGGGTATTAAGACCTTCGATAAAAGAGACATTCAACTCTGTTTACTTACTTGCACACGTTACAAAACACACACACGCACACACACAGCTAAAGTTAAACACCAAAGTAAATTCATAGGGGCCTGTCTGCAACGCAATGCAATAATATTACTTAACTCGTCGTCCCATTAATATGTCTGAGTCAATTCATATTCGTAATAGAATATTGCTTATTGATAAGAATTCCTGTTGAATCATAATAAGGAAAATTAATTTCGTGATCTAATTTATAGTTAGGGGAATTCTAGTTTCTAAAGAGGACAACATTTCTAATGTAGAGGTTCTCAACTAGTGGTCCGTGGACCAACTGTGGTCCATAGTGACTTTTCGGGTTGTCCACAGGACGTTCACTGCATTTGATATTAAACTGTAGATTGGTAGTACGTACGTTTATAAATTTCTTGAAACTGCCGTACGAAACACTGTATCCAAATCAGATATTGACCATTCATTCATTGTGTTATTCTTATATAAGAAATATCATGACAACCTTTAGGTTACGCCACCGGGTCTTAGTCTAATACAGTTGTTATCTAAAACTTGTATCCACTCCTTGGTCAAGTTTCGAAGCACTTGGCTCCGCTGAACCATTGCTAATAACTGGTACCCACCCAATTCTGTTATCACATGCGGTCAGATATCGTTTGCCATTTGCAACTAGATACATGTGTGAGCGTGAGTTTTCATGTCGGTCGCACATCAAGTCCAAACAGAGGAAACAGCTTGCTGTGGAATGCGATTTGCGTTGTGCATTATCAAGTACCACACTTGACACTTGAAAATTGTCGGTGAGAAAGGATTCTAAAACTCTGGTTGCAAAGAGAAATTAAACTGAAATAGTAGCTTAACTGAATGGTTTATATAATTTTCTGTAAAATGAGTTTGTAAGACCAAAATGTTAACTATCCACGCACTACTGATCATTTCTCAAAAATGAAATGGTCCACGATATATATATATAATATATATATATATATATATATATATATATATATATATGTATATATACGTTGGCATGTACACATATAAGCACGTGCGTGCATATGCACATACATATGTAAATACATTGATGGCCATAGTAATTGTAATTCCACTTATACCATAGAGATAAAAGCCTTCCTTGTATGGTATGGATCACCATCCCCCCGGCCCTATATATAGTATATATATATATATATATATATATATATATAATATATATATATATATATATTATATATATATATACTATATATAGGGCCGGGGGATGGCTAATGACAACCAACCTTATGATCGGTCTTTGTGTGCTATACATACTTACAAGTTTTGCTTTTATCTCTATGGTATAAGTGGAATTACAATTGCTACGGCCATCAATGCATTTACATATGTATGTGCATATGCACGCACGTGCTTATATGTGTACATGCGAACGTATACACATGCTTATGCATCATGGGGTCGAAGCCACTATATTAACAGATACAGATACAGATGCATTAAGAAATTGACGTGTAGGCCTATCCCGGTCATTGTCTAAAAATACTAGTTTGATGTATAGACCTAATATCACAATGATTTTAATATTTGACATCAGGATTATGAAGATTTCATTACCTAATGTCGGAACTGGCTGCACAAGTCTATGCTTCATTTCAATTAATGTGATCTATGTGAAACCGCTTATGTAGGCACATCAAAAAAGAAAAGAGAGAGAGAGAGAGAGAGAGAGAGAGAGAGAGAGAGAGAGAGAGAGAGACTGAATGGGCCGGTATCTTCATAATGACATATCTTCATAACTCCGGGAACTCAAATCTGTGGCAACTGCGTCCGCAACTTATTTTCCAAGGAGTTAGGGGGCGGAGCAAATCTTAATGCATTTCCGTTATCAAGCAAACAAATACCTTTCACCCTTGGAACTAGCTGGTTAATTCCAAAAATAGTAATGGCGCCTACATTTTTTTAAAAGTAAATAAACAATTATATATATATATATATATATATATATATATATATATATATATATATATATATATATATATATATTGTGAGGTTAGGAGGTTGTTTAAATGGAAACAATTGTTTGCCCTCGGTGGGTTGTAGCTCCTTACTTGCTCATGTTTTTCTGTGGGGCAAGTTAACGTCTGTCGTCTTGCTTTTGACAACGACAGTTGGTTTGGGTATACCAGCGAGTCAGGTTCCAGACAGCATAAGCAGCATGGGTACTTGATTTGAACAGCAGGTATTGGTTACCTGTTGTCTCTGGCAGTGGGAGGATGCAGTTGTTGGTGGATCAGTTTGTTTCCGGAGAGACAACCAACCTGTTGTCTCCTCGACTTCGCCTTTTGTCACCTGTGTTTTAGGGATATGTCCCCCTTAACAGTCATGAGTTGTTTCGATGACTACGGTGATTGTCTGTGTGCTTCCTCTTTAACAGCTGGGTCTGTCTCGATATCCCTGCGGAGATTGCCTGTTTTGTGTGTGTGTGTGTCGCTGCCTGTAGAGTGTGTATTATCGCTGATATTATAATTATGATTGTTATTTATGCTGTCTGTTTATTATGCTGTTTATTATGCTGTCTGTTTAAACATTCATTATTGGTGCTGCGTGATTTTGATGTTTATGATGTTTATTGATTTATTGCTGTAGTGTGTTGCTTATAATGTTCATTGCTTTGGCTTATGCGCCTTGACTGCACCGTAAGCGTCAAAAGTGAAGCTACAAATTTCAGAGGTTTTCGTTCGAAATTCACTAACTGCCAACTCGTATCTCAAAAACTTATTTTTTCGACATTGAAAGCTCTATCAAGCAAAATAATGTTAACGAATGATGCGCAAATATCAAATATTTATACCATAAGAAAAATTATGGTAATAGTAATTATTCCAAAGTATAGTAATTACTTCAAACTATCGAAACGAAACAATTTGCCATTTTCGTTCAACACAGAATAACCAACATTACTTATATATATATTTCGAGCAATCTGAAACGAATATTTAATATCATAGTGTATTATAAACTTTTTAGCGAAGATGTATAAAACCACGCAAGTATCAATAGAATATAAAGGGAAAGTCTCCTTAACATTAAACATAATCAACCATGAATGCCCCTGGATTCAACAGAGAAGTTGGGTGTGATTGGTAGTTCTGATTTTAGCTTCTAGGACCTGACCGTTTGTACTCTACTTCAGCACTGGCTTGTTTCAACCCACAACACAAACGACATTACCTACCCAACCTATGAATCACCAGCCGTGTCCTAATAGGGGGCCTTGGGGGGTGGGGTGGGGGAAACTTTGCCCTAATACCCCCATCGAGTTCAATGTTTAATTTTCTGCCAGTAAAGTTACCTTATCAAAAACATCCGTCCTGAAGTGCTCCTGTGCTTTACCAGAGCTGAATAAAAGGATGTTATAATAAAGCAAAATAGAAATAGAAATAAAAGTATGCGCGCTAGAAGCAAAAAATAACTGATGTGTACTCTTATTTGCTAGTCCAGCGTGCTTCAGACAACAGAGGAGTATTTGGAACACCTGACCTTCTTTTTGGGATTTCACAGATACATGTGATGATTGATTTAATGTTACCAATGTTATTAATAGCGGACAGATGCAACAGTATTGAGATCACTGACAACCAGATTGAGCAGCTTTCGGGTAAACACTTCGAATTTTGGCTTGAATGCCATTGCCTTTTCCAGCCATCGCAGAACAGCCATTATATCCCTGAACAAAAAATTTGTCAAGATTGAGACCGAAGTAGACTTTACACTGATTTATTATGGCACTTGAAATTCCTAAGGCGCTCATGACCATAGATATAGAAAGGAGAAATTGGACACCGTATAACACCTAAAACAGTCTGTGACGTGCACCGCCTGGTGCCATTGCTATGCGATAATTCTTAAGAAACAATGGCGAAACCTATACAACGTACTGGGAAACCCTGTCCTCTTTCAAACGTGTTTTCTCTGATGTCCGTCAAGACTGTCGAATGCTTTATTCACCATTTGATATATACAATATGTACTGTATACAAAATAAAAATATTTAATTTTACTGGTATATTTCTTCTACGGTTAAGCCATAAGGTTTTGTAGATACAGCAACTACATTATGGATATTTTCTAAGACGTCTTTAAAGATTCGTATATATCTTTATAGCATTTATTCATGGGTCAAACTGACACTAGAATTTGACAACAGTATGGTAAAATAACTGCTGTCATCCCATATAAGCTTCAGCCAAAGGCATAATATAATATTAGTAATAGCATAGCTTTAATAGTCCGATACCTATCGGCCAATATTCGCTTGTATGTACATTTGGTATTAGAAGTGAAACAAGCTCATCTATATATATATGTATGTATATATATATATTTATATATATATGTATATATATATCTATATATATATATATGTATATATATTTATATATATAATGTGTTATTATGTATATTATCATTTTATTATATATTATTTATTTATATATATATATATATATATATATATATAATACTATATATATTTATATATATAATCTATATATATATATATATATATATATATCTAATTTTTAATATATATATAGTAATTATAGTTTTGAAATGGAAAATTTTTTTTGTTATTACATTTTGTCATCAAAACTTTTCCGATACAACATTCAATACAGAAACATAAGTTTCAATTTTCACTGAAGGATTATGCTTGTATAGAAAAATATAAAGTATTAAAAATCCAGAGTTTTTATAAATTTTAAGTATTCTTAATAAAGAGAAATATAATTATTTCCTCAGCAAAAACCGAACAATACTGTGGATAAAAGTATTCGTTCTAGCAAAGGAAATTAAAAGTCAAATAATTCTGAAAAGGTTCCTATTATGAATAGAGGGCTCCACTAACCTCTTATGGATCAAAATTTGTTTAGGGAACAAAAGTTTCTTATAGACTAAATTTTCCCACTGCATACCAGAGCAGGTTTGAAAATACACTTTGGCAAAAAATGCTTGCTGCATATGCGTAATGCATTGCTTGGTTCTTTATCCCTTTTGCAACTTCAAACCCAAGTAAGGTAGCGATCTCAATCTTTGTCCTTGTCAGGAAATCTGAAACACAAAATTGACAGAAGTCCGTCCAGAATCTCACATGTCACATATTATTAACAACTGGCTTCCTACATTGACCTGTAGACATTTTTCAGGCATATTTGAACCTACGAGGCGACTCACAGATCTTATAAGAGAAGCTATTTATTTAATTACAGTATACAAGTAATTACAAAATGCATTAATTCATACATTTGTGATTCAGGGGAGAGTTCACTGTGAGTATACTGTACAGAACCAGAACAAAGCATCTGAACCATGACATAGAAGCTACTTGTACAGTTTCCAGTGCAATTATTATTAGGAGGTACATATATGAAGCTGTGTAACATGTCACAATCTTATTGACCTGTAATTCAGCATATTTACATTGCACTACCTAAGTTAGGCTAGCCTGTAAGAAAAACTTCAGACTCTCATAGCTAGCCAAGACTTGCGCTGTATTTCATAGTCTGTGGAGAGGGACAGATTGAGAAATCAACATTCCTGAAGTTTATGCGAAGTTACACTACCTATCCTAAGCTAAGCTTAGGCCAGGGAGGCTACACTTATTTGATGATCAACCCTGATAGACTAGCTAGTTTGGAAAGTTTACTTTTCAAGCAATAACGGAGTATGAATTTGAAGTTTCCTTTTAGGTAAAAATGATAATAGTAAAATGAAGAATACTACCTTCAAGTGTTCTGACAGATCAAATTCAGCAGTCTTCTTCATACCACGTTTGAGAACTTATTGATAACATGTAAATAACACTACCGTAACATTTAATTACCACTTAAAACTGCAGCAGGTCTGGATCTAGGCCTCATGATACTAGTAGCTTATGTATACTACACTGTTGTAGGTGCAGCAGTAGGAAACACTGTCAGGCATAACCATAGTTGTATGGACTGATGCTGGTAACCCTACATGCCAGTGACTTTTCAGGTAGATTTCAGCACACTGAGCAACTTTAATTCTATACAATTAGTTATTTGGAATAACATTTTCGGAGGTGTGGGCACGTACCACGGATAAACAATCAACCATGCTTTAATAACATGCTCATTAAACATTCATTACGTATTTTATTAGATATAAAAGCATGAGTGGAGTTGACTGTGATCTAACACACGTTTACCTGAGGTTATTTCAACAGTCATAAAGATTTTCATGAATGAAAAAAAGGTCTCTTATTTGTGAAATGTGATCCCCTGTTCTTTTGTGAACTTGTTCTTGTAATTGGCACAGTTGATGACTCAGCATTGGGTGCCAGAAGTGGCTTTTTTGCAGCTGGCCTCCGCAGTTGATATCGATGCTATCTCGGAAAACAATCGCACAACAATGGCGGCGCTCCTTACGTGCATGTGATCGTCACTTGTCTGTCCAATCTCTCCTCTCTATATCTACGCTCATGACAGTCAGTGGTGTAAATCAAGAAATTCTTCATGTATCTTCTGACTGGATGGATCCACAAAACATTACTGCTCTGTCCCTCCCAGAAATATCTAAAGTTTCATTTACTAAAACTTCCTCCGATATGTTTATCAGCTCATTTTGTGTCCGATGCGATGTGTAACCTTCTCTCTCTCTCTCTCTCTCTCTCCTCTCTCTCTCTCTCTCTCTCTCTCTCTCCTCCGCCGCTCGGCGTGGGTATTTTCAATAGGTATTTTTAAACTATATATATATAATATATATATTATATAATATACTATATATATATATATATATATATATATATATATATTAATATTATTATAGTACATTCGCTGATGATGCCGTTTATTTATTAGGGTAAATATTTTTACAGTTTTTTTTTACTAAAATAACACCTCGAATTTAATGCGTTATATATATATATATATATAATATATATATATTATATATATATATATACATATAAATATAGATATACACGTATTATATACATAATATAATATATATATATATCATATATATATTCATATATATAATATATATATATACCATATATATATATATATATATATATCTAATATATATATATTATATATAATATATATAATGTATAATATATATATATGATATATACGTGTATATATATATATAGATATATAATATATATAATATATATATATATATATATATATATAACGCATTAAATTCGAGGTTATTTTAGTAAAAAAACTGTAAAATATTTACCCTGATAAATAAACGGCATCATCAGCGAATGTACGTAGAGGCCAGCTAACTTGAAAACAGCTTCCCTTCTACGTATGTGACCTAGAAGAAGAACATTTTCCACCATTTTCAAACAAACACTCAGAGTGACAACTGCCAAGAAGAATCAAATATCGGATTTCATTGAGTGTAAGATTATCATTATTATGATTATTATTTTTATTATTATTATGCATGTACGCATTCTAATACAAATCACTGTACGCCAATGATTGGCTAACTCTCGAAAGGGGAATGACGTCACACAAGTTAGCAGTCCAAATGATTACCAGTACGAATTTGATGGGCGCCCCCACGTAGGGGCAAGGCGCTCATGATCTTTGTTGTTATCATTCAGGCATGGAACTGGACACTATCGAACGGAATCAAATCATGGCCGTGGTACTGGTAACCATTTGGACTGTTACCTAGTGTGACGTCATCCCCTCGTCCGGGAGTTAGCCAGTCGTTAGCACACCGTGGGCGGGGCTTAGCTGCAAAGAGACGTGGTGTTTACTATAATGCAAACATGAATAATAAGAATATTACACGCTATGAAATCCGTTAATTAATTTTCATTGGCCGATGTCACTCCGAGTATTTGGTTGAAAATGGAAAATATTCTTCTTCAAAATCACATACGTAGAGAGGAAGTTGTTTGAAAGTTAGTTGGCTTCTACATTCGCTGATGATGCCATTTATTTTTCAAAGTATATATGTTCCAGTTTGTAGCTAGAATTACCTCCAATTCAATACTTTTTTGCAAGGCTTTACTTTGAAAGTAACCACAACTCTTATCATTCTTGCCGACACTACCGATACTTATCCATCTCGTATAGGAGGACAACAGATTGCAAATGAGAGAAGAGAGAGAGAGAGAGAGAGAGAGAGAGAGAGAGAGAGAGAGAGGGTGGAATCAGTCGTCAGAGAATAGTACCACATATTCTATATAAAAGAAAAACCTTTCGTTACGTCCACAGGCTGAGATACAAAGAGGTCAAATAGCAACAGAGCGTCTCTTTCAGAACTCCTGCAAATAGAAACTCATTAGTGACACTGTAGTTTCCCAATTGCCAGGAGGGCTTCGGTCCTTTTATCGTCACTAATTGCCTTGGACAGATGAGAGCTGAATTTGCAATTTAAAGATTTAATCGCGTGACGGATTGATTTAGAAGAGTGTTCAAAAGCTGTGTCCGTTTCTTCCTCACAACCTCGGAAGCTGTGACTGATGCCACCTGAACGCTTCCCCTCAAAGAAACCCCAGTCCTGTAGAAAGTCCGTCGACCGTGTTGGCCATACTCTGTTAGACTCTCAAGACACAAAGTGTCTAGCGGATGTATTCGCCGGTAAAACCAGAACGAAACAAGATTGGAGATCATCTCCGAAAGACACGCTCTCTCTCTCTCTCTCTCTCTCTCTCTCTCTCTCTCTCTCGATCCTCGTCTCTCTCTCTCCTCATCTCTCCCCCCCTCTCTCTCTCTCTCTCTCTCTCTCTCTCCTCTCTCTAGCTAATTCGATCTCGAACTTTAGTAGTTAACGAAACTTCCTGGTAAGCATTTGTCCAGAGACCTATCCCTGGCAGAAGAAAACGAATAAGGCTGTTTCCTAAAGTAAATCCGTTGAGAACTGATTACCCTGACCAGTGAATCAGAATCATCCTAAAAACACACCGAAAAATTAAAGTTTTGCCCTTATTGCAACCACGCACCTCCTTGGGAAAATTGTGCATACATACATGTATGTATATATGTATGCATGCATGTATGTATGTATGTATGTATTCGCCGTTTCCTCAAGGAAGTGGGCGATTGCAATAGGTGTCCGACTTCTGTTTTCCAGTGTGCCTTGAGGGATGATTCTGATTCACTGGTTAAGGTAATCTTGTGAGAGAGGAAGCTTTGTGTCACTGTCATGGGAATTTTTGCCTGCTTGGAAATCTATAATAACTTTCTAGTTATAACTGTGAACACTGTCCTTTTACTGCCACATAGTAATAACTTTACAGATATTACGCATTTGATTAAAAATGTTAGTATTAATGTATCAGTGATGAAAAAAACAGTCAAAAGGCCTCACGAAGAACTTCCCTGATAAGACCAAAGGTTGTTTGTAACGAATTCCATGTATGTTATGTGAATAATTCTGTATCAGTCATACTAGAAACCATCACAGAACAGCACTAAGCAGAACAATGTAAAGGTCTAAGATATACTCATTGTGAAAAAAAGCAATCATGCCATTAACTGGACAAGAGGTAAAAAGTTGGCTATACGTCGAACGTGACGCAACTGCGTTCATTGAAAGAAAAAAATATATATATATATATATATATATATATATATATATATATATATATATATATATATATATATATATATATATAATATATATATATATATATATATATATATATATATATATGTGTGTGTGTGTGTGTGTGTGTGTGTGTGCGTGTGTATAAAACGGTAATGACATGGACACCAGCAGAGGAATTTAAGAATTTTAGCCATTTATTTTCAAAGAAATATATCAAATGTATAGTAGTTTGGTCCTAACGGCAGACAAAAAGATTTACCTATTAATTGTCCAATCAATCGGAAAACAGATGCAATGGACCCTACTGGAAGCCAGAAGTAGCCCGGGTCCTCCCCGGCCTATACACTGCTCCCAAGAAACCCAGACAAAGCCTCTCCCGTTAAAATGGCATTTGGTGAACCAATCTGGGTCCTGTACAAATTTCTCCCTACTGAAGAGACTCCGACCAAATGAACATCTTTCAGGAATGATATTTATCGAAACCATCGCCCATACGTACTTACATATAGGAGGATCCAACAATTTGTCCCAAGTTACTTAAGCCCACAAATCTCCTCTAATACCTACATACATACGTAGGTCTTTAATCCTGTCTCAAATGCAAAATTAAGGGATTCAAAAAACACGCACGCGGGCGTGAGGTTATAGTCTGCCTACCTGGATGATGGCTACTTCCATGAACCTATCAAGAAGGGATGTCAGATTCGGACTCATATGGTGTAAATAACAACCTGTAACCTTATCAGGACCAGGAAAAGACAACTACTAAACTAGTATATGGAACGGATACTATATACATATATACATACATACATACATACATCACTACATATCATATATATATATATATATATATACTATAGTATATATATATATATATATATATTATATATATATATATATATATATATATATATATTATATACATATATAATGCATATATGACAACTACTAAACAGGTATGTGGAACAGATATGATATAGCATATATCATATCTGTTCCTGTCTACCTTCATCTATATACGTATGTATATATATATAATATATATATATAATATAATATATATATATATATATATTATATATAATATATATATATATATATATATATATATAATATATATATATATGTGTGTGTGTGTGTGTGTGTGTGTGTATTAGGGTGTTCAGAATCAGTTAGTTTACATCCAGTTCCATAAAGTTTCCCTCTGCGTGAATCTATGCGAATCCGTCCTAGCCTTCTCGTGCAGTCAACACAAATCCTATGATCACATCCTGGGCACATATTTATAAACAGTACCTGAGGTCAAAAGGGCCAAGACGATCCTTAGATTTAAATAGCGATCCAATAGTACGTGAATTCTTGGGAATATTTTTCAATTTTTTAGCTGGGAAGTTCTTTGAAAAATGGCATGAAATTTCTCCTTAATGATTTTGTCATTCAAGTAGGGAAGTTTAGCGTAAATTCCTTCTTTTTCTAGAGACTCTGGGAACTTCTTCAACCTGTCTAAGGGTGTTTTATCTAAAAGGGAAGAATGCATTCTCTCTTGGGACTGATTTCGTTTTTCTGAATGCACAAGCGTGAAAGTGTGTACGTAAACATGCATAGCTATTAGAAATAGTATGTGCTTGTCTGCGTTAGGTTTTGTTAATTATCTTTACTTTGATGAAAAAAAAATTCATTCATATCCTCTCGGACATGAAGGGCTGAACGGCCTCCCCGACTCAAGGCGGGCCAAGTTGCCCAAATTTCACGCTTTCATCCACTCATTCACCCAAAACATTGCTTTTAGCTAAAATAATGCATCAATACATATGAAAGCAGCTCTCAATCAGTTCTCCCTTACCAATTCCCCAAAAATGTTGCAGCTCCGCATATCATTCTCTTATGAAATAACAACAATTGCTAAGTCTGCTGATTTTTCTCTTGTTTTCCTTCACTTAGCTTGCTTTGGCATTCCTTCTCACTCCGTTAATCGTTTGAATCTCCGAATCACAAGAACTTTTGGTTGGAAACAATAACCATTAAACCAAATTTCTCTGACATCAAAGAAAAAGATGCAAAGCTCTTCATCAGCGTGGTACTCTACTTCCTTATTTACAGCTCTGGAGTTTCTTCTTACAGTGCAAATATTACGTCATTAGATTTTCTTTTAGAGCTTGATCAATACAGATAACATTCCTGTTTACCTAAAACGATGCACTCTTATCAGGGAAGTTTCATGAGAGACAAAGTGAAAGGACGTTGAGATAAAATGTCCGTGTGGCATACGAGGAGAAAGGATGGCTGATAAGGTGAGTATAGCAGAGATGATTGTAGGTAAAATTATGTGTTAAAGGACTGAAACGATGGAGTCCTACCTACAATGGGTTGATGAAATGAGGGGAATGAAAAGGAAGGGGTCTTATTATCAAAGATACCAAAACATTAATAAATTAAAAATAAATGAGAAATTTCAAATATATTAGCAGAGTCGAAAGGTTATTGATAAATCGTTCGTTTAAGCGAATGGAATGCGTGAGCTTGTAAATATGTTTGCTGCTGAGGTTCTCCTGAATTTTACAGTAAAAAATGAATGAAGCAGCAACTTTCGCTTTATTTTTTTCGAAAGCCACCTTCTCAAAGGCGGCTTTCAGTGATAGCTGTTCGTTAACTTGTAACCAATTTCCATTTATATCAAACTCCAAAGGTCAGTCGGAGATGGTCATTGGAGCTTGAACTCCAACGCCATCTAGCATTCTCTGGCAATCACCCAACATAGCACGGACTAGACCAAGTGTTCCCTAATGTTACTGATCAGAAGACCAGCGATATAGCGAACTTCTTACTACAGGCTAGCATTCATTGAAGGTCACCACCAAGTAACTGACCAGATTCAAAGTTTACATAACTAGACCGGTTGGAAGGTTACTGATGTTGCATAGCTTCTGTCAGCAGTCTTTACCTTTATCGCGTCCACTGGCTGATCGATCACACGGGATTCTTAAGTCATTTTGCATGTTTTAGTATATTAGCCTTATGCCTAATGCACTTCTCTTATCCGGGGTGTGAACAGCCATCAACACCTAAACTCAAAGTAGAATGAAACGTTATTAATAGTAAATTGAAAAGAAATAACAATAATATCGATGAGGATAGGAAAGAAACATTGTGAAAGAAATGACTGAAACTGTAAACAATGTGTTGCTAGAGATAAGGTATAAATAAAGAAAAGGAAAAGCTGCAGAGACAAGTAAAAGAGTAGAATACCCTTTGCCGAATGGCTGAGTGATACTGAACTACTGTGTTGTGAAAGCAGCTGGCTCAAGTCTTACCGAATTTGGTGCAAATCTTCTTACCCAAAAGAGATGGCACAGAGCCCAAATACCGGGAAAAGGAATGCGAGGTAGTAGAGCTACCGTGTCATGAGAAATCCCTTCTGCGCTTCGATTCCTTTGTTTGAAGTACATTAATGAGTGTCCAACAAGCGAATATCATAAATCCTCAAAAGTCCCTGAGATTTTCTCGGAAAAACTTAAAATAATGCCAAAACCAGAGCTCGACTTGGACATACTGTGATGCGCAATAACTGATGGTATTAAGAAACCTTTACATCTGACCATACTATTATTTTCATTATTCATAATATTCATATATTTATGTGGCATAGCTTTGAACTTCTTTTAAAATCTTCCATAGAAAAAATGTCCATATTTAAACGAAAAAATGAAAGGGAAGAAGAAAGGGGATAACTATTTGTGTGTAATAAAAAAAAATATAAAGACCGTAACACTTAAAATCCTTCAATCAGATACATACATACATACATACATACATACATACATACAGATAGATAGATATATAGATAGATAGATAGATAGATATATTAGATTGCTCCCACCTGCTTCCAAATAGGTGCACCTCGTCAGTCACAAATTGATCCCTATGGGGAGTTTTCACGAGGGATTTTTATGCTTTGTATTTCATTAATGGCCATTTCGCGGAGAAAATTAAAATTGTAATAATTTCCTGACCAAGAACTGTGAATCTCTGGATCTGCGAAAACAAAAGGTCCCAGGCGGTGAACTTCATAACAATGAAATAAGCTTAGGTGCTTAGAGGAAGACGGCATCCAAAAACTTCGCATCCAACTGTTTGTTACATTTTCGAAACGATGTTTTTTAAGAGTTATCTGTGAATCAAACGGAATTATTTCATAGAGGTGGCCCAATGTACCTTTAGGGAACTATTCCGAAAAATTCGCTGGTTTGCACTCTTCTAAAAATAATTTTAGTCACAAATACGAGTAGTTGAAAAAAAATTCGTTTTCTTTTACTTTCATTTAACTGTATTCTTATCTCATATGCATGAATCAGAAATACTTCGGTTACATAATTACGTTATTCCAAAAACTATTTACATCCAGCAGGTCTACGTATTACATACCTGACAGATGGTAACCTGTGGAATACAATTGCATTCATGGTATGAAAGATAACTTTTCATAAAGCATCCAATAGTAGTTCATGAAGCCAAGTAAGTCTTCTTTTCCAAAAATCTGACACATTGTAAATACTTAACAGACAGTGCAACACTCATTAGCATATACATGGACATGCTTTGCATTCTTACAAAATCATATATCATATATATATATATATATATATATATATATATATATATATATATATATATATATATATATATATATATATATATATAATATATATATATATATATATATATATATATGTGTGTGTGTGTGTGTGTGTGTGTGCGTGTGTGTATGTGCTTATGTACACCAGCTGAAAATTAAAAGACAGTGTTAAGTACTTTCGTGTATTTCACACATCTTCGGTACTCAAAAATGTGTTAAATACACGAAATAACTTGACACTCTGTCTTTTCTATTTTAAACTTTCCTACTATGAGATTCACAGCCAATGTCCCGGTGTTTTTCCGGAACACAATTTTATCAACGTACATGACAAAGGTGACACTTTGTCACAGGATATCTTACATCCGTACCTAATTTTTTATTGTATTCTGTATTACGAGAGCTGCATAATTCAGGTAATTATAAGAATAACACAAACTTCTTGTAGACAACTCCAGCAAACTCAGAGGAATAGCTTTCGAAGGTATAATGACGTAACTTATGACGTCATTAACTTGCCTCCTTCTCGATGCCATGAGGTCGAGTGCTAGAATCCGAGAAATTACTTTCAGTCACTATTTCTCCATTGAAAAATTATATAATTAAAGATAAATTATCAATGTAAAGAAAACATTGACAATTTTCCTAATATGATGGTGACGATCATTGTAATAAAGAGACAACTGCATAGGATTAGATAGGCTTATACGTAGAATTTAGACTACAAGTCAAGCACTAGGAACTATAGAGATCATTCAGTGGTGTATTATAACCCATGACTGTTTTATTCATTTATATATGTATTTTTTGGCAAAACAAGTTTTAATGTTGTTCTGCAAGTTATAATTTACTACGAAATCAGCAACCATTGCAACCATTGCTTTATAGAGCATATATAATTATCTTTCTGCGCCTCATAGAAGTCACCAAAAGACGAACACTTTGTAGCCTTGGATGTCTGGGTGTACTGCTTATCCAAAAAAGGGCGCTATTATTCATTTACCTGTTCAATCTTACGTATTGTTTGCCACGGGCCTCCTCACTTCTAAACAATTGTGCAAGGCGAGTCACAAAAGCTGTCTTGCTACCACGGGTGGGGTCAAGACATCATATGCTTACGTCTCGTATAACTTTGAACCCATACACTAAAGTGTTCCGCCAGTGGCTTCGGCTGCTTTTTTTTACTCTTATGAATGTACTTTTTTTTCTAATATGAGTAATAATGAATGCTGCAAAAAATTAGGCAGGGATGTAAAGTATGTATACTATAGCTAAGTAATATCTTTGTCAAATGCAGAGAAAAAAGTTATTCCGGAAAATCACCACGACAAAGGCTCTGAATCTCATAATAGTGGCTTCAACTAATAAAAAAATCACGTGCTTACTTTTATGATTTGTTAGTACATATATAAGCACACAGACACACACACACACACATATATATATATATATATATATATATATATATATATATATATATATATATATATATTCATATATGCTTATATGTCACTAAATAGTGCCTGACAATATGTTTAGCCAATGCCACAATGCTTTTGTGTTATTTCGACACATTTTCGAGGTACCTCGAAAATGTGTTGAAATAACACGAAAGAGCTCAGTACTCCTTTTATTTTTCCTGTGGCCTTGACTATATATATATATATATATATATATATATATATATATATATATATATATATATATATATGTGTGTGGTGTGTGTGTATATATATACATACATGCTTATATATATATATATATATATATATATATATATATATATATATATATATATATATATATATATATATATATATTTATATATATACGTGTGTGGGGTCTTCACTGGTTTCCTAAATTTATATTGAAGTTACTAAACCTAGTTGCAAAAGGACCAACACAACGCACACACATATAATAAGGAAAAAATGAAGCGCTTATGGCTTACCTTGAGTTATGGGATTGTTATATGCTTTAGGTCGCCATGGAAACTCAGTTACTAGCTCTAAATTACATTTATTTATAAATAAAAAAACATTGAACGGCCTGAGAAAACTGAATGGCATATTGGCCACATGGAAAAAGCGCTGTGTGCTGTATGAATTTCTCTATCATCCCTATGTGGGAATGCAGGATCGGACATCTGTCCATTATGAGAGACTGGGCCGGACTGAGAGCGATCCAAGATACGGAACCTTAGTGTTGGGGGTAGTTTCCTCCCCTCGTTGGCAAGTCATTCTGGAAACAGACATACGGCCAACAGAAAAGGTCACAGTAAAAGGGATCTTACGAATAGTCCTAGGAAGTACCTAACTAGCTGCACACTTCTCTTGGGATATGTCCATAATGCTTAACGAATGTTTATTCGTTCTCTACTGTGACCAGCCGGAAATGCCTATACTGAGTTTCCCTCCCAAAGTCAGCTGATGTGGGGAGTAAGCTGGATGTCGTTTCTAGGTAAATGCATTTTATAAATACTGGAGAGGCAAGGCGAGGAAAAACATATACATATATATAATATACACATATATATATATATATATATATATATATATATATATATATATATATATATTATATTAATATATGTATATATATATGTATATATATATAATATAGTATATATATATATATATATATAATATATATATATATATATATATATATATAAAAGGATATATATATATATATCTATATATGTATAAATATTATGATATATATCTATATATATATCTATATATATATTGTACATATATATATATATTATATATATATATATATATTAAAAGGAGCTATATTTCACAGATTGCTGTCAGGTAAGTCAATTTAGGTTACTCCCACTGATAATCCTTCTGTAATCCTCTTAAGCGTTAGTTGAATGAAAACTTTATCAATAACATCTGAATCTCATTTGCCTTTGAGATGTTCATTACCTGCTTCTGTTTAATCATGGCCAATTCTATCATCTGACTCTTGTACCAACAGTTGCTGCTATAAGTTATACATGACAAATTCCAGTTTATTCTGTGGTTATCTTCATTTATATGGTTGAAAATAGCTGAGTTCTGTTGTCCATACATAACTGACTGTTTATGTTGTATTAATCTCTGAGGAAGTGATTTTCCTGTAAAACTGATGTGAGATTGGTTACAGTCCAGGCATGGGATTTCTTAAATACCTGTGTCCTTGGGGGATGTGTTTGGGTAAGTAGATGCAAAAGGATTAGATTTTCTGAGAGTCTGGGTCACCATCTTAATCCTGTCCAGGTGTGGAATTTTTATTTTATTGTTGAGTGTCTCCTGGTCTTGTCTTGAGGGGGTCGGTAGAAAATTACGTTTGCTTTGTGAATTGCTTTCTCAATTATATGGTCAGGATACCTTAAAGACAGAAGCTGCTTATGAATTAGTTAGGCTCTTAAGAATAGGTTGCTGGCTACGTCTTGATAGGAATGTCGTGATAGCTAAAGTAATGAATGTATGAAGGTGAGAACGTTGGTCTTCTGTGAATGGTAAATTTGTATTCTGTCGTGTCTCTAATTATTAAAACATCAAGAAAAGGAATTTTGTTGTCTGTTTCCCATTCAACTTTAAATTTAATGCTGGCCATAATGCATTTAATTTTGAAAGGAATTTATTGAAATTGCCCCATCTATTATCCCAGAATGTTAGAATATCATCTACATATCTCATCCACAGCATGTTTTTGGGTTCTATTGCATTTATTACTGTAGTTTCAAAGTATTCCATGTACAGATTGGCTAAAACAGGGCTTAAAGGACTACCCATACTACACCCGAATTTTTGCTTATAGAATGATCTACCAAATAAATATACATTATTAGATACACATAATTCAACTAACTTTATTATTTTGTCAAGCATCAATGGGAAATGATCTGAGTAGGGAGCTAATATTTCCCTAAAAAACTGAAAAATGTCTTGTACTGGTACTTTGTGAATAGGGAATCTATGTCAAGGATTAAAAGTTTTATGTTGTGAAGTGGTATAAATCTCTGGGGAAGTGATTTTCCTATAAAACTGAAGTAAGTTTGGTCACGGTCCAGGCATGGGATTTCGTAAATGCCTGTGTCCTTGGGGGATGTCTTTTATTGGACGTTAATCAGGGATTTGGCTAAGGTTTTACAGGAAAATCACTTCCCCCGAGATTAATACAACATAAACGGTCAGTTAGTTATGGACAACAGAACTCAGCTATTTTCAACCATATAAATGAACATAACCACAGAATGAACTGGAATTTGTCATGTATAATTCTTAGCAGCAACTGTCAGAAACAAGGGTAATGAACATCTCAAAGGGAGCATGGGATTCAGATGTCATTGATAAAGTTTTCATTCAACCAATGCTTAAGAGGATTAAAGAAGGAATTATCAGTGGGAGTGACCTACATTGGTTTACTTGTGGATGGGTCTCTTGGTATAAATACCACCTTTCCTGTAACTTTTCTTATTCATCTACCTGAAGAGAGAGACAGCAGTCTCTGATATTTTCTCTCTATATTTTGGCATTTTGATGGGCTTCTTTTATTAGATGGAATTCTGTTGTTACAGTCATATATGTATATATATATATATATATATATATATATATATATTATATATATATATATATATGTGTGTGTGTGTGTGTGTGTGTGTGTGTGTGTGTTGTACTTTGAATGAATTTATACCACCTCATCATGTCCAATTCGCTCTACTTCAGAAATAATATATATATATATATATATATATATATATATATATATATATATATATATATATATATATATATATATATATATATTATATATATATATATATATATATATTATATATATATATATATATATGTGTGTATATATATATATATATATATATATATATATATATATATATATATATATATATATATCTAAAAGGCACCAGCAACAGTCTATAATATTAAATAGTCGGGTTGATAATCTTAGCTCTTGCCGGTTAGTGACAGATGCAAAACGCTGGATTCCTTGAAGATGCTGAAACGAAAAAACAAACAGGAAAGCTGGCGCACAATTGGGGTCAGTGACGCACTTCGAAGATCACGAATTTCATGTATGTAGCATGCATGCCTCTTGTGTGCCAATTGGTGTGTGTGTTCGTAATGAACAGAAAAAGACATTTAGTCTAGGGGTAAAGTTGCAAAGGGGGACTCACTGATTTTGATTGATAGTGTATGGAACACGCCACAGAAGAGGTGCTAGAAGAGATGTTGCAGATCCGTCGGACAAGGTATCGTAGAGGAGAAACTTTGAAAAAGTTAACATTTGAAGTGACAATTACTTGAGTTCTAGAGAAAGGGAAGTGAGGTGTGGCACACATCCTTTATTGACAAACTTTAATGTTTTATGGTGTCATAATTATGGTCTCATTAATTCAGATGGATTCGAAGTTATCTTAGGTGTTTTCTCTAGACTAATTTTGACCATTAATAAACTATGAATGTTTGGACACTTAGGGGAAAAGGGGGTACTTACTTAAATATGACTTTGAGAGGAATATGATAGTTTAACGTTTCTTTTGAATCAGGTTTAATTAATTTTATTCCATTTTCATGTTACCTAATTTTGGGAAATTAAAAGTATATTTTTGTAACCACGAGAGTTTACATTAGCCTAGTTTGAAACTGATTTTCAGCCAACTCCAGAGATGGCATTCAACAGAAAAAAGGTAGGGTACTTTACCGGTTAGATGTTTTGTTTTCATTTGTTTAAACGAGTGTCATTTGGCCTCGTTAGAGATTTTTCTTTGTTAGATATATATATATATATATATATATATATATATATATATATATATATATATATATATATATATATATATATATATATATATATATATATTATATACTATATATGCCGAAGGTGAATTATTATATTTGATAAGAAGTTCGTTGCCTCGCAGACTCGAACTGCCGAACAAGAGAACTCACGACGTCCAGTGATGCCTTAGACTATTCGGATAACAAGAGAGGCATAAGGTAATACCGACTCTTGTGTGCACATCCCTGTCCAGTACAAAAGTTATCACGGGATTTGTATGGAATGTGGCATGCCCATTCTTTAGTATTGTTGGGATAGTTCAATATAGGTACACATTTTACTGTTTTGATGTTCTTAAATGAAACATTACCTTCAAAAAAGCAATAATAAGAAATTATTACTTTATGGAGAAATGAGAAATTATTATTATATGGCGAAATAAGCAGGTTTTGTGTTAAGTTTATTTTTTTATTCATATATACGTAATCATATCCAGTTCATCTTCTATGTATTTAGGATAACATGGAAGAGAAAATTGTATGTATGTATGTATGTATAGAGACAGAAACACATGCACACGTGCACACACACACACACATATATATATATATACATACATATATATATATATATATATATATATATATATATATATATATATATATAGATATCATGTGGAGTATATTATATATTATATATATATATATATATAGATAGATAGATAGATAGATAGATAGATAGATAGATAGATAGTACATGTGAAAAACTTGTTTTATTGAAATAAAGATGGCTCCTGAAAATTCCTATTATCTACACTTCAAAAATACTTTTTTGTTTATGTAATGTTATTTCTTTTCTTCTTGATGACAGAACGCAATTTATGACTGACACGTTTTCTATTATGAGGAGACGGAACCCCAACAATCATTGGTAAGAAAGGAAGAAAAAATCTTGGAGCCAAATACAAACTGTTTTAGAAAACTGATCGGAGAAACGGTCTAAGATTTACGAATCCTTAGTTGAGTTTCCTCTCAAGAAGCAAAAACAAACAAGAGCGCCATTCTTGTAACAAATGATGGTGTTCGGCAACTTCAAAGAGTAGCGAGGGAAAACAGTCCCAGGCGATACAGCCTTATCAAAATACAGAAAAAATACACCAATCAAAATGATCGCAGATCCTTGAGCTTCTCGGCAAGACCAAAGGACGCACATAGACAAACAAATGTCGAGTCAAACCACGGGAGGCCTGCCTCAAATTGACCGCAAACAAACAAATCATAAGCGTTACTTTCTTGTTTAGAGGCTCACAAAGAGGTACGGAGAT
>NC_087217.1:37378208-37385708 GCF_015104395.2 Macrobrachium nipponense | reverse complement strand
GCACTCAACAGTGCAAAAGGATCTTACTAAAAACACAGGTGGCACTTAATGTGTGTGGATAAGGGTCCCAACAAAAGTAGCACTTGTAGGTAAGCCGTTCTGGAGAACATGATGGGGAGTGCTAATGCCGGTGGCACTCAAAGTGGGAAAGCTTTGTTCTGGACTGTCAATGGCCATGTAGGATGGCACCTAAAGTACTCCTTGAGTATGAAGTTCTGTGTTAGACACTCACTAGCACTCAACAGGTCACAGCAGAGAAGTCAGGCAACTGCCTACTTCGAGGTTCGGTATGCTTGGTCGAGCATGATGGCACCCAAAGGCACATAAAAGCATGGCTTGCAAGATGCAGGGGTATTCCTTGAACACAATGGCACTCTCAAAGTGTAGGGTAAAATTGGCACATTAAATTTGTGTAAGCAGTAATGGTAACAAAGGCTCAACAAAGCTTCATGGGGTACCCTAAAAGTGCATGGTTAGTGGCACACTAAATATTCTTGAGTATCAATGGTGAATAAAGGAGGCTCTCAATGTGCAATGCAATGGTTCCAACAACTACATGAGAGCATATACATCTTAGCAGGGTGGTCCCAAAGGACATATGCAGTTCTCTCAAGAACTCAGTGGTACTATTCCAAAATGCATAAGGGGCACAAAATGTTCATAAGTAGGTAGGTTCTGACACAGGAACATAGCAGTATTCACCAAAACACTTAAGAATGAGTTCGTAAGGAGAAGCAACACAAACAAATAACTTGCTGCAACATACAGCTCCCAATTCGATGTGAGGGAAAGTCTCTCAAGACTCGACTAAGGTGTGTTGCAAAGTAAAATAAAGCTATACACAACATGTGTCACAAATTCCAAACAGGAATACTCAGCTGTTAAAACGTGCAAACACAAGTGAAGGTTTGGCTAGTTATCTAATTGGTCTTCCACCTTTCTCGATAAGGCAAGCAATTGTCAGTTTAAGGCTGTTGTCTTAATTGGATTTGGGAGCAGAGATGGTGAGGTCTTGGAAGACGTTAGTGACTGCATTTTTGACAAGCAATTAATTAAAACTGACAGGACATTAAAAGTACATTTTATGCAGGTGGCTAATGACTGCTCGTGTTTTCCATATTCAGGAAATTGTTAAGGCAAGAGGGAACAGTCGATCAGTAAAAGATATCTCTAAAGTCAACTCTTTGCTTTACTCTGCGTTTTAGTTCTTACTCTTGCAATTTTCCAAAATTAAGTCCTCCATTTCTGTCATGTTATTAAGGAGAAAAAGTAAAAATTAAGGGTCAGAGGGATGCTTGTTACAACATATATATATATATATATATATATATATATATATATTATATATATATATATATATTATGCATTTATCACGTTCCAAACTTTCGTGATTCAGTTATATATATACACACACACACTCACATACTCACACACACACACTCACACACACACACACACACATATATACATATATATCAGGTATCGACCTTCGATTTTCTTTCCTTCAGGCAAACGCAAAATTTTAAGGGAATAATTTTGAACTAATAACATAATATTCAAATTGTGAAGTGGAAAAGCGAGAAGTAAAGTAAATGATCTTTCATGTTAGGACCGAGTCAAAAATTTCCCTTTCATGTTGTGCTCTTATTAAGGGGGACTTGAGAATATTTTGACTTAGCAGATTTTCTTCTTTGTATTTCTACACCGAACGAAGATGGAAAACCTCTTCATGGCCTTTTCCCCTCGATATTTCCAAGATGACTGATGAGCAGTTCTCTCCCTATCAGGGGTCACCTGAGCTCCTTTTTCCATTGTAGTATAGTCCCTGAACTAAATGAGCAAAAGCCATTAAACTGAGATCTTCCTGCCAAGTCGCAAAACTTCCCACATCTCACGATGGACCTCCCTGGCTTAACTCCAACCTTCTACATAACCTTGCCCATTTTTTACCTGACCATGTCCCTCAACATTGTCGTCGGTCCCTCTCATCCCGACCCCACCTCCTCACACCTGCATGACCCTCATCTCTCTTAACCCATGTGCAGCTTCATTGTTTTCCCTACGTTCATAACTCTCTGCCATCATTTAATGTTTCTTTCAGGCTCCTGTAGAAGAATCGCCCAGTCAAGGAGCTCAGTTTTGATTTGAGAACAACAATATCTAGTTTGGACAGGATGATTCCAGTTATCCTACTCGGATATATATATGGCCTGACCTAGCCCATCAAATTGCATTTAGACCTAATCATTAACTGAAGGCATATCGCCCTAACCTGTAATTGCGTACTCAAGGCAGTCCGCCCTACTCTCCAACTATCTCCCTGCTACATTACTCCAACCCAGAAGTGGTCCCTAGTTTGATGAGTCAGCCTGCCCCTCTCCTTAACCAACATCTTGAAGCTGAAGTGGCTAGTATTTTCCAAGTAGTTATGAATTTTGCATTGGGACTCTGCCTATGAGTTTGCCTGACAGCCACCCACCTGCTTGGTTCTTGATTGATGAAAGCATTGTCGTTTCCAACCTTCCGGTGAAGCCCTGTAAGTGACCCACATCCTTTGGCTAACGCCCTGGTACAGATCTATGCCCATCGTGCCACAGACTATGGTAACTGAAAGCAAACATTTTTCTGTCAGCCCTTCACCCACCGTTCCTAGCACTCATTCCTATTTTCAGTGGAGTTTTCTCCTGACATTCATAGAATTCCTGTCTCCCTATGAGACCTCAGTGAGTACTTTATTGTGAAATAACATATCGGTGATCATATGTTGCTGCTTTAAATCGAGTTACGCTCAAAGCGCACATCATGTAACATCGGAGAGTTGATATTCTAAGAAATCTTTCATATGCTGTGTAAATTTATCCTTACTAATACCAGTAAATCATTGCAGCTTCGAGTAGACTGCCAAGTTGTGTGCCTGCCTCATTGTGTGCCTGCCCCTGTAGATCAACAAAGCCAATCAACTCACTCTGGCGGGGCCAATCTCAAGGTATCATAGCCCTGAATGCCAGCGATGCTCAGACTCGCTCACAGTGCTCCACTGTACAGTGTTATCGTGTATTGCTAATTTTAGTTCTTCATACATACTCTCACACATCTACGTGATCCTGTAGGATGAGTGTTTTTTGCTTGCAATTTGGTGGCACTTTTGCATTGAATATTGTGAATAGTAGAGTTAAAGTCAAAAGTGCCACAGAACCAGACAGAGCTCCAGTAATTGTATATCTTTTGATTGTCCCTCTTAGAAATTATATTAGGTTTTGAACAGATTACGTGTTATATTCATTCCTTATCTTTGGAAGGTAATTCTTGTTGTTCTAATAAAGGTTTTTATAATTTTCTATTCATAGACTGAGTGCCACTATTCAGGAAAAGCGTAGATTCCGCATAAGGAATATTTTGAAAAATCTGAATTTTGGATTTCTGTTAATTTTGCTATAACCCCGGAAGTACAACTATGATAATATATATATATATATATATATATATATATATATATATATATATATATATATATATATATATATATACATAATGTGTGCACCACTACACTTATTATGGATTTTTTTTAATATATGCGCTAGCCCCCTCAAGACACGTTGTCACATGAATACTGATCTTCTCACAAGAGTTTTACTTAGCCATACTTGCAAACTCATTACGATATGACATCTCCCTATGAATACTTTTCCTGAAGACGTGCGAGTAGCTTGCATTTATTCAGACTTTTCGTGTCCTTTCAGGTAGTCATTATTTAATGTCTTAACCCTCTTTGATATCCAACAAGGAACCATATGCAAGTAAAGTCGAGCATTCCATCTGTCAGGGAGACGCCAGCTGGAACTACCGGATCGGGGACCTAATGAAGTAATTGATGACGTGTTATCTAGAAAAAGTCGTTCTCTTAATCAGGACCCTCTACCTTCAAAGGGGACCTGATCTAAAGGTGTTTGTCAAGAGACAAGTGTAGAGTAACATCAAGGGGCTTTTTTCTTCACTTACGTCGAGCTAAAATACTTTAATACAAAACAGATCGACCCACGTGGGACACGCATCAGATCCATGTCAGTGCCTGCAAGTGAAGAGGACTCTCTTGATGTTTTCTTCGCAATTATTATAGTAGGTCATAGAGGTAATCTTCGTGCTGCCCAAAACCATCTCACTCTCTTACGAAATATTTTAACTTGATTTTTCTATAATGCTATGGACAATGTTTTGGGAACTCAAAAAAATATACTGAGAGGCTGTGATATGAATACCATCACTTCGGCATAAAAAATTTCGAACGGCTGACATGTATGAAGTCACGAAAACTGTACTGCGTTGCTATCGGCCTTCTCCTCCTCCCCACACCCCGCCTAACCCCCACCTCCAACCCCAATCCCTTCCTTTCTTGCCTTCGCCACCGAGGAGAAATAACACTCTTGGTCTCCCACTAAGAGAGGCCATTTCTCATAGTATATTTCCTTGACATTTTTTTTACGTTTAAGAATTCTCTCTCTCTCTCTCTCTCTCTCTCTCTCTCAGTTGACTTGGTTGGTTTACTTAAACCTTTTTACCTTTTTTTTGCTTCGTTGAGACGCCTATTTTTCAGACCAATTTTTACACTTTATTAGAAAGCTTTTCAGGAGGTACCTTGGGCGCATACTATGAGCAAGTCAACGCTATTGTTTAAGGCTCTATAGAAATTTTATAAACCATTTGCACACTGATTTTAGATTTATTGTCCCACTATATGCTTACTTAAGTATATATATATATATATATATATATATATATATATAAATATATATATATACATATATATTTGTAGAATAATATATATAATATATATATATATATAAATATATATATATGTATATATATATATTATATATATATATATATATATATATATATTTATATATATATATATATATGTATACATACATATATATATACATATATATATATATATATATATATATATATATATATATAAATATTGTATATATATTAGCTTTTGAGGTCAGTACCCCGTTTATACATAAGCGGGCTCACACCTTTCGCCCTCATCACATGTCAATTACCTTTCTTGTAATCGATATAGTTAAGGTATTTCTTATGTGATGTGTTGCCGGCGTTTGTTTACGGAATGTTTTGCTGCAGTGTGGGGCTGTACCCATAGATATAGAAAAGAGAGATTGGACACCGTATAACAGCCAAAGCAGTCTGTGACCTGCACTGTCTGGCGCCATTGCTATGCGGTAAACAATAGCACAAACCCATACAATCTTATGGGAAACTGTACTCTTTACGTGTTTTCTCGGATCTCCTCCATGACTGTCAAATGATTTATACAACATTTACTATATACAATACGTACTGTATGCAGAAGTAAAAATATTTAATTTCGGTGGTATATTTCTTCTACGGTTAAGCCATAGATTTTGTAAATATGGCAACTACATTATGGCTATTTTCTTAGCAGTCTTAAATGAATGGTAAATTATCTTTGCAGCATTTACCAATGACAATATGTACTACATGTAGAAATAAACATTTTAATTCTGGCTGTTGTATTAGTTTGTATACACTTGAGCAATATAGTTGACCAATTTGTCGACGTTATGTGCCTTTCTTTCCACCATAAATTTACAGTCCTGTTTTACTCTAGAGGCAGAACTAATTATCGTTAAAATTCAGCAGAGTATTCTCCATACCAAGTGTGAGAACGTATTGATAACATGTACTAGATAGGATAAAATACCGAATGGCCACCTGGCGGCCACCTCTACCCTACCACGACCACCTTCACGAAAATAGGAAACTACGGCATTAATTTGTTACTTGAGATGAAACACTTACTTCGAGAGGAAATTAAAGGTCTTGAGGTATTGCTTCCACGGACGCTGGCTCTTGACAAATGTCTATCCTGGGATACAGGTTATGTTAAAGTACTTATTTTCGGGAAGAAGGTCACGCTACGGTAGAGGCAGGCCATTCGGTATTTTACCCTAACACTACCATCACATTTCATTAACACTTAAAACTGCAGCAGGCCAGGGTCTAGACCTCATGATACTAGCCTATGTACATTGTTGTAGTACAAGTAGTAGGAAGCATAGTCAGGCATAACCATGGTTGTATGGACTAATGGTAACCCTACATGCCAGTGACTTTTCAGGTAGATTTCAGCTCACTGAACCACTTTTATTCTATACAATTCGTCATTTGGAATAATATTTTACGAGCTGTAGGCACGTAACCCGGATAAACAACACCTCTGCTTTAATAAAAAGCTTATTACAACATTCATTACGTATTTTATTAGATATAAAAGCAGGAGTGAGTTTGACTGCGATCTAACACACGTTTACTTGAGGTTATTTCAACAGTCATAAAGATTCTCATGAATGAAAATAGGTCTCTTATTTGTGAAATGTAATACCCTGTTCTTTTGTGAACTTGCTCCTGTAATTGACACAGTTGATGACCCAGCATTGGCTACCAGAAGTGGCTTTTTTGCCGCTGGTCTTAGCAGTTGATACCGATTCCATCTCTGACAGTTATAGCTCCTTACGTGCACGCGATCGTCGCTTGTCTGTCCAATCTCTCCTCTCTACATCTATGGCTGCACCCAAGACTGTGGCATAACCCAAGGTCTAACAACTCTGGTTATTTGGTCGCTACCGAGCGTAAGGCAACTGAGTGGGGCATATGAGATAACGCAGCAGTGACAAATAGAGGCACATTCTCAAGCTGCTACATACAGGATAATTGAGAGCTGAGAAGTTTGATGACCTAAACTATGCATGCGTAGGCGCATGCAGTTCTTGTAGCACATTCCCAAGTGGATTTGCTTTATGTGAGATGCAATAATATAGTCGTTATTAGAATTATACTATAAGAAATGAGGAAATTGCACAAAGCTATTTCTCTACTGTATCTTTTTAATCGCGGTCTCATGCTTATTTAGCGTCTGGTTGTAACAATTGTTTATGAAAATTCGTATGATAATTAATGTATTAGGAGCATATCAATATAAAAGTGAGATAAATATGAAATAAAAAAATATACTTCTTGAGTCCATTGGGAAGCACGGCGTTCATGCAGTCCATCCCAATCTTAGAACTAACCATGACTTTTTCTTTACAGAATAATCATTTAGAGATAATGATTTGCATTTAGTTTTATAACTCATAATGACCTGCGTCTTAGCGTACCTACTTCTCGCTGTAGTTTCCTTTCAAGCGCACCATTTTTCCAATCTGAATCTGGGAATGACACATTTGTCACCGTCATATAGAGAAGTTTTCTTTTTATGTCACACTACAACGAAAATGAAGTAAATGATTGAGAGATATGATATCGTAAAATATCAAGGGATGGTAATAATAGACGCAGGCACACCCCTAGGGAAGTAAAACCTATGTTCTTGTCATCCAACAATCTGCGTTCAAAAGATGCTCTATTGTCACTACTGAATAAATGTAACGAATTCATCTCCTACTGTTTCATCAT
>NC_087217.1:37305708-37373208 GCF_015104395.2 Macrobrachium nipponense | reverse complement strand
AAGGGGATTAGGGATCAGTTGTGAATGTGAAAGATCTTTATTGAAATACAACTTAAGAAAATGTGACAAACAAACAAGAGACCATCCCTCGATGGTCCAAGTCATAACTGCTACTATTAGAAACATACCACCACGAACCATTCTCTAAAAGAAATAAATCTCTAACAGAAGCTGGTATCTACACTGGAGAACAGTATTCTAGTAAAAAAAGCACAAACGACCTACAACAGGTTGCACTGATTTGCTGAAAACTTTCTGTAGATGTTTCTTAAAAGTTATATGTTCAACATAGTCAAAGGTTACACCTAGAATAATTGAAACTTCAGACTTATTCCACTTGAATGGGAGGATGTGGTGGGAAATTTGTACGAGATCTGCTAATCAAAAGTTTTTTTTAATTTTATTGGATTTCAGCCTTATATCTCACTGACTACAGCATTCCCTGATTCGGTTCATGTCCCAATTGGACCAGTGGACCAACACTACCCTGTGGAACTCCAGACAAAATAGGCCTTGGTTCACTAAAGATCCCATCAACAGCAACTCGCTGCTGCCTACCAGTAAGGAAATCTGGAAGTAATCCTAAAACATATCCACCAATAAAATCTATTTGAATTACTCTGCACTCAAAACCCTGATCATGGTTCCCTTGCAAATGGCAAGTCAGGTCTAGAAGAGCATTGCAGGTACCTAACTGCTTCCTATATGCATATTGACTATCAGCTAACAACCCTTCACATTTTACATACTTATATAGAGTCTTAAAAATAAGTTTTCCATCAACTTTGGAGAGTACAGGGAGAAGAGAAATAGGTCTGTAAATACTGCAGCCAGAAGATATCCCACTCTTTGGATGGAACATGCACAGTATTGATAAACTTGCATTCATCCCCAATAATACTACGTCAATATTAAAATCTATAGAATCTATTTATCTAGGGAGAAAACACATTAGAAGAATTCTTAAAAAAACAAAGGGAAGAAATCATCAGGATCTTCTCCATCTCAGCTATCAAGATTATCCAGAATTTTCTGAACATCCCTGAATTGATATGAAAAGTATCAGGGAGAGGGACATCCTCAGCTGATTACTTAGCTTCAAAAGTTCGATGAAGCAGTTCAGCCTTTTCCCTAGGACCAGTAATTAATCTACCATCATCTGTTTGTAGTGGTGGAATGGAACATGAGCCTGACCCGAAGATAGATGATGCCAATTTGGTCCACCACAGATGAGGCTGAGTATATCCTTCAAGTTTCTTCTTCAAGGATTAAGGAAATACAATAATATGGCATTATCCTTCTCCAGCTTCCAAAATCAAACATATGATAGATAAAATATAGTACAAAGCAGGAAATGCCCTGGCAGGAGCTTCACACACTTGCAACCTCAGGGAGATCCCAAGGATGAGATTGGCAAAATTATGAATTCCATATCTGAAAGCACCTGAATGGGCCGAGAATAAATATATGTGAATGTGGGAACAAATGGCAAACTATCCAGTAATACAATATTATTTGTGAAACAATACAATTTAATCAATGGCTGAGGACGTAAGAATATATATATATATATATATATTATATATATATATATATATATATATATAGTATGTATATATATATATATATATATATATATATATATATATATATATATATATATAAAAGTCGAACTAAAACTTAATACAGTTTTCTTCTGAAGATGGAAAAAGAACCTCACAAGGTTACTGATATACCTTGCTTACTTGTAAGTATCTACATAGCATTTTAATTAAAACTCAAGTACTTTCAGGCCCTAACTTTGGTCCTTTTTCAAGAGATGTGAAAATTATCAAACTGGGTCATGGCCCAGTAGTCTTCTGATACTTCTTCTCGTTGTGCTGTGATTTATATGATGGTTGTCCTGGTTTCCATTCTCTTGAGAGTTGTTAACTTGTCAGTCTTATATCCTGATCTGATGGTCAATTAAATGACAGCACAACGAGAAGAAGTTCCAGAGGACTGCTGGGCCTGGACCCAGTTTGAGCATTCTCACATCTCTTGAAAAATGGCCACAGTTAGAGCCTGAAGTTACTCGAATTTCAAGCAAAATACCATGTAAATACTTACAAGTAAACAAATTATACTCAGTAACCTTAAGGGTTTCTTTTTTCAATATATATATATATATATATATATATATATATATATATATATATATATATATATATATATCGATAGACAGTAGATAGATATAAATATATGCTAGAATATAAGATGAATTAAAAATACTTTTAAAATTGATGGAAAAGCACTAATTACTTGAAATGAAAGTACATTGTGAAATCTTTTGTCACCGCCAGCAGCAAAGAAAAATTTTGCAAGTATAATGTAGTCTCTCATCTCATTTGATACCTATCGTCAGTATGCAGAACCTATGGGGAAAAGTGTTATCTCTCTCTCTCTCTCTCTCTCTCTCTCTCTCTCTCTCTCTCTCGAATACAGTAGAATAAACAAGGCGAAACTGAAGCTATTTTGAAGTTCTCAAGGTGACATAACACGGGGTGAGTGTACAACGTAGCTCTTTTCGTGGTCATAAAAGGAATCGTTAACGGAGTGTTCGAAAGCCGTAAAGAGACCTCAAGCGAGCCATAACATGTTCGATACCCGATCAGGAGAAGCGAGGAGAGGAATAGCTACGGTTATGCCATGCTCGCTAAATGTCTGCTTAAATCTCCACAAAACTTTTCGAGCCGAAGGACTGTCTACAAACAACTTTCTGGTATTTTCCGCCAATAATCAACAGCTGAGCAGTGGTATTAGAGGTGGCGTTTCTTTCTGTGGTCACTGTTAATGGACAAAAAGAAACGAAGAAGCAATAATCAGAGACTCTTGTAGGCAAGTTCCGCATAAAGGCCACCAGTATCTATGATACATACGACAAATGGCGTCTTGTAATCCGGAACATCTGTTGAAATAGCGTTTGAAATAGTGTTTATATATATATATATATATATATATATATATATATAATATATATATATATATGTGTGTGTGTGTGTGTGTGTGTGTGTGGAGTGTGTGTGTATATATATATATAGTATATATATATATATATATATATATATATATATATATACATATAAATTATATATATATATATATATATATTTAGTATCTGTTGCAGAGACTAAACTCGGCAAACAAGAGAAAAAGTAAATTATAACTAATGTGACCACGTCGTAAGGGATCAGTGCCGTCATTGCGCTTCACACGGTGCACTCCAAGCATTATTATAAGTTGTTTTAAGAGTCAGTTTAGCCCTAATCTGCACCCACTTTTTCGGATTTTATTTTACCTACATTCCTGCGCTTCATTCCTTCAGTCTTGCTATTGAACCTCTATGAATTCTTAACGCAACTAGGTATGGGGTCCTCCCCAATCCATCTTTAGACCCTTGTATTCCATCTTCTTTATATTCTCACATCTCTTTACCTTGCTTTCCAACCACTCCAACTTCCCCTTTTCACTGTCTTAGGCTATGAATGGTGTTAAGTACCCAGGTATTTTGCTTGACAGCCTGTTTCATTAAATTCAAAAAAAAGTAAATTATACCAAGAAAATGAAACTAAAATACAACCAATCAAGCATAATTTTCTTAAGATGCCTAAAGTGTGTATATTAAAATTACAAAGAAAAACGTTAATAGAATATCAAAATATACGCAATAAATAATGTAATAGTCTAAATATAATTTCAAATGCCTGTTACAATATCCCTTCTTGAAACACTTGGAGAGCGGATAATAACCTTTGTGTTGTTGCCTGTAAGTGATGGTATTCCTTTCAGCCATGCCAGACTACAGAAACCTCCAATCATGTGGCTAGCTCTAGGAATTTGAGCGTTCAACACAAAATAACTCCAGATAGCAGCAGTTCATAAATCAGCCATTTCTGACGACACAAATCTCAGTTGAAAAAGCCAAATGCTGACCCAGCAACCTCCAATTTCCCATACTGATCCGTGAAGATATTTCTTTACTGGGGCTGACGAGCATCTTTTTACCTGGTAATAAATGGCTTGCTTTTGCTTACAAGAATGAAAGAGACAAACGAATATATATGCACATTTTTCTAGGGCTATGTATATATACATATACACACATACACAGACACACACACACACACACACACACACACATATATATATATATATATATATATATATATATATATATATATATATATATATAAAGGTTTTCGTGGCAAAAAACCTTTATTTATACATAGCATCACGTTTTATATACTTCGTGATCAAGTTATTCATATATATATATATATATATATATATATATATATTATATATATATATACATATATATATAATATATATATATATATATATATATATTATATATATATATTATATATATATATATATATATATCATATATATTATATATATATATATAATTAGATTATATATATATAATATATATATATATATATATATATATATTAATAATATTATCTATAATATATATATATATATATATATATATATTATGGATAATATTGTTCAGGATTTTAAGCCAGAACCAAGTAAAAGTAATACCCTTCTATAAACAACTGAACTGAACTGGAAGACTCCACTCTCTCAAAACCCGCTCTTTATTCTTATTGGCTGCTTTAGAATTAATCTCCACAGGCATCCTGAATGGGGAAGAGCCTCTCTAGACCAAGATTTTAAAAGTACAGAGCCACAGCAGCTCTCTCTCAGAACTTTCTCAGTTTTCCCAGATGAGTCTCATAACTCAGATGCCTCTCACTTGCAGAGCTCCCCTTACTCCTCCCTTCTAGCTCCCCTGCTTCCTCTGGGGATCCCACACGTTTTCTTATACCTTCCATAGTGCACAGAAATATAAGTAGATGGGAAGCCAACAATACCAAGACTTCTAGGTATTGTGAGAGTAATTTCTAGTGCAGTCCGTATATCGTTTTGGCTCTCTTCTGTATTTCATTTCATTCATCCAAGGCGACTTTCCCCCTTCTTGGTTCAGCTTCTCACTCCTCAATTTTGGTTCAATGCTGTGATTTATTCCCCTTGTGATCCTAGTAATGATATCAAACATCCCCCTAGTTAATCATGCAATGCATTATTCCTTTCTGTATAAGCTCCCAGTCATTTTATGCCCCTTTGAGTGAACTTTAATATGCAATGCTAAGAGCAAGTAATGCGTAATGTTTTCCCCTGTGTCCCTCGCCTTAGTACTGATGCTAGAATGCAATCTCTTTGCAGACAAATACCGTGCCTGATTGTGAGAGAAATGTTGGGAACCCTTGGAAACGACGCTTGCATTTAAATAACCTGCTTTGTGCAAATTCATATCTATGGGGTCTGGGTCATTTCTCAGCCATGTGTTTCCAGTGGACCTGCAATCAACCACCTCCTATTATTTTCTGGACCTACACATAATTTAATGTAAATATAGCTCATTTAAACTAAAGGCCAGAGTTTTATGTAAATTCCTCCTTCAGTGATATCGGCCTTCAGCCACAGATTTTTTGTTTGTGACAACTCTCGTCCCTCCAGTCAAGGCTATTGCAGGAGTGATAGGAGGTCACATAAATACATTTTCAAGTAGCGAACGGACGCAAGTTTATTACAATATATATAATACTATATATATATATATATATATATATATATATATATATATATTTATATTTATATATATATATATTCTATCATGTTCTTTGATCACTGTTATCCCCCATGGGTAGAAGATGTTTACCTCGGAATGGTTGGATACATTAGTAGCTCATGAACGAAGTTCCCCCCAACAGTGACCTCTCTCTCTCTCTCTCTCTCTCTCTCTCTCTCTCTCTCTCTCTCTCTGTCACACTAGCACACATTGCCGTTTAACACACCTAAAAATCCGACTCACACTTGACCCGCCCACTCAATCAAAGCTGATCGGCAGACAACTGCTAATTAATGCTGAGAATGCGCCAGATCGCACTGAATAATGCTAAAATGGGCATTTATTAAATAAACATACTTCCCAACTGCATAATGGCTTAACATCGCCAAGAAGTAACGCACCAAGAACGCATGGTAGGACAAACGTAACGTATATTCGCTAATCCACTCCGTATAGTCTACATCCTCCACTTGTTTCAATGGTCGGAATGTTGAAATCTCCAGTACAAGCAGTAGTTCCCCAACCCCATGGTAATTCTGAACATGTTGCATAAAGATCCTCTCCGACAAGTTGCAGATTCATCTGCTCATTAGCAGGAATTGAGTGGAGACTATCCTCCACACTCCATTAAACAATTGTGCTCCTTCCAACAGGAACAAGGTAGACTCGCTGCAACCTAATTTCATTAATCTGCATCGGTGACAATAATTCGACGTAGCTGTTTCTAATGGCATTACCATGTAATTACTAGGGATTAGTCTAAATCCACATTCTGTAACAGTCATGTCGTGTGTCAACTGAAACTCACAACCGTCTAAGATAATATCCCTCAAAACAAACCCTTCGTTGTCGCAAATATATTTACTATGAACTAAAGTACATATTATATACACAAGCTTCGCACTGAATAAGTATATTATATATACAATATATATATATATATATATTATAATATATATTATATATATATTATATATATATATATTATAGAATATATATATATATATAGATATATATAGTAACATATATATAATTACATATATATAGTATAATATAGATATATATATATATATAGATTAATATATATAAATAGATAATATACTATGATTATATATAGATATATAGAGAGAGAGAGAGAGAGAGAGAGAGAGAGAGATATGAGAGAAGAGAGAGACGAGAGATGAGGAGAGAGATACTTATACATATATATAGATATATAGATATGATAGATATATATATATATATTACATATAGAATATATAATATATTATTATTATAGATTAAATATAATATTATATCTCATAACTAGATATATATATATATAGATATATATAGAGGATGATATAAGTAGACTCGAAGCTATATATCTATATAGTATAGAGGAGAATTATTTAGTGATGAGGAGTATATTGGATAGCATATCCTATTATATATATGTATATCTATATAGATATATATCTATCTAATCTATATATTATTACATTTATTATATACTATATATATATATATATATATATATATCTATATATATGTATAATAGATATATAATATCTATATATATAGATATCTATTATATATAGAATATATGATATATATATATGATATATATATATATTATCAGAGATAAAATATTATAATAGTATATATATTATATAATATATATATATATATATATATATATCTTAATATAGATATACTATCTATATATAGATATATATATATATTACTATATAATATATATAGGATATATATATATATTAGATAAGGTATAATATATATATATATATATATATATATATAATATTTATAATATATATATATATATATATATATCTATATAGATAGATATATATATAATCTATATATATAAATGTATCTTTACTTCCCAATATGACCATTCTTTTTTTGGTAATTAATAATTTTCATTTATGTAAATAAATTGCAATGTATATACAATATTATAAGTTGTAAGAAAACTGTAAATGTATATTTTCTAAATAAAAGTAAAAAAAAATATATTTACTATGAACTAAAGTACATATTATATACACAGCTTCGCACTGAATAATATATATATATATATATATATATATATATATATATATATAGTATATCTATATACTATATCTATATATATCTATATATCATATATATATATATATATATATATATATATATATATATATATATATATATCTATATACATATATATACATATATATATATATATATATATATATATATATATATATATATATGTGTGTGTGTGTGTGCATATATATATATATATATATATATATATATATATATATATATATATATATATATATATATATTATATATATATATATATATATATATATATATATATATATATATATATATTAGTCGATACAAGGTGAAGGACAATCCTTTATTCCATTATATGTACTTTTATTGTCGCGACGTTTTCAAGACATAAAAAGTCCCATTATCAAGCTAAAAGAGAGATAAAACGAAAGTTAAAATCACAAACTCGAATACATATTAAAAGCTTAAAAAGTTAACAAATATAAAAAACAAGTACAAGAGTAGGGAGGAGCTAATACCATAAGGTGCTGAAAGCACAGACCGAGTGACAATTCAGGCCGGGTCAACTTCGACTTGAACTCACGAGATATAGAGGTGTTGAGGAAGACTGGGTGTTTGTTTAACTGCGGAACGAGTTGTTTGATGAAAAGTGAATTCTAAAATGATATCTAGGGTGCTTGTTCGTTAGGGGGATTGGCCTATAATTTTAAAATTTGTAATTCATGTCATGTTTACATTTCTTTGTGTGCTCGCTCTATACATGAAAACTCAGGAGTTAGTTAATTGACACCTGAAGGTAAACAGTGATCCCTTATAAAACTTACTGGTCATGTAAGAAATCAAAGTTCATTAAAACAGGTGTTAGGTAATCTTAATTAAAGCACATTACTCCCTCATCAATTTTAAAAGTCTAACCATTTCCCTGGTTCTAACTCTCATCAGTAATGTTGAGGGGAAACAGCACAATAACCATGCTATACTTCTACCTACATCATATTTTAAAAGTACTGGTAGTGAATAAAAGACACTATAAACATTTTAAATAAAAAAAATTATTTCTTAATTTAAAAATCATAAGTGAAATTTACAATCTCAGGGAAATTTGTTATTACTTGAAAACAAAAAGTTTAATTAATTCTTGAATTAATCACTAAACAAAATTAAATCCAAATTAATTTATTAAGAAAATTAATAAATCAAAACGTAAATTTTTCAAGCAAAATTCAAACTATTAAACAACAATTAAAATTTAAAAATAAATCTAAGCAAAGGCAAATTGATTAACAAGTGTCAGATCAAAACAATCTTATGATAATGAACATTCAAATAAATTAAACAAAATGAGAATACAATAACAGAGAAAACTGTGGAAAAATATTAAAAGCAATGACAGTACAAACATTAAACATATAACGCATAAACACTTCAAAAGAATCAAAGACAAATAAAAAACAAAATTCAGTGCATAGAAAAATGGAAAATATGAATTCTTTTAAGTACACTTCAAATTTGTAAAACACAAAATATCCTTGTTGTGCACAATGACATTTTGAGACGCCTCACAAACACTCCCCGCTACCACTCCGCCACACAGATGTTCATAGAAAACCACCGGACAATTTAAAAATCATTATAAGGCGAACAATGTCCAGTCTGGTAACCCGAGTGAGAAACAGCAGCAACTCTCTTATACAAAGCATCCTAAGGAGTGAAGAAAGAAGATCTAAATTGTGGGAAAGATGGGAAAATGATGCCTTTGTCCCCTAAAGGACTTAAATCTCTGTATTGGCAAGATGTCATCTGCAGATTGTCATTATTATTATATTTATTGCTAATATTTTACTTTTTCACTATTACTGTGAATATAGCAAGTTGAAGTTTTTTTTACATTCAATTTTCGTATTTAGCCCTCTGGACCTGACTACTGTAACCACCTAAGGTCTCTAGTTGAAATTTAAGTTATATATTCTGTGCACTAACTGTTTTAATTCTCAATGCATTTTTTTCTCACAAATATTATTACGGTTATTACCAGTATTATGATTACTATCTTTTATGCTACCTCAGCTATTTTGTGGATGAATGCCGATTATTCATTTTTTTTATCATGTTGTCTCATGTGTCTAGATTGTGTATGCTACTGTCTGTATTTCGTATATTCCATGTATATGGCCCTGAGCTGAAATAAAGGATATTATTATTATTATAATACCTTTCAACACTGCAGTTTTACTCAAAAAAGGTATGGTCAGGTTCCACTAACTGCTGTGTTACTAAGAAATTAAACACAATGTGTGACCATTGCTAAACTGTAAGTTATGTTACGGTAGGAAACCAAATCCTATGAGCAAGCGAGAGAGAGAGAGAGCTGTCACACGGGTCCTCGTCGCATTACATAATGATTGTGTTCTATATTCGTTATATGGGTGTATAGGGGCATCCACAGACAAACGCGTTCGTGACGAAAACATAGTCTGTCATCTCCATGACGTCATGTAATTTTCCAATCCACAACTAACTACTACGAGTAAATAATCCCTCTTTTGACAAATTGAAAGAGATAAGAGTTAATTTATCAGGGATATTAAACAGTTTCATAACAAGAGAATCTGCAATTTCTACAAAAAAAATGAAATTATATTGTTTCACAAAATATTCCCAAATGGTTTGATGCAACAAGGCGTAACTCTTACATGATGTTCTACATGAATCAATCTCTCAGCTGCGTTCCAAACAGGCTCAACCAAATGATAAAATACAAGCTAGCTCAGTGGTTTCAAGTAGTGAACATCAGAGCTGTTCTCGCAGACAGAGCTACGTATTTCTTCTGTGTCTTATGCACCCTTCTCTCTGTTCGTTCTAAGTTATGCTTTGTAAATCCTGAACATACGCCATTTAAACACACTAAGTCTAAGCTGACTTTTAATATGGGAATCTGGAATACAAAACATCCATTTTCAACATCATATATAATCACTGAGGGGAAATTATTGCATTACGAACACCACTGCTTAAGCTTTCTCTCCCCCCAGGAGATTAGTTATCCTGGGGTTGAATCCAACTATTCACAACTGGATAGATAATCGGCAACTATATTGTGATCAGACAACACTAAAATTTCTTTGTTTCTATGTCTGTTCACATACACTTCAAATTTTTTTAAATGCTGTGATCAAGGCTAGTTTCCTTTTCAATTATGGAGTAGTTTTCTTGATGCTTTTTCAGTTTCAAAGACATGAAACACCAGGGTATAAGATGTTATTTTCATCCTCTTGAAGTAGAACAGCTCCGGATCCACAATCAGAAGCTTAAAGTTTTGCCACAAATTTCTTATTAAAGTCTGGAGCTTGAAGCTCTGATCTTGAATAAAATGGTTTTTACCTTCTCAAAGGATTCTTGACATTCTGGAGTCCAAACTAACTTAGCTTTGGGACTAGTTAAGTCTGTCATGGGAGTTACTACGGCTGAAAAATTGGACAGAAATTACTATAGAATCAAACCATGCCCAAATATCTTTGTAGCTATTTCCTAGTAGTAGGTTGGGTAACCTTGCGGATACCTTCTACATTAGGATTTACTGCAGCGAGAATGCCTTTCCCAACTTCAAACCCAAGATACTGAACAGTTGCCTTCCCAAACTCACTCTTCTCTAGGTTGACTGTTAGTCCTGCCTCCCATAGTTTCTTGAAAACTTTCTTCAGAATCTTCAGATGTTCTTCCTATGTTGTAGAGTAAATGACTATGTCATCAAGATAACACCTACTAATTCTATAGATCCTAGGAGCTGATCCATCACTCGTTGGAATGTTACAGGTGCATTCATCAGACCAAATGGCAGAACCATATACTGATATAATCCAAAAGGAGTAATATAAGCTGACAGCAACTTACCATTCTCCTCGAAAAGACTTCGATAATAACCTTTCAACAAGTCTATCTTGGAAACAAACTTGGTTTTCCCAATATTATCAAGTAACTGATCTATAAGAGGCAAGGGATAGTTGTCAGCCATAATAATGGAATTCAGTTTCCAATAATCCTAAATGAGCCAGTGGGTTTCTTCAATAACTTGAACTGGGTTCTGCTAATCCATGTTGCAGAAAATACTCAACTTCTTTCTTCAAAACATCTTGACAATAAGGTGATAAGTTATATGCTCTTTGCTTGAATGGTTTTCAATCTTCTTAGATCTTGAGCTCATGCTTGGTCAGATTAGTACGCCTAGGTACATCTGCAAAAGTTTCTGAGAAGTTTCTAATCACTTCACTCAATTCTTCACCTTGTTCCACACTCAGATGTTTCAATTTATCCTCCAAATTTTCCCAAATTGAAGAATTATTCATCTTGCTTTTAGCTCCCAATTCATAGCCATCATTGTCTTCTGTAGATAACGTTTTCTGTTATTGACACAGGCTCAATTTTAGTTTCTGAGAGGTAAGGATTCAGGAGGTTCACTTGTATTTTTGTTATTTTCTTCTTTCTGATGTTTCAATCACATAAGTTCTATTACTTAACTTCTCAATGATCTTGTACGAACCTTGAAATTTATTGATTAGGGGAAATCTTTTCACTGGCAGAAACACTAACACTTGTTGACCAACACTAAATCTTCTAAGCTTAGTCTTAGCATCATAACTACTTTTCATTTTCTCTTGACTCACTTTCAGATTTTCTAAAGAGAATTTTTTAATCACTTCCAACATTTTCCTTAAGTTCTTCGCATACTCTCCTTGGATTTCCTCTTGATTTTCTTCCCAGTTTTCTGCAAGAATCTTCAACGGTCCTCTTCCTTCTCTACTAAAAATCATCTCATTAGGTGAACAACCTTTGCTTTCTTGAAAAACATTCCTAACTTCAAATAACATTAAGGGTAATCCAACATCCCATTCTTTTCCTGTCTTAGAACAATACTTTGTCAACATACTTTTCAATGTCTGGTGGAGCCTTTCCAAGGCAATTTGAGTTTCTGGATGATGAACAGTTAATAACTGTTGCTTCACCTCTAATAAATTCATTACATCCTGAAATAACTTGAAAGTAAAGTTCGTTCTTCTATCACTTATACAATATCTGGTATTCCAAACTTTGAGAAAAACTCCACTAGTTTTATAGCAACTATTTTGGCAGATATGTTTTTAACAGGGATCGCCTCAGGATATCTTGTAACAGGACACATTAATGTCAACAGATATTCATTCCCCTTCTTCGTCTTTGGAAGCGGTCCAACCATATCTATAATCACCTTGTTAAAGTGTTCTCCTCTTACTTCTATAGGTTGTAGGGTGGCTTTCTGAATGGTTTCACTTGGTTTTCCAGCTTTCTGGCAGGTATGACACTCAAGACAGAACCTGCTAACATCCTTATGAAGTCCAGGCCAGAAAAAATATTTCATGCTCTTCTCCACAGTCTTCCTGATTCCCATATGTCCAGATTCCTTGTATATCTGTAGGTCTATGCCTCCTCATCAGCAAACCTTCCTTCAGATAATAACAAGTAGGAGTTTGTTGCATCTCTTCTTGATCAACAACTCTGAAGAACAAATCAGCTAATGATGCATCCTTCTTCTGCAAGTCCATTAGCTTCTCTCTTGTCACCTATCCAACTTCATGAGTTGAACTTTCAACATCTGCTAACTTAGCTACTGTAGTTTTACTACTATCTTCAGGAACACTCTGACTACTCGGGGTCTCTTCAGGAACAACCGGTTTTTCTTTATCTTGGAAAATCTCTTCTTGGTCAGCACTATGGAAACAGCACTCCCCTGGAACAATTCTAAGTTCAAAGATCCTTCTTGGGTGTGTAAATCCTCAGTTTCTTCATTTACAGGCATAATATTCCTCATACTCCTGGCAGTTACAGTTTTGTCCCGGTTTTTTCCGGAATAATTTTTGTGCATTTGACAAAGATATTGCCTAGCCATAGTATACTATACATTTCTACCTAATTTCTGGCAGCATTCTTTACTACTTATATTAGAAAATGTGTTTATATTTTATTTATATATATATATTATATATATATATATATTATATATATATATATATATATATATCTATATATATTTATATATATATATATATATATATATATATATATATATATATTTATATATATATATATATATATATATATATATATATACTATATATATATATATAAGAGTAAAATAAATTATATATAATAGATAGAGATAATATATATATATATATATATATATATATATATATTTATATATATTATATATATACTATATTATGTATATATATATATTTAATATATATAATATATAGATATATATATATTATATATATAATTACATATATAATATATATATAAGAGTAAAATAAAGTAGCCGAAGCCAGTGGCAGAACACTCTAATGAAGTAAACATATGACGTAATACCAACTCCTCCCACAAGGTGATGCCAACAAACAGCTGTCTCTAAAATTCTGAATGAATATTCATACCTTGTGAAGGCTTCAAGCATGAAGCTATGATAAGTCATTATCCCCGTGGTTGCAGGACAGCTTATATGTTTCAACTTGCACAGTTGTTTAGAAGTGAGGAGGCCCGTTGCAAACCCTGTGTAAGCTTGAACAGGTAAATGAATAATAGAGCCCTTTTTTGGGTAAGGAGTACACTCGGACATCCAAGGCTATTACTACGACTACCACTGCTACTACAAAGTGTAAACAAGGAGTATTGGTTGTATATCATTGTTGCCAGAGACTTAGGGGTTGAGACTTTTTCACGAATAGCCAATTATCCATCGAGAAGGAGGCAAGTTAACGACGTCATAAGTTACGTCATTATACTTTTGCTGGCGATGTCTACAAGAAATTGGTGTTACTCTCATAATCACCAGCATTATGAATTTTTCGTAATGCAGAATACAATAAAAAATTAGGTAGGGATGTAAGATACCCTGTGACAAAGTTTCATCTTTTTCAGGTAAGTTGATAAAATTTTATTCTGGAAAAACACCGGAAGACCAGCGGTGAATCTCATAGTAGGAAACAGGAGAGGATTATCCTTCTCTAAGTCTACAGTAGGACTAATCCTCAAGGGTTTGTCTATCACTATAGGACAAGGAACAAATGGCACACCATCAACTTCATTGCCCAACAGAACATGTACACCTTCAATAGCCAGGTAGTCCTTTACAGACAATTCACAGGACAGGTGTAAGTGGCCTATGGGAGTTACCTTTTCTCCTATACCCTTCAAAATGACTGAATCTCTGGTGAGCTTCTTCTCCAACAATGGGTGAGCACCATGTAACACCACACTATGGCTGCTCCCTGTATCACGTAATATCTTGGCTGGTACCTGCACACTCTCTCCTTGAGTTGTCATTGTACCCTCATAGATGTATGGCTTAAAAACCTCCAAACTGCTCAACCACTCACTGCTTGAGGTTACATTTCCACTGGTTGCTAAACACTCAGCTTGTTTAGTTTCAGTCTCTCCTGTAGTCGGATTCTTCCCTACATTGCTCTTAACAGTGTTTCACCTGGTCACCTCTTACTATTTGACCAACTGGCTTTGACTGCTGATGATTCTGGTAACACTCCTGACTGAAGTGTCCTGCTCTTACACATTTGAAGCAGACAACATTAGGCTTTTGCAACTGTATTGCAAAATTAGATGAAGATTTCCCATTAGCTTCCTGAGGAGTATTATTAATTGTAGGTTTCCCATGTATAAAATTGGATGAGACCTAAAACCTGTGCGTGGTTGATTCTGGTACTTGATATTACTGTTCCTTCTGCTACTGATTATATTGTAGTCTTCACTCAGTGTAGCAGCCTTGTCAAGTTTCTTAGCCTCTCTCTCTCTCTCTCTCTCTCTCTCTCAAATAGGCTCTTATATGCTCACGGATTCCTCTGAAATCTTGCTCCAAAACAACTAATTCTTCTAACTCTTCACAAATTGCAACGTTACCTGCCTCTAACCATCTTTTAAAACAACATTTCACTTTTTAAACATAATACAAGAAATTTACCTTTTCATATTTTCTTAAATTTCAGAATCTTTCATTGTAGTACTCTGGAGTCATCTGGTATACTTATAGTGCATTATGTTTAAGCATCTTGCAGTATTTAATTTGACCAGCTGTTAAGGGTAAAAAAGCACTTCTCACTTTACCAATCAAGGCACATTGTAATTATTTATCTTCTGGCCATCTCTTCTGGCCATCCCATACCTGAAGCCACTTTTTCAAAGTGATCAAAGAACTCATATGGAGCTTCTTCAGTAAACTTAGGGATTAACTTCTGCACCCTTACTACATCAAATACAAGGTCTTCATTACCTTGGTTAGGGTTAGACAGTATTATAGGTAATGTGGATGTAGTTCTAATCAATTCCATCTCCCTTTCATGTCTTGTGACTTTTCTTTCCTCTTTTATCCTTTGCTTTTCTTCTTCTGCTGTTTTTTCTTCTTCTCTTTCTCTTCTTACTCTTTTCTCCATTTCTTCTCTTTCTCTTTCAGCTTAAGCAATCTTTCTTCTGCTACTATACATCTAAGCTCTAACTCTGAATCAATTTTCTCTTTCTTTTCATCTTGCTTATTTATAAGATCAGCCTGTGCTACATTCAACAACTCTTGAGCTAATTCTAACTCATCCTCATCAGTTATTCCACCATTCTATCAATGTTTGCATGACAATGCATCTGATTTCTCCCTTTACCATATTACTAGACACATGACCTCCACATGCTACTGCTAGAGCACTCCGACATGGGAGCTGCTCAGCCAATCACAGCACTGAAAACCAGTGACATCGATGATGTCATCCCCCTTTCTGCCAATCATCGGCAGAGGACGAATAATGTTGAAAAAGTTTCATATATTTTGGGAAAATAAGTATGCAAACAAATTTATTTCTTTTGTCCTTATTATCAGTAACAGTGCATAAATGAATTGGTATGTCGGAATTATTCTTTTTATCATTACATTTCTTGCAATCAACGGTATGGCTGCTCGGCCAATCACAGCCTGGAGAACAGTGACATAAGAATGACGTCATGTCACTTTCTGCCAATTATCGGAGGAAGACGAATGATGTTGGAAAAGTTGTTCAATGCAAGACTGAAACATCACAATTAAATTTAGACCTTAATTAATGATACAAATAATTGAATGGTTTTTGTACCATTAAAGTCTAAATTTACTTATGGTATTTTAGTCACATTTTAAACTATTGCAATGTTGCATAGTGCATTTAAGCTTAAACTTCGTTCCTCGCATCAGTGCACATTTTAACATTTATCAATTTTTTTGGTCGTCGGTGGAGAAAAACTGTTGTCTCCTTGTAAGAAGAGCTTTTGACTGCTGGGCGACCAGACAAATCCCCAAAGTTGACATGAATGATTAAGAAATGAAAAAGAAATTGATGTCCGTTTTCATTTAAAGGAGAATTTGTTAATGCTGATATATATATACATATATATATATATATATATATATATATATATACTATATATACATATATATATATATATATATATATATATATATATATATATATATATATATATATATATATATATCCTGTCTTTTAACAGGCGGATCTAGTGGAGGGGACTGTGTTCTGGTAGGGGGAACCATATTTGGGGGAATTGTGATGACTAATTACTTTATAGAACTGTAGTTACTGGGGGGGGGGGGGTGGTATTTGACCTAATTGAACTTTGAGTTATCCTTCCATTTAATTATCCTGTAAGGGTCTGAGTTATTCAATTAATACTTTACTTTGAATAAACGTATATTTTTGTAGTTCCAACTCTGATTTGATGACCTAATGAAATGGTGAGAGAGAGAGAGAGAGAGAGAGGGAACGGTTGCGAGTCGGAGAGAGAGAGGAGAGAGAGAGTGAGAGAGAGAGAGAGAGAGAGAGAGGGGCTATTGTCAGCGTCTGAGAGAGAGAGAGAGAGATGGGGAGGAGAAAGTACCAAACTTAGTTTGCCTACCACTTTGGCTTAACGTTTACCAATATGAAAATTCGAGAAACTATCTCGTATCATATATATATATATATATATATATATATATATATATATATATATATATATATAGATATATATGTATATATATGTATATATATATATATATATGTACATATATATATACATATATATATATATATATATATATATATATATATTTATAAAGGTAATGCCACAGAGGAAAAATAAAATACGAGAAATGCCAGGATATTTTGCTCTACACGACCCTTTACTTGAGGCATAACCTCAAGTAAAGTGTCATGTAGACCAAAAGATCTCGGCATTTCTCGTCTTTTCATTCTTCCTCCAAGGCATTACGTTTATTTATACATAGATTACATTTTATATATTTCGTGATCAGGTTATTCATATATATATATATATATATATATATATATATATATATATATATATATATATATATATATATATATATATATTTACAAGCTTATTATTACATAATGTTGCTCAGATTAAATAATAAATTAATATTAACGTATAGCGCCCAACAACACACACTTTTGAAAGTTCAAAATAAATGGTTCATTAACTCGGTCATTTCCATATAGGAATGTCATGTTACACAGAATGTAAACAAAAGAGTCTGTTCTTGACTCAAATTGCCCGAATTCACGTAGCATATAAGACTGACAGTGGCAGGATACTATAGGTTAGCCGAGCACAAGCTTACATTTCTTATTTAATTTCATTCGTTTTTACAATATTTCCTATAAGTAGACTACAATAGCCCACATCTTAATCTCAAAATCACGCACATGAACCTAATAATCTTGCAAGCAAACTTCAAAATCGTGTACACATTCTTAAAATCCTGCAAACCTATGATGAGTAAAATCTTGCACAAGCCAAATGAAATATTTATGGGTGAAGTTTATTTAACAAAAGTTGTTCAGAATGTCATGTACTATCATACAATTAGTCTGCTCCCTCTACTCCGATTTTGAGAATGAGCCAAAATTTGGCGTTTAATATTTTTTCATGGGGAAATTTCAAATTTTACCTTTTGACCTCCATAAAGGATAAATACCATTTTGAAAACCAGTTGTTTCTGAATACTTACATTATAGATACATTCTGGCATAGTTTAGCTATGAACAAAAAATGCCATAAACATTTTCTTTGGGGTCTTGGCCTGCCGACTAAAAATTTGTATTTGCCCTATCCTTTTTTTTTTTTTTTGAGAAAATTCTTATGTATAATGGTTTGAATGTGAGTGTTTTATTCCATAGCATTAACTTTAACTATAATGATGACCAATATCAGGAAAATGTTATTGGCCCATAAACGATCTTCTTTTTTTTCCAAGGAATGGTAAAAGTTTTATAATATTTTTGAACGACCACAGGGCCACAAGGCAGTAACATCAGTCTATCATGACCTTGACTACTAAGGTAAGAAGTTTTATTAGCCAATTCTCTAACTTTCGAAATAGTTGAGTGATACTTAGTAAGCGACTGCAAGTAACCGCTGTGTATCAGCCCAGTTTTTTTTTTTTTTCAATAGTTTATGTTAGAATTATTTACTGTATAAACGAGGAAACTTGTTTCAGTATGCTAACTAAGTAGTAGTATTACAAGCTACATTTACATTGCAGCATTAGGAGGTCTTGTTGCTCTTGTTTTACTGAAAAACATCCAGATGGGCCAGACGACCCACATCAAGCTCACAGACATAAAACTAAACTTGATGATTAAACAAAATAGAAATTCTAATAAAGTTAGACAAAACAATATTGATTGATTCAAGTGACAGCAAACTTGCATCCTGAAGACGACTAAGCCAAAAGAACCAAGAAACTAAAGAAGGATTCTTCAACTAGAGACAATTTGAAAGAATCATTCGCTGCACCATTTAATATGGAAGTTGGCCATATCCACAGATGAATTGTGCGATTACATTGCTTGGCAAATGTTCCTTGGACATTTTAAGGGTGCAGGAATACAGTGTTCAAACTCCTTGGAGCAATGACAGAAAATATTCGTATGAGAGGGAGAGAGCCTGGCTTCCTTGCATTAACAAGAGATTGAGTATGGATGTCAATAGGCAAGTGATCATTAATCAAACTAACCGATTTGAATTAAATTGTCAAGAACGGAAGCAGGCCTATATGTAGAGCACCTTTTCCAGACATGAGAGCAGTAGTATTCTAGGCAATGGCAGACTAAATTATAAAGCTAAAATAGCTGGGATGAAATGAAATTTCATGATTTCTCTTACGAAAGAGGAACGGGGAATCGTCGCCTAATCACAGCGTTCCATGCATGACGGTTTTCCAGCCTGCATGCCGAATCAAATCAGGGGTGCAGTGACATACTACATGAAAAAATGACGCCCATGGATGGTTTATAGACTTAGGGCAGGCTTATGTGAACGTTCAACATAATACTTTGTGACTTCATGAGACAGCGAGAGATTAGCTTCTGCACATATTGAAATACATGTTTAAGCGCAGGCCATAATGTTATACTGCCAAATGAAAATTCCTTCTTTTATTAAGTATTCGAAGCATGTTTTTCTAACTGACCTACGTAAAGGCAGTTCGTATCTAGTTAGAAAAAAAATCACAATTGATATTGCTGGGGAGTTAATGATAGTCTTGAACATAGCCAAAGGGGTGAATACGGACGGCTAAATGGGTTTTGCGAAATACACGGAACTTTTTCAACATCATTTGCCCCCCTTCGATGATTGGCAGAAAGGTAGATGACATCATTTATCCGGGCTGTGATTGGCCGAGCAGCCCCCATGTCGGTTAAGGCATATACAGTTCCCGCATGTCACAAGCTACGGGTTCGAGAAAACACACGCCCATGCGCATAAAAAACTTTCGTAAACATAACCTGGGAAAGTCGCATTATGGCTGCCGTAAGTGTAGCCACAGCGTTGTATATTATGTTTCCATTTATTGGCGTGTTGTCTGATGTTGGAAAATTCAGGATTAGCAAGTTCAATAGCTAACACCCTTATGGCAATCAATTCTGACCATTAGTAACTGTGTGGATCCCACGTAGGTCCTTAGAACACATCTAGGGCAATTTGACTTGTATACAACTCATGAGGCCATGAAAGGGTCAAACTACCTAAACTAAGTGGATTTGTCGGGATGATATTAAATCTGATAACTGGTATATAAATGAATATAAGTTTTCTTAGTATATACATAATAGAAATTCTTGTCATGGATTAAAGGTACATTTGCATAAAATGGAAGCCTAGGCGCAGTAGGCAAGGAGACTTTTGGAATGATAACGTTATTAAGCAGTTAAAAAAATGTGTGAAAAAGTGTACTAGGAGAATAATTGCTTGTCCTTTGAGTTACCTTCCGCTGTTCTACAAACATGACGATACCTTGGGTGTACCATATTTTATCAATATGGTACACCCAAATATAAAATTTACTGTGGCAGTGCGAAAGTATTAATAAACTACCTCTCTTAGAAGTTTTAGTTTTTCGACAATATGATCATTTTAACACTTCAATTTACAGGAAGAGAACTTTTACAGGACTAGGATCAAATTGTTTTTATGGCTTTAAATTAAACTCTTTATCTATATTACTTCATCGTGCCTTCTCACTGACATCTAGTTGGGAGTTTTTTCACGAAGAAATCCACTTTTTACATCAATATTTTACAAACAATTATTCTCCTACTACACTTTTTCACATGTACTATGTTTTTAAACTTATTAATAACGTTTTCATTCCAAAGGTCTCCTTACCTACTGTCCCTAAGCTTCCATTTTATGCAAATATACCTTTAATCCATAACAAGAATTACTATGATACACTAAGAAAACTCATATTTAATTATGTACCAGCTATCAGACTTAATTGATTAACATCATCCCGACAATCCACTTAATTTAGGTAGTTTGTTTAAATTTAAGGATAACTTGACCCTTTGATGACCTCATGTATTGTATAAAAGTTTAATTGCCCCAGGTATGATCTAGGGACCTATGTGGGATCCACAAAGAAGATACTAAGGGTCAGAATTGATTTCCATAAGGGCCTAAGCTATCGAACTGGTAACAACTTACTAATCTTGTTGCCTTTTGTCACTTCTGGTTTGATCGTTTTGACTTCCGTCTTTCCTTTCTCTTTTGATGGTTGGTTCTGCTACAACTAGTTTTAATTTTGTTATTTAATGTATTATGTCTTGTATTTGCATTTTAGCGCTTTTAATGAAGAAGGCGTGTGCTTTTAATGTTACTTTACATGGATGAAGCAAAGGGTATTCATAATACCTCCCCTTCTTAAGAGTCATTTCATCCCTAAACGGGTTGAAATGGCGAGAAAACTTTGCTTCACCATAATATAATTTCTTTCTCTCTCCTCTGAGGTACTTGAACTAATTTGATTTGCTATGGTCATTTAACAACATTACTTTAATTGATTTGCAACCGCTAGTTATAAGTATTATAAATTGCCATTTGGCTTCTTCAAAGATGTTCTCTATCATTAATAATTATTTAGAGTTCTTCTCGGGAAAGTCCCTGTAAGTGAACACAAACAAATTCAAGAATAATAACGGAAGAAATATTCTAAACATTATCTTTGCCCAGGCATATCATTCACAAAAGTTAACTAATAAGTTTAACACAATTATCTTTAAAGAAATAAAGTAAACGTAAGCATCTAATTTATCTTACCAAACTCTTATTTAATGTAACTCCATTCTAAGGTGTTAGTAATAATCTTAGTTCTATCAAAATGTCCGCTCTTTCCGCGTAAAACATCTCATGCAGTTAATTTGTCCTGAGGGGGCATTACAAGGGTGTTAAGGCCCTGCGGTTTTGCAATATAACGGGCGGGGACAAAACAAATAAAGATAGAATAAAGATAGAACTCAAAGATATGATTGACTCCCAGTCGAGAGTAAACAAACACAAATAACGACTCATGGGGAATGATGTACTACACACTGAAAGTAAATGATTAATATAAAACAAATGAGATAATGCTTTGGTAATGTCGTCTTAGTAGGCCAAGCTAACTATAATACTCTATTTTGCCATACATGTGTATTTCAATAGTCCTTTAATTAAGATGGCGCCCAAGCTGGTACATAGTATGGGAAATCAGAGGACTTCTTAAAAGGGCATTGCTAGAAGCTAGTGGATGCCATCATAATTATTCTCAACTATCCGTCAAATTCTCAATGCTAGATCCACTGGCGAATGCCCGCTGCCTAAGCAGAGCATACGGTAGAAGGAGGTGCCTAAGAGGCGAAAATGAAGAAGGAAGGAAATCATAAAGAAGAGGGTATGTTAAGTACAAAAGAAGAGCAGTCACAAAAGAGGAAAAGAAGGAAGCAGCAGTAGCAGAATCTGGCATTCTCCTCTAGACGGGGGAGGACCAGAATTCGCTAGAAGAATATGGCACCGCGCCAAGGTACTAGTGCAGACAGGTCCTATGGCTCCTCCAAGGTTTCTGGAATCTTCGGCGTCCTCGACTGGCCAAGGAGGGATGGCAGAATTATTACGTTCGGACCGGGTAGCTGCTGACGGAGGGGGAGGGAAGAAGATGGTTACGGGCTCCCGATTAGGGGTGACCGACTCCGGGGCGGTTTGCGACCTGCACCTTTGGTGACAAACTAAGATTGGAAATATTTACAATAATCTCAGCTTGACTCGGGATTGAAGATGACTCATGTCACGTTTCTTATTAGTTTGGGGCTTCTGTCGCAATAATGATTAGTGCAACAACTCTATCCCAACTCGTACCAAAGTCTGTCCAGAAAGATTAACCAGACGGGCAAACATTCACTCAGACAAATGTTAACTTAAACGGAATTACTTGGAAAAGCGCAGACACAATTGGCACAAATGATTGTTAATAACAAACACAATCACAGGATATAATGCTACTGCTCACACTTCCCTTATACAAATGCATATCACACTCAAGGACTTCTGTTCACTACACTTTACACAATTATGGCCGGATCATAAATTATAATTTTCATTTGTGGGATTTCCTCTCACTACTACAATAAATAACCACAATAGAGAGACAGAAATGCATCAGCAAAATATGCAACCTTTATTTATTTTTCTGATGCTTTCAAAGATTGCCTCAGCGGTTTGCTAATTGGTTAGTTGAACAGTCGTACAGACAAGATTTAGCCACTCATTATTGTATAAAAAAATTAAGTAGTGAGCTTTTAAATGCTTTTTAACAAGAAGAATACACATTGCTAATTCAAAGTTTTCCCAAAGACACTCAGCAATGAAAAAAAAAATACTCAACTTCTGATATTTTGGCTTCTCATTCAGGGACTACCTTGGTGATTCACCCGCATGACCAGTTTAACAGCAGTTCAGTGATTGTACTAAACAATTTAAGACAAGATTTAATGATTAGCACGCAAATATAAAATAATCAATGAACATTGATCACTTGATACTATTTTACACAGTGGAGTACCAGTTCACAAGTATATTTATTTCTACATTACAGCAGAATGTATCTTCATTGAAATAATTATCTTGATTACTCCCCAAAATATGAAGAGGTACCATACTCAAGGCTTATTAACTTTATTATATCATTAATGCTGTTAAATTACTTTAGGAAAATTTTGCTTAGAAATTAACTAGTGTGATTAACTCGCCGTACTATGTATTTCAGGGACAGCGATTCATCGTTTTTCTCAAATATCTTTCAAACTAATTAGTTGATCGAAATGGTACTTTAACACAGTGTACAAGACACCTTCCCCTAATCTTTGGTAATATACTAGTACATTGTCAAATGGTGTTGGTTATGGCGTTTACTCTTGACTGACGTTGTGTTGTCAAGCTTCGCCAACCTATGCTTTGGAACGTCCATAATCCCCCATCCCTTTCCTCCCTACCTCCCTCCGTCACCCTTCCCCACCTCATACCTCCCTCAACCCACCTTCCTGGTCTTCCCTGCATATCATATTAATTTTGTAATGTTATATTAAGTAATATTAGATACTATAAATATGTTGGTTTTTGTAAATCCTTTGTTCATTTAGTTACTGTTATTATATTTTCTTAAATTATGTAATGGAAATGGTCTAAAACGCGTATGGCTGACAAGGTCTGCTCACTTCCCCCAAATCGGCAAGTAGGGTGGCTGAGCTTTGTCTACTTATTGCGTCTGCAGGTGAATTGATGTAAAGGAAAAACCAAGAAAGTGGGTATAATTTGGGGGAAACTGCTATCACTTACATATTATTATTGTATGTATGTTTCTCTATACATATCACACTACAATTTCATACGCCAGTAATAAGGATGCAATTTTTGTACTGTACTGAGTTTAGTGAATGAGTTGAGTATCATGCATCTTGAATTATATTACTTATCCTTAGGCCGGCCGGAACCCCTATATATGGTGGTATAGGGCGAAAAATGTAAAGTCATGAAAAAATTCATGGAGCTTCATATGGCAATTGAGAATACGTATACGAAATATTTCGTCAAAATTCCTCTTACTTTCGTAGTTACAGGGTAATTAGTTAACGTAACTCAATAAGCCTAAAGCATTGATCCGTATAAGAAAATGCAATATTTCTTCTATTATCGTAAATTTTGATAATTATTGTCAAAGAAATTGGGAGAAATGGCATTTGTAGACATTCCCTGAGTGGAGAAGGGAGACTTCAGCTCTGCTACCACCAAGTCCAGTCATGATTTAGTGCGATCACAAACTTCAAGTAGTTTACACGTTCGATTTCACCTCTGACATTCGCTTGCTATTACGTATGTTTATGTATGTTTCGGCAAGAATTTCATCATGCTAATGAGGAAAAGACAAGGAAAACATCTCGCTAACATACAGACGAAGAAAAATCGCTCAAGTATTATTACAGAATATCATAATATACGCGTAGTTAGTGAAGAGAGAGGGGAGGGTTGCTAGTAAGGGTTGCGTAGTAACGCCCCCGTCTTGCCTGACAGCACACGTCACACTGTGCCCAAGGCTACGATCTTTGAGCAAAGAGATCTTTATTTATGATAAATAACAAAGTTTTGGTTTTTTAATACCCAAAATAGAATAGGAAATTCATAATAATCATGATTTATTAAATTGTCTTTGTAAAAAGAGAGTACACCTTCGAGTTTCACCTCTGACATTCTCTTGCATTTACGTTTGTTTATCTTTGTTTCGGCAAGAATTTCATGATGCCAAAGAGGAAAATACAAGGAAAACATCTTGCTAACATACAGAAGAAGAAAATTTGCTGTAATAAGCCGAGTTAGTGAAGGGGAGAGAGAGAGTTGCGTAGGAAGGAGTGCCCCATCTTGCCTCAAGCAGTGCCCCAGGCTACAATATATGACCAAAGGGATCATCATTTATGATTAAATTATGATAAATAAAATAGTTTTGGTTTATTAATACACAAAAAAGAAATATACATTCATAATAATCACATTGACTTTATAGAAATAATAAGGAAAACTTTGAACGCCCGTATCTCAAAACTACACTTACTGACCTTCAAAATCTGTCTTCTCACTTAGTTTTAAAGCTATAACATTGGAATTTGGTATATAACTCTGAAAGACATTATAGAATAATTAAATAGAGCCCTTTTTTCCAATTTTTGTTTCGTCTTTTTTTTATAATTTTTTTCTCCTGATTTATAGGGTTTATTTTTTTACCATATTGAAAAATTCATATCTAGCAAAAGAAAGACTTTTAGAAAAAAAAGCTCTCCATTTGATTGGAGGTCTACATCAGGTCTATATATGGTAGTAATCCCAGGTCTTAATATTAAATATCAAGGGAGGAGATAAAATTTGATAAATGGTTATTTTCGGGATAAATCGCCCTGGCGTCACAAAACCGAAGGTCAGGGGCGAAAATTATATGCGGTTTGGAGATGTCCCAAGTCACCTTATTAAGTGGTATGAATATCAGTCCTGTCCTTAAAAAATGGCATTAGCCGGCCGGCCCCCTTAGTGGAAAGTGACGCACTATGTTCATATACTTACCTATTTTTGAGACAAGTTCCAAAAAGGATTTTACGTGTATTTCTTACAATTGGGACAGTCGTTTATGAAGGCTGCATAAGGGTTAAATATAGACAAAGTAATAGAAAATATGATAGAAAAACAGATACATTGATTGAATGACCAGTATGCGTGCGCTTTTTGCGTGAGTCTGTTATGAAGATTCACTTACGTATTGTGATTGATCCTTATTCGATTGTAGGCTTTCTCCACTTTGTATCTGGTTAGGAGTCGTATTGTAAATGTATTTCTACAACGACGCAGACAAAGTAACATGGCGGCCATGGCAGCAATGAAAAATCTGTCTCCATCAATGACGCAGTGAATACTTATTGTGCAACTGCTGCAGCCAACAGACAACCCCTTATCATTACCCCTTATTATTACCTGACACGCCAAGGATACTATAAAGAAACACATTATGAAAAATTAACCATTATGATGGCTATTACGCCAAACAGCGCTATCCCTTTCATTATGAACTCTCCAATTATCTGCAGGTATTGAAAAATATCAGGGAAAAAAGGTATTATTGGGGGAGAAATGAGAAACACGGCGATAAAGAAAGTGAGAGAAAGGGGGGGGGGGAGGGAGGGAAAGAGAGGGAAGGGATGGGGAAAGCGGATATTTAAATCTATAAATGACTCCTACTGACTCATACGACTTTGCCTTTAAAAGTCAAGAGTAAACGCCTCAACTAACACTATTTGATAATGCACTATGTTATCAAATAATTAGTTTGAAAGATACTTTAGAAAAACGATGACTCGCGGTCCCTGAAATGCATAGTAGTCAAATTTCCCCATGCGCATACCTACTATCGTTTCCAGAGGCCGTGTAATAGTGTTTTTCCCAAATATCTAACAAACCGGCTTATGAATTTCCATGAAACTACAGCAATGAATGTTTCAAACATTGGCCTAATTTTTGGTGGTACAATGAATTGACAGATGTGCTTAATTAAGCCGTTTACTCTTGGAAAAAAGAGGAACTTCTTCCCCTCCTTCAGAGCGTTTCGAAGAAGTGGTAACTTATCACGTAACTAACGTGAGAGCAGAGGTTCCCCCAACCCTCCTTCGGTGTTTACACCTATGGCTATCCTAGTACTCAGCCCCCGCCCCCCCCCCCCCCCCCCTTCCTTCTTGCCTTCTTTCCTTCATTCCCTTTCCCATTGCTATTAGGCTACCGAGTAAATCCCTGTTAGGAAAGACTGTGTACTGCACATATAAAATGAGCCGGAAGAGCAATAAAATGTTTTATGGTGGTAGATAATGATTAGATGGTTAACACAAATTATCGAACATAATAGAGGAGGTTTAAAACAGGGGTGTGGAATCGCACTGAGAGATATTCTTCTCGGACTCCTACAAATTTTAGATTTGCGACTAAAAGAAAAAAAAAATAAAATAAAATAAAATAAAAACATTAGTAGAAATAGAAAACAATATTTTTCCTTGAGAGAGTATTATATTTGGAATGATGTTATTGGGGCAAGACTGGAGCAGGATTCAGAAATAATTTCACCGACTTCGACTCCTACCTCAGAGCCCTTTTAGTACATCCAAGGTAAATCATCGGCAGCAGTTGTAGTAGTAGCTCTGAACTATTTCATATAGATTCGACTTTAGTCATGGCAAATATGTTGCTTTGTCCTCGCCATTGCAAAACTACAATTGCGCTGAAACTCTTCACCATTTACAACAGAGAGAAAGAAAGAAACCGCCTGAAAATTAGTATAAATCGGTAAGAAAAGTATGACTTTAATAAATACAGGATATATTGCAATATACTGCTAGCCATATATATATATATATATATATATATATATATATATATATATATATATATATATATATATATATATAATTTCAAAATTTATCAAATGGCCGATGTCAATGCCCTTATATGAAACATCTTTTAGAAGTCTACTTTCTAAGGAATTCAAGCTACTCTCTCTGGTGAAATTGATATGATAAATTATATCAAACAATGCTCTCTGTCATTTTCTTCCTGGCAATTGATGTATCGAGAAACCTGTGTTGTATGGAAGAATGAGTCCTACGGCTTAACCTAAAGAAAACTATATTTTTATTGCTTTACCAACACTCGCTTGAAGTGCGAAGTGTAGGGTTAGCATGGCTTCTTTCGTCTCCTGTCATAAGTCTCATTCTTGATCTTCAATGTAAGTGAGTGGGTAAGATATAAAAGGTTGGTCTTGTGTTTAGGTAAAGTCTAAAGTCACGAATCACATTACCAGGTATGCTGAACTTTTACTGACAAAGAATTTCGTATTGCTTGGGGTAGGTCATATGGCAATTATCTATGGAGTTAAACAGGCGTTTAACAATTCGGGGGATGGGAGGTACAGGGGAAGAAACGTTATACCAACGTCACTGAGGGACGTCATCACTTTTGCGAATGTTTGGGTGGCTAAGACTGGCTTTAGCCTCATTTTCTTAAGTAAAAAAGTTAATGAAACGTAATTGGCAATGCACAGTATTTCCCAAAATTAAGCCATTGTATGAAGCGCTCCCTGCTTTGATATCATGGAAATCCATCAGTTATTTTACGAGTTATTTAAAAAAAAAAAACTATTACACGGCCTCTGGAAACGTTAGTAGGTATTAGCAATGGTACTTATCTTGACTAGTTTCTCTGTTGGGTACTCTGAACACAGGAGAGGCATGAGGTCAGCTGGAATTAGTGCTGGTCATCAAATGGGATTTCACTATCAACTACCGTTCCAGCACTGAATGGCCTTATTGCCCCAGTGCTTGGCATTAGGCCTAAAATCTATAAAATCTAATCAAATCAAATCATTTTACAAAGTTGCCATTGACTTCCAACTGTGAAATTTTTAGGATTATTGAGGATTATTATGGAACCTGGGAGACCTGGGCGAGATTTGATGGTGTCCCTCGGAAGGTGATTAGGACAGGACAGAAAATTGAAGTAGGGAAGCAGTTATTGTGGGAGATGTTCAAAGTTTCTCCAAGGGGGAGGCTGACAAGGCTGTTCGGTTCCAATCATTCTGTCATGATTGTTAGGTCCCCGTAAACTTAGGAAATGCTATAATTAAGTGACATTTGTTTTGCCTATGCTAGGATGAGGAAGCCACCTAACTTTTCCCAGTGTAACTGGGAGAGGTAGTTGCTATTAGAAAACTTAGAGTTTCGAAGTTTATTATAGATATTGGTGTCCATTATAGTTTTATTTAGGGATACTAATATGTTTACGGAATTTATGAAGAGTTTTGTTGTTCCTATAGTTCATGATAGGATAAAACCGCCAAATAGTCACTCTCCTTTCTACGTATGATCACAAACAACTATTACGTTGAGAAAAACACGGTTGTTTTACAATAAGATTAATAAGTTCTTTTCTTTCTTTAAAATATTATAGTTTCTGTGGAGAGTATCCGGCATTACTTTAAAATTTGGGAAAAAACTGATTGCGAAAAAAAAAACTTGGCTGTCTACAACGCAAAGTGGAGATAAATTAATTTTATAGTCTATATTATTTCTTTAAAAGCCTTCTCTCTCTCCCCCACTTTCTGCATTATTTTGTGTTCATGTTAACAGTTACGTCGTTACTGATAAGAAGACAATGCGCATGTTTACGTTCCGTAAGATAATTTAATGGGCGAAGAGGATGGGCCAACAGGTTGCCAGTCCTCTTGTCATGCACGGGAAGGTCTTAAGCAGCCTCAAATCCCCTCCCTCCTTTCATTCTTCCCATATTCTGACGGAAACAGAGGCGCCGACATTTGCATTCCGGGAAAGTCTAGGAACTGTCGTAAAATTCCTCAAGAGTGAAACGAGGAAGCTGACAATGGGTCGGTGGAGTTTTAAACAATCGTGTATTTAGATTTTTCCGCCTCAAAACAAACCCCTTTTAATGGGCCGAGGCAGGAAGGGTACCGGCAAATAAGTGGTTTGGGGAAAGTGATTGCTAAGGCCCAAAGTTACAAGGCTGAAAGAAATGGAGGCGTAAGTCGGCAAAAATCTATATTATTTATTTTGTATCCTTTATGTGTGTTTTTTTATCTCAGAGATGTGCTAGTGATACGCATAGCCTATTCACAAAAATACCACGTCTAAGGAGCGCATCCTACAACTGTAGGGTATGCAACCAGTTTCCTTATATAAGTATTAGAGTAGATGTTATCTTATACGTTATGGCTGTTGGGATGGAAAAGCCAAAGTGACTGTGACGGGGACAACATTGTCTGTGACGCACAGATGGGGATTTTGGGAAGATAATGTGCAGAGTATGAGAAAGGGAAGAACCTAACTGAAAGATAAAAGGAAAAAAGATACCTGATAAGTAGTGGTAACATACTGCCTCCAACTGAACGAAACATAATATTGAGGAACTATTAAGTTCATGAAGTGAGAATTAGCCGGTTTCTTCGACGAATTGGACAAGGAAAACCCAGCATTGTTCCCGAAAATAACCCGGTTCCCCATACCATAAAACATTAAGGCCACCGTTCTCCTTTCATTTCTAGGCCACAGACCCGTGCCCGCGCACGTGCCCTGCTTCGTCTTTCAGTGGGCTGAGATACGATCATAATTGTTCCAGTAACACAAGAGACAAGTCGAAATTAGCGTCTTTATTTCACAAACAAGCGATTCTTCCCCCTCAACGGGGGTTGAGGGGCGAAGGAATCGCCTGCTTATGAAATGAAGTCGCTTTCTTTCTCTCTTACCTGAAAAGACGACAAAATTGCTGAGTGTATGTTATTATGTACTTCAAGTCATTCAGTTGAAAATGTGATTGTTGCTGGTTTGAGTTCTTTCCTTTGTATACTTATGTCTAAAGCGCAGTTGTAACTGAGTTTGGTATGACTTCAGAACGTAATGTTCCCATTAGTATAAAATTTTGCCAGTTAGAAATCGAACGTTTGATTTTTAAGAGCGTTTATGTTAAATGATGGGTGTTGATAAGCACAACAATTATGTTAGGTGTTTCCGGTATCTTATCAAATCAAATATAAAATGTTTTTCGACAAAATTCTTATTAGATCTTACATTAGTAGATTAATGTTTGTGAGTGTAAAATCTGCCGCAGTGATGTGATCAAAATTCATAAATACCTACGTGTTGCAATAGCGCTGAATAATCCTTTGGATTCCAGGGCTTGGCTTTAAGCCTAAATTCCATAATCCATTCCATTCCTACGTGTTTCAACGTACCGGTCGGCTGTCATGGTGGGGTGGGTATGATGCCGAAGCTAATCACAAATGCCTCGATTCGATAGGTATATTTGCGGCAGTGTCGGCTTCAATTTACACATCTAATGACAGTAAGAGAACTCTGCACTGAAGTCGAAGCGAGTTGCAATCGGTGGTTCGATTTGAATCCGCCAGATGGCTAAGCACTTATCAGTTATAGGTACCCTTCCGTCATTATTTGCGAGATAGAGCGAACTGGATATTACAGCGACAGCCACACAACAGACAGAATATATATATATATTATATATATATATATATATAATATAAGATTATATATATATATATATATTATATATATTTTTACAATATACCATAATATATATATATATTTATATTATATATATACTATTATATATATAATATATTATAATTTATTATGGCCCATCGCATATCTCAGCCTGTCAAAGTTGATTTAAGAAAGGGCCACAAACAACACAGAAATAGCGACAGTGCGGGCAAGCTGTGTACTATTAGTGCCGGATTTACTTGTAACATGGCTTGACGCTGCTTCCTATTGCTTATGACGTTTCTCATTATGAGAATACTGGGTTTGCTTTTTGTGCCAAAATTGTTATCGCGTAAATCTCCAATGTATGTGAACTACGGTATTTCTTTTGAAGTAATCCACCGTGTCACGTTTACTTTCATTTAGGCGAGTAAAAGTTGTTTAAAAACTTACACATAAATACGAAGCCTTTTCTGATATGAGCTTTATGTAGCCAGAACTTCTTTGTCCCTTTCAAGAAGTGTTAAATGTACCGACAACAACCATTAGGGTCAAGCTATGATTTGGAGGGTGAACATTTCGGCAAGAACGTTTCTCCGCATCGAGTAATCACAGGGGTAGTTCAGCAACGATTGCCGTTTTCAAAATTCACACCTCTGGGTTTAGGAAATGCTTGTAGTTCCATTTGGAGAGCTAATGAGGGCATGAATAAATTCTTTTAGTTTTCCGGAGGTTAATGAATTTTTAAATAGAAGGAGCTGTTGTCACTTCTTCCGAGGAGTGTTTGGTTTTCAGACTCTCCAATAGGTGGTGCCACTAACTGGCTGCTGTGCTCCCGCATGATGTCATCCCGGGTCCTTGGTATCTGAAGTTCGTAGTTCATTAATAGACCGTGATGTTCACCGCCCATTTCATATAACATAAGTCTTTGCAGACTCGTCAAGTCCTTCGATACCTTTGACTACCATGATAGGCTTTTGTGCAAACTTCAACCCAGTTGGTTTGATTGGTATACATCATAACTTTTGGCTCCAGGTACTGTGATGTGGAGTAACTGAGAGAAAAATAAGTTTTTTGAGAACACACTCGGCTGATATGTTTCTGAAGACATTCGCCGTTTACTCTCAAACAACTGAAATGCCAAAATCTTTCTGAACGCACTCCATTCGTTCAGTCTCCTCGGTATTTTCTAGTACTATCCCCGAATGACTGGTTTTGCATTTTAAGGACATTTATTGATTTTGCCCAGACTTGCGTGTTACAATACACATCCTAAATATTTCCAGAAAAATGACATATTGCGAATTTTAGTATTTCTGCGAAAAAAAAGGCTCATAGTCAACGAAAATAAAACACAAAGTGACCGAAGTCTACATCATGCGACTTAGTGTTGTATATAATTTGTGTTATAGGTTCAGGAAGAAAAACAGGTTTTTCGTATCGAGAATCTTAACCTCGCTGCTTATATGAACATATTTTATTTCCGGTCATCATCCTTTTAAGATAGAACATTAAATAAGGAGAATCTTTCAATCAAATATGAATTACGTACGAAATGCTGGCACGTAACTCATGAACACAGATAACTTATAAATCAGCTTTCAGCTTTTTTTTTTTTTTTTTTTTCTTTTTTTTTTTCTTTTTTTGTCGTTTTTTTTTTTTTTTTTTTTTTTTTTTTTTTTTTTTTTTTTTTTTTTTACTGGTCATCTTTGTCTAGGATACAGCTCATCGTCTTTCTACGTTTGCACTCTTGTTAAAAAAGTTTTTGAAAGTACAATAATCCCCCACCTCCCATCTTTATTTCTACAGATTTCTACAGATATGGTTAACAAAGGAAATTATTTGGTCACCTCCATGCTCTCTGCCACTGCATTTACAACGAAGTATTCTCAAAAGAAGCATGAAATTTGTAAATGTTCAAATCGCACACAGGTCTCGAGCTTTCAAAGAAATTTTTTCTATAATGTCAGTTTTTGTCAAAAACTTTTAGCTTACTTTTGCAACGTTTGTTTTTCCTGAAGTTAGTGAAGGTCTGTTTTGCTTTGGAACCTGAGTGATAGATTCATCACAATGATCCATCATTTGCAGACGTGCCTTTTGAGGAGCGTCTTTCTTTGTAAGTGCTGTGTGTCTTCACTTTTGGCAATTGTTTACTTTCGTCATTAACGACCTCTCTTTCGGTGACACCCATTTAATAAAAAGAGAACACGGAGGGATGGGAAAAACTTTTACGGAGTTGATGTCTATTTGTAGTCAAGTAGTCAACGTGGAAAAAAAAACGCATTCAATCCCCTGACGAACAGCGAGAGAGAGAGAGAGAGAGAGAGAGAGAGGCGAAGGTCCCAGCAGTTAGAAGAGAAGAAAGAAGTTACACGCTACTATGATGTCGTCATCCCAACAAAGCAGCTATGAAGCCAACAGGTTCAAAATCACTAAACAAGAAGGGACTGAACTGATGAAATGAGACTACTGAGGAGGAGAGAGAACAAAAATACTACAAAACCAAAATTTCTTCATTATTAGTAAAGGCTGCTTATATATATATATATATATATATATATATACTATATATATATATATATATATATATATATATATATATATATATATATATATATATATATATATATATCATATATATATCATATATATATATATATATATATATATATATATATATATATCTATATATATAATATATATATATATATATATATTATATATATATATATATTTACAATGATTTCAAGTCTTGAGGCATAGAGACGTACAATAAATAATCATTAATTATATAACAGATAAATTCTGAAAAAATTAATTCAAATAACCATTCAGTGGCAGTTTAAAATCACTAAAATTGAGTATATACCATTCCATTTAATGTCCAAAGAGCTCTTACATTTGCTGATAAATAATGATAACAATGTTAAGAAATTCACAGTTTCGTGAAAACAAATTGTTAAAAATATCCACAATTATATATTAAGAATATATTTCTATGTAAAAAAGTAGAACAAATATTTTCGAACACCTGAACGGTGTTCCTCATCAGTGATAAGGAACACCGTTCAGGTGTTCGAAAGTCTTTGTTCTATATTTTTACATAGAAATATAATTGTGGATATTTTTAACAATGATAACAATATAATAATAATATGAGCCACACTTGCTCATTACCCACTATGATACCATGAGCATACCTGCTTATCAACACTAGCACGAGCGACACAGTACGATAACAATAACATACATCATACATCATCAACCATAAGATTAAACAACAGCACATGGTATCTTAAAAATACATACTTGTAAAACCTTACAACATAGATAGAATAAAATATAGTTTAGGCCAAAAGCCATGCACTGGGACTATGAGGACACTCAGCGCTGAAACGAAACTTACAGTAAAATGGTTTTACAGGAGTAACAGAAGGAAAACCTCGCATTTGCATTATGAATCAATTGTGGGGAAAGCAAAATGGAAGAAAGAGAATATGAACGGAGGTATAGTTAAAGGTAACCTAAGGGAGCCATCTAGTTCTCACGGCACTGGTGCCATCATAGTACCATAATCTGGAGTTGAATGTCCACTCACTCCCTATCCCTAACTATTTGAAAATTGAAAATCATTTCCTTTCTTGTAGTTTGGCATCAGGTGCATTGTTCTGTTTTTCAGTAACATTATTTTATGAATCAATAGGAGTTTACTTATTACCCTGTGTCACATTACTGTTTTGTTTCATGGATATGCAGAGTGCCAAGTGATTGATGCCCATTATAGAGAGGGCGGCCAAGTAACTACTTATGTGTTCCATTTTATCTTGTAGAAGACTGAAACCTTTTGTGGTATCCAACCAAGTTCCAAAACTGATATTGACATTGAAGGAGATGGAGCTTAGACATGGGAGATTATAATTAGAGAACGGAATAAATACAAAGAACTCTGGTTATATCTAGCAAGTTTATTTTCCTACCTTTTTCTTCATAAACAATTTGTATCTTATATTAACTCCATGAATAAATGCTCTTTTACCCCTTGTGTATCCCGCAATGAAATCCTTACTTGCCCACACTGTTTTCAGTGCCAACCCTTGCATCAGTACTAACACAACCATGGATAATGATGTAAATGCTTAGGGCAAGCTTTTAAGTGCGGCAGTTAAGAAGTTTTTAGAGTTTGTATGAAATAATTGAGTTACGCAAAGTAAAATATGCAGGCAATTCTGCTTAATGGTAAACTAAATTCCTGAAGGAACTGAGTATTGCTTTATATTGAATTTGTATGCCCGAGTTGCTAGAATTAACTTGAAGCAGACTGTGTAATATTCATTATACTCAATACTACACTAGAGCGAGAGACAGGAATATGTACTGTTTGTTCTCTGAAAAGAATGATCAGATGTTGACGATTGTAAGACTATATATATATATCTTCATAAGGTGGGGAGGTGCTACGAGCATCCATTTGACTCTCTTTATTTCTTTTCTTCAACCAAACTGGAAACTTAAAGGAATAATTGAGGGAGATAAGAGAGGAAATTTTAGTATGAGGGAAATTTTGAATAGGAAAAAGAATGAAAGAACTAGAGTAAAACACTTTGTGTCAGAATCTAGTACAAGCGACTGCCCCTCTTTCTTGTTTTGACCGTTTAGAAAGCCATGAAAATATTTTCTTGCTTAGCCTCCTCTCCTTTTTGTCCCCCAACAAGGATGCAAAAATGGAAAACTCTTTAATGTTATTTTGACGTGTCAGACATGATTTATAGCTTGTCATCCCCTCGTCAGGTTTAGCTACTTGCCATATGACAAATCCTAAAAGGGTCACCTGCACTTAAGGGATTAGATCTAATCTGACAGAAGCCATTTGCAACTGGTTGCCCTCCAAGTCGCAAGAATTCACACATCTCATTGTGAGGTCTGACTGACCTGTCCCTAATCATTTTTACCTGACCCCTTTTGCCCATCATTGTTGTCAGAGCCTTCCGCATCCATGACTACACCTCCCATATGACCAATGCCTGACTCGACTCCTCTTTACCCAAGCGAGCCCTATTGTAATCTGTCTTCCACCCTTCCTCTGCTGATGTCCACTGACCCTTTTCAGATTGCTGCAAGGAAGATGAACATAGGAGAATCAATTCAGCCTGAACCAGATGCTACCAGAATTTCCACAACCAGATATATAAATATGGCCTGATCTAGTCTACCAATTTGCATATGCCCCAGCCTAGTCTACCAATTTGCATAATGCCCCAACCTACCACATTGTAGTAATGTCTTGCATTACACTCTAACTACCTAGTGCAGTACTCTCCTGTCCAGAAGTGGTATTACACCTGACAACTCAGCCTTATACTCTTTCCAACCTGCATCTACCTATACCCATGCACTACCTGCAGACTGAATTCTGTCTAGACGTCTGCCCTGACAGCCTATCAACGCCTTCGTCCTTGAAGGTCCCAAAGGACTCTGTCTGATGAGAAGCTTCTTCTGCAAGCAACCTACATCCTGCCGACTCCCTGGCTCAGACTCCACCTGTCTTACCTATGGACCAAGGTAACTGAAATTGGAAATTGTTCTGTCAGGCCTTCATCTACTGTTCCATGCACTCATTCCCTGTTTTAACTGTTTTTCTCATATTCCCATTCATAGTAATCCCAGCTCCATCAGAAATCCATGCGAGTTTAAGTAACTGTGAATTTATTGTGAAATAACTGACATTAGTGTTCTCTACTTTGCTCTTGTAATTCTTATTGCATTAACATAATTGATTATCTCATACAATTTTCACTTTGCTTGTAGCATTTTGATGTTAGATTATCATCATTGGTATTTGTATTTCAACTCTGATTCATGTAGACTGTCCCGTTGTGTACCTCTTCTTGTAGATAACAGTGCGACTCAACTTGTTCTGTCAGTGCCATCTTGGGATATTAATCCCAGGATCCCAGCAAATCTCACACTCACTTACAGTGCTCCACTGTTTAGTGTTAATCAGTGTTGCTTGTTTTGAGTTCTTGATCCGTATCTCATGCACCAATGAGATTCCGTGATTTTACTTGCAACTTGGTGACACCTTTGTTTTGCTATTGTGAATAGCAGTGTTAATATCACGAGTGCCACGGAGCCAGACAGTGCTCCTGTAAATCATATCTTCTGATTACCTTATAGAAAATATATTAATTTAGTGGACAAATTGCATTTACATTCAATCCTTCTGAAAAGTAAGTTTGGTGTTTCTATTAAGGTTTTTACTTTTCTGTTCATAGCTTACATGCCCTTTCATTCAGTATAGGCGTGTTTGTACAAAATATGTTTGAGAAGCGTAAAAATTTTGGATTTCTCATATGTAATTTAATTCCCGGCACATGGACTGTGTTAATAATATATATAATATATATTATATATAACTATATAATTATAATATTATATGAAAAAAAAGAAAAATATAATTATATCTTATATATTATATATAAATTAATATATATATAGTTAATATATTATAATAATATATATTATATATGTATAATAATATAATATATAATATATATAGATATATATATATATAGAGTTACTATAGATAGAGATATGATGTAATATATATAGATATATAATATAATGTAGATATATATATATTATATATATATAAATAGATGTTATATATCATATATATATATATATATATATATAATATATATATATATATATATAGATATAATATATATATATATATATACACATATATGTATAATATATATATATATATATATGTATATATATATATATAATATATATATATATATATATTATATATATATATATGTATATTATAAAGCGCTAGGTACTGCTAGCGCTTTCGTGTTTTCTTGATATACCTCATCAGGGTGCAATATAAGTATAAAAAACAGTTTCGAAATTCAAAGGTAAACATAAAACGAAAACACACAAAAAAGTAAAATATAGAATAACCAAACAGCCTAGTAAAGAAGCAAATGGTCCCCAGCATAGAATTACACCTACTATAAGATTTCCAGCCGGTGTTCTTCCAGAATAATATTTTATCAACGTACCTGACAAAGATACATTTTCACAGGTATCTTACATCCCTACCTAATTTTTAACTGTATTCTGCATTATGAAAGTTGCATAATTCTGGTAATTATGAGAGTAGCACTGGCTACTTGTAGACATCGCCAGCAAACTCAGAGGAATGTCTTTCGAAGATATAATGACCTAACTTATGACGTCATTAACTTGCCTCCTTCTCGATGGATAAGTGGCTATTCGTGAAAAAGTCTCCACCTCTGGCATCAATGAAATACAACCAATACTCCTTGTTTACACTTTGTAGTAGTGGTGGTAGTAGTAGTGGTAGTATATAGGATTTATGCCATGAGGTCGAGTGCAAGAATCCTTGAAGAAAAGGGTTTCCACAGGTAATCCGAGAAATTACTTTCTATCACTATTTCTCCATTGAAAAATTATATAATTAAAAATCAATTAACAAAGTGAAGAAAACTTTGGCATAATATGACAGTGACGATCGTTGTAAAAAATAGAAAATTGCATAGTATTAGATTGGATTATAGAATATTGACTTCAAGCCAAGCACTGGGACCTATAGAGGTCATTCAATGATGTATTATAACCCATGACATATCTTTTTTTTTGGCAAAGCAAGTTTTAATGTTGTTCCGCAAGTTATATTTTACTAAGAAATCAACACTCAGTATATACAATGATCTTTCTGCACCTTATGGAAGTCAACAAATTTCGAAAACTTGGTAGCCTTGGATGTTCGAGTGTACTTACCCAAAAAAGGGCCCTATTATTCATTTACCTGTTCAAGCTTAAGTAGGGTTTGCCACGGGCCTCCTCACTTCTAAACAATTGTGCAAGTCGAATCACGAAATCTGTCCTGCAACCACGGGGACAATGAATTATCATAGTCGCCATTCTTGAAGCCTTGACAAGGTACGAATATTCATTCAGAATTTCAGAGACAGCTGTTTGTCGTCATCACCTTGTGGGAGGAATCGGGACGTCATAATTCACGTCACGTGTAACTTTGGACCTACGTATACATTAGAGTATTCCGCCACTGGCTTCGGGTACTTAATTGACTCTTATGAAAATATTTTTTCTAATATAAGTAATAAAGAATGCTGCCGAAAATTAGGTAGGAATGTAAAGTATACTATGGCTAAGTAATATCTTTGTCAAATTTACAGAAAAAAGTTATCTCGGAAAAACACCAGGACAATGGCTCTGAGTCTCATAGTAAACGATAAATACTACAAACGGCAATGAAACTACTAAACATTCTATTACATAGTTACTAAGTTGTCAACAATACATTTCGTAAGCCAGTTATCTAGCTTATATTGTCCATTGCTAATATTAATAACACTAATAACTTATGTTTTATTATGCTAGAGTCTATAACCCTATGAGCAGAAGTTTTGTATGGCGATGGGGAACCCTATGTTGCCGCTTTTAAGGAACATTTACGTGGAGTTTTTCGAAAAGAAACATTTATCAAATATTTTACTGGCGAATGTTCTTTGGTTTAGGAAACTCGATAACATATTTTATTTATGACCGTTGTGTGAGGATGTGAACCGATTTTTAATTAGATTAAATGCGCTAGTTTCCTCTATGAAATGAACACTTATAGAAGAAAAATATTCTATTTTACTATTTTCAGATGTAAATGTACATACACACTGTAACAGAATTAACCTTTTAGTTTTTCGGAAACCTACAAATGTAAGTTTACATTCACTTTTACTTTAATCATCATTTGAAAGTTAAATTCTCTGTATTCTCTTCAATCTCTTTATGAGCCATACGAATTTGTTATCCGCAATTTTTAGAAGATGAGATTATCAAGATTTATGATATTGTTTTCAAATTGAATAACCCCACATTTTTATTTGATGTTGATTTAAGAAAGGCTAAGAAAACATTTTTATGCATATGACCATGTCAAACTTTTTATTATTGTAATTTGCATGTTTTACCTTTTGACTACACCTTTCTTTCTTTTCCAAAAAAATTTTTTTTACAGTTTTTAATGTTAATGTTGTTTTTAGTAATGCTGAGTCTGTGAGAACAATTTTGATAAAGAACTCTCCCCATTCATATATATATATATATATATATATATATATATATATATATATATATATATATATATGTGTGTGTGTGTGTGTGTGTGTGTGTGTGTGTGTGTGCGTGTGTGTGTGTGCGTGCGTGTGTGCATTAAAACACTCACATTACACAAAATACCCCATAATGTCAAATACGTTGGCTTACTGGCTGGCTTAATGCCAATATCTGTTCAGGATAGTGGTTGATTCTTCAGTGTTCTATGCTTAATAATGTATATAGCAGATGTTGTATGCACAACTCGGTCCCACACTTGCAGTTGTTATCAAAATGTAAGTGTGGTGCTTATGAATATTTACTACAGATTTTTATAGATATCAAAATCTAGTTTTTGACTCTGAATGAGAGTTCAAGTGGAATCGTGAATTTCCCTGCCAGTCATTAACCCTACTTTGAAGAAGAAAATTATTTGGTAGCATGTCTCAGTTCTTTTGAACCTAATTCCACATCATGATAAGGGGTTGATTCTAAAATCAGCATTCATAACATTAAGCTCTGTACTGAAATTCCATATGGAATTTGTATTTTTTTATTATTTGTTTAATTAGCATGGTCACTGGAAGACAGTTAACGTAGTGTTTGCATACACTCATGATGAAGAATTTGTCCCTTGTGGAGCTACTAATAAATTTGAACCACTGTCTAGGATTAGGAGTAAACTTATAGATATTTACCATCATGAGTGTATGCAAACACTTTTAAGCCAAGCAGTTGATAGGAAGGGTAGATATCGCCCGGTGACTCATCATCCTCTAAAAGTAGGTGACATTGTTTTGATCAAGGAAGATAATACTAAGATTAACAATTATCCTTTAGGTCGGATAAAGGAAACTTTTACGAATGATCTTGGGGAGACTACACATGCTGTAGTATTTAAAGGCCGTACCAGACAAATGTGTAAACTCCACGTTAATAAACTAATACCTTATCTTTCCTTAGATGATGAAGACTCAAAGTCCAGTGATTTGCAAAATTTAGACAAATCATCACCAGCTTCCGAGAGGCCTAAAAGAAAGGCTGCTGTGGAAAGCCGGAGAAAAACCTCTGAAATGTTGAATTTATAAACTTTGATCAATTTAATTTTTGTATGCATTGTATATATATGCTTATGTAATTATCAAAATCCAAAAACACATGTTTTTGGATTCGTTCCCCTGAAGTGTACTGAAATTCCATATGGAATTTGTATTTTTTTATTATTTGTTTAATTAGCATGGTCACTGGAAGACAGTTAACGTAGTTTTCAAATATTTAACTACCCCCTTGGTTGTTAACAGCTCACTGCCTTCCAGCGGCCGTTCTGGTTCTGTCCTAACCAACCACTAATGATTTTGCTTTCTTCCTGAGGTTGACGGAAACTTAAGTCAGTTACGAAGGAGATTTCAATCACGAAGGGTCTCGTAACTCAGATACTCTGAGCTCTATTGACTATATACGGATATACCGCTATATCTTTGAAGTGACGACGACTATTCCTTTCGACATGTAATCGCCGTTTAAACCCAGCCAGGAAGAAGCAGTCTCTCACTCTACACGTACTTCGCCTTCGTCCCAGGATGATATCGGTGGGTCTGTAAAACTCAGGGGGAGTTTTGTTTGTCAATCCGAAATCATTTGGAGGGATAATGCTTTCCCATATTAAAATGCCTTCCAATTACCATCACTTACTTTTTAGTATTTTCATTTAAGCATCTGTTTCATACCTTGCATATTTGTAATACGAGGTTTCGTACCCTTCCAGGGATATCATGAATTATGTACTACGTGGACGTCAGTTTGGACTGTTGATATATATATATATATATATATATATATATCTATATATATATATATTTAGATTTTGTTTTCCAAGGTATGCAACTTTCCAAGTGTTATAAGTGCTGCACATGCTCATAATTAAATTTAAGATATATGCATACGATAATTGTGAATAGTGTTTAATTAGGCTATTTGGTAATATTTTAAGGTATTTGGAAGTGGCTGAATTACTGCGGCTCCCCCAAGCTTCACGATGATCAACTTTGTGTATTAGCTGCCGCATCAGCACCTGGATGATAGGACAGTTCGCAATTACAATAAATTACTTAATTTTTCTTAAATTTTCAATTAACCTTATCAATTTCCCGGTGTATGAATAAAAATTCAGCGCAAGCTCTGACAAATCTTGAATCTCATTTTCAATAGGACTGATTTTGCATTTAATTTATTTAGATCTCCTATAAAAGTCTAATTCTACTGTCTAAGTGGAGTAGCCACATTGCACTGTCATACACAATATATAACCTTGGTTGTGCCATCCTTTTGAATCACCAAATCCAGCTTAATAAGGACACAGGCAGTGGGCTCAGCAGTCATCAAGCAACCAGCCAATCAAAACTATGTGGTGGCTTTAATTAACTAACCTAACCCTCATTGCAACACTGACAATTAGTCTTAAGTAATTCATATTACTTATTAGATGAAAAGGAATACTTAAGCGGATTTGAAAAGATCGGTGACTCCCAGAGATCCACACAAGTTACATCCACTCTGGTTTGATCTTCACTATGAATGAATCTTTTGATTCATTCCTCACGTGGAAGACATTTCCAGCTCTCTCTTCAGTAGCAAGAAGAGGATATGCTTCTCAGTTACCTAAGAGGGCTAGATGTCCCTCTCCATGACAACTTCAACCCCATTCATCCTTATGCTCCTCAAACAGCTGAAGATTCAGTGAGTGAGAAGCCTGTGTATTGATGACTTCAGTCTGAGAATGACAAGCATATCCTAATTTTACACCTTGGTCTTTGAAATTTGAAAGTGAGTAATTTGTTTACAAACTTAGGGCCTTGACAACGTCAGGTGTTGCTGATATTCTGATCTCGTAGATGCATTATGTTCTGATTAGATTGTCACCCAGATAATGAGTTCTTTTTAATTTGTTGATGTGGCATGTTTTTGGGTCACTTATTTTGTTATTGTAGATACTCCCACTGGGATTGGTGGGAGAAGGGTCATTGCAAGAGTATTTATTTGCATGTAAAGTAGACAATAGAACCTCCATCCAGCACATCCTCATTTTTTACCTGTACACTGTGTACCCATCCAACATTAGCCAGTTGGAGCTTGCTAGATCATATTAAATTGTCCTCAAAATCAAGATTGTCCCTGTTCCCCAGAAGTTGATATAAGACTCTTTCATACATAGGCCAACATTTTCTACTTCCTACATTGATTTGGTCTCTTCTTTGTGCTGCTGCTTTGGATGCTTTGGTTCTTTTCACCTCCTCTATTTAATTGATATTGGGCATTGCCCTGCTTATTATTCCCTGGTATTTGTATCCCGTCTCATCTATGTATGTGTTTGGTGTTGTTCCCATCAGGTAGCTTTATAACTTCAGTCCTTGTTACTTTGCCCTTTTCTATATTGACCAAGGTGCATTTTTCTATTCCAAACTCCATCCTGATGTCTCCAGATACAATCCTTACCTTCTGGATTAGGGTAACTATTTCCTTAATGCTCTTACCATACAGCTTGATGTCGTCCATGAACATCAGATGGTTAATTCTGGTGTCTCTTTTCTTGAGTTGGTACCCAGTATCCATCTTCTGCAGTATTTTTGTCATTGGGATCATTACTACTACGAAGAGTAGTGGGGACAGTGAGTCACCCTGGAAGATCCCTCTCCTGATGTTAACCTCTGCTGGTCTTACTCCAGAGCTTGTAAGTATTGTATTCTAGTGACGCATTGTATTTCTTAGGAAGCTGATGGTGTTTTCCTCTGCACCACATATTTTCAGGCATTCTACTAGCCATGTGTGTGGTATCATGTCGAAGGCTTTCTTATAGTCGGTCCATGCCATGCTCAGGTTGGTTTTCCTTCTCTTACTGTTCTTCATCACCATTTTGTCTATCCGGAGCTGGTCTGTTGTGCTTCTACTCTTCTTTCTGCAGCCTTTCTGTTGGTGGGGGATGGTATGATTATTATTATTTTTTTTTGCTTTATCACAGTCCTCCAATCAACTGGGTGGTATTTATAGTGTGGGTTCTGGGTTGCATCCTGCCTCCTTAGGAGTCCATCACTTTTCTTACTGGAGCTACTTCAGCCTCTAGTTTTTCTAGATTCCTTTTCAGGGATCTTGGGATTGTGCCTCGTGTTCCTGTGATTATGGGTACAATTTCCACTGGCATATCCTATATCCTTCTTATTTCTATTTTCCGGTCTTGATGCTTATCCATTTTTTCCTCTCTTTTTCTTCAACTCTGGTGTCACATAGTATTGCAACATCAGTGAGTGATGCTTTCTTCTTGATTTTGTCAATCAACGTCACGTCTGGTCTATTTGCACGTATCACCCTATCTGTTCTGGTGCCATAGTCCCAGAGGATCTTTGCCTGATCGTTTTCTATCACTCCTTCAGGTTGGTGGTCGTACCACTTATTACTGCAAGGTAGCTGATGTTTCTTGCACAGGCTCCAGTGGAGGGCTTTTGCCACTGAATCATGCCTCTTTTTGTACTGGTTCTGTGCAAGTGCCAGACATTCGCTTGCTATGTGGTTTATGGTTTAATTTTTCATATTGCACTTCCTACATATGGGAGAGATGTTATTTCCATCAATTGTTCTTTGAACATATCTGGTTCTTATGGCCTGATCTTGTGCAGCTGTTATCATTCCTTCAGTTTCCTTCTTGCACTCTTCCCTCTGTAGCCACTGCCATGTGCCATCACTGGCTAGTTCTTTAGTCTGTCTCATGTATTGTCCATGCATTGGTTTGTTGTGCCAGTCCTCTGTTCTATTTGTCATTTTCCTGTCTCTGTATATTTCTGGGTCTTTTATCATTCCTTCTTCCCATGCACTCTTGAGCCACTCGTCTTCACTGGTTTTCAGATATTGCCCCAGTGCTCTGTTCTCGATGTTGATGCAGTCCTCTATACTTAGTAGTCCTCTCCTTCCTTCCTTTCGTGTTATGTATAGTCTGTCCGTATTTGCTCTTGGGTGTAGTGCTTTGTGTATTGTCATATGTTTCCTAGTTTTCTGGTCTATGCTGCGGAGTTCTGCCTTCGTCCATTCCACTATTCCTGGACTGTATCTGATTACTGGCACTGCCCATGTGTTTATGGCTTTTATCATATTTCCGGCGTTGAGTTTTGACTTGAGTATCGCCTTGAGTCTCTGCATATATTCTTTCCTGATCGTGTCCTCCATTTGTTGGTGTTTTATATCCCCGCCTTCCATTATTCCTAGGTATTTGTATCCCGTCTCATCTATGTGTTTGATGTTGCTCCCATCTGGTAGCTTTATCCCTTCAGTCCTTGTTACTTTGCCCTTTTGCATGTTGACTAAGACACATTTTTCTATTCCAAACTCCATCCTGATATCCCCAGATACAATCCTTACAGTCTGAATTAGGGTATCTATTTCTTTTATGTTCTACCATGAACATCAGATGGTTAATTCTGTTTCCTCTTTTCTTGAGTTGGTACCCAGTATCCATCTTATTATTATTATTATTATTATTATTATTATTATTATTATTATTATTATTATTATTATTATTATTATTTTAAACGGGTCCAAAAAGGACAGGATGAATATTTCAAGAAGCTTTCAACAGGTCATGAGCCCCAGACGAAATTACCTAAAAGCAGAAAAGCAGATGAAAGAATATTAAGAACTATTACTGAATATGGGAACAGATGAGAAGCAGAATACATGCTAGCAATTGCTCACAGTTTTTATAGCTAAAATTAAAAGTATATCTATTCATTATCTTGGACAATTTTAAACAATAGATTTTGATCATATAAATCAGTCTTTTATAAAGCAGATGAAAGAATATTAGGGATTGTTTGTGTATATGGGAACAGAAATGACGTAGAGTAACTGCTTCTTTTTAAACGATTTTAAACAATGTCCTGGTACTGAAACGATGAAGCTGAATAGTCTTCTGCTGAAATTATCAAGAGCTGAATTGGTGGCGCTGAATTGAATACGCAGGTTTGGGTCATCTTCTTAATTTTATTCTTAGTTTAGTTGCCATCCTACGTTTAAATGTATTTATTTATATATCCATTTATGCTTTAAGGGTTTGACGTTTGTAAGATAGCAAAATTGGCTGTCTTATATAGACTGCGACCCTACTAGTTCGCATAAGAAACTTGGTACATACAGTTACACCACCGAACCTATTCATAGATACATAAGAGATCACAAATAATCGAATAAATGAAAGGAATAACAACGTAGTTTTGGAAGTGCTGTTCATGGGATATGCTCTCTCTCTCTCTCTCTCTCTCTCTCTCTCTCTCTCGTCATCTCCTCTCCCCTCTCCTCTCCGTCTTTCCTCGATCCTCTATCTCTCTCTCTCTCTCTCTCTCTTCAGCAAGCGCACAGAATACCTTACCTTCCTCAGATTGTGTTGAAGTTGGCGGTTTATCGTAGTCTCATTTTCTGGAGTTTCGTTTTCCGCGCTGCGCCTTCTCGACTATTTAATGCTGTGCACAAATGTAGAGACCCCCTTATGGGCCGTTTTAATGAATGATTAACTAGCCTTTCTATCTTGTATTAAAACACGTCAGTGCAACATCCTACAACATCCACCACTCCTGCCCATCTTGTTCCAGCTGCCTAAACGGTACTAAAGCTCCATGTTGGAGTTCCATCATAGTCATGCGTGAATGATGGAGAGGCAGTCTGCCCCGCGTTCACGAGCCTTGACAAATACCCTGTCTGTTCTAGATTTGTCATCCACGGTAGGGCCTTGTTAAACTTAAGCAGATGGGTGGGGGTGTCTTGGGCGGGGTTGGTTGATCGTTTCACACGATTTTAAAAGTTCTTGGAGACATTTAAGATTAATTTTAGGCCTGGATGTAAAGATGAAACGATTTAAAGTGACGGTCATGGTATGATAACCTGCAAGCTACTGTATGTATTTCTATCTTTCAATATTAATTTTTCACACTTTTATAATCATGTACACATACATATTTATGGGTTACCATACGCACACATGTACACATGCATGCACACACACACACACACACACACACATATATATATATATATATATATATATATATATATATATAATAATATACATTTATATGTATATATTCTTCAAAATGGATCTAAGGTTTGTAGTGACGGGTTCATACAAATATAATGAAGAAATCGAAAAAATAAGATGGCTTTATTTATCTCTATATTATATATATGTGTGTGTGTATGTGTGTAAATAAATCGCAAACATTTAAGTGACGTCAAGGCATGGACGTTTATGGTTAATTTCAATTTCACATGCAAATTTCATGTTTGGATGCTGTGCATTAAAACAGTCAAAGAATTTGTGCATATGTTCGAATTATTAGAATACTAACAATGTCTCGTTTACATATCATTGATGAAACATTGGTTTACATTCTTTAGGGAAGTTGTTTAAACATATAGTCTACCAGCAGCATAGAAAAGCGTTGACATACTTAGTAATAAGAGAAAGGAGAACCCGTTGCAACTCTATCGGTCCGAGCGGACCGTTTGTTTCTAATGTGAAGACATTTTTTCATCAATTGTCACATTTATGCGACGACTCTACATTAAAACAATACATAACAACTGTTTGACTCAACTTTAGTGCTGTTATTTCATTAAGAAAATGGAACAGTTTTACAGCGAATATTCATTGACTGTCACAGTCGTGTCTGTTACAGAACTTTGCATATTTGGTCGTGTATTGTAAAGTTACTTTGCGCGTTATGTTAATGGATTTGGTGTCATTTGAAAGCCGAATAGGTGAACTATATCATAAAATGTGAACTTAAACAGAAACACAAAAGCAAAAGCATCAAAATCGTGGGTTAAGCAGAAGCAAAACTTTTAAATGTCACTTTTACTAAGACAATAAAATATTCACCAAAAATAGAAACAGATTTATTACTTATTTCTGCGCACTGCTAAACCAGGGTAAATTCCCTTTCTATTTATATACAACTAGTTTACTAATATCTATGTCCAAAAAATGAATAAGGGTTAGAGAGACAAAACGAAATCTAGAGCAGAAAGTTGTGTTAAGTTACTTTCTTTTTTAAAATAGCCAGAAAACAACAATGATGTTTACTTATCTTTTTTAACCGTTCATATAGAATTCACGGTTATTTATACCAGCTGTTCAGACACAAATCGCCCAAAAATTTCATTAGTGAGTGTAAACATGAGCATAATGAAAACTTTTTAAAAATGGTGAAAATAGAGAAATACTTATCATCTATTTATTTTTGCATAGTATCAAATTAATGTAAATTGCCTCTGCACTTATGTGATATTCAATACAAAGGCGCAATCTATTCCATAGCAAAATAGATATCATATACGTTTGCATAGTATCAAGGGAACATAAATTGCCTTTACATTTATTTGATATTCAATACAATCATTGCAAACTGTTCTATTACAAAGCACAGTTAAAAGATTTGTAAAATCATACTGTAATTCCAAAGAACAATGGTACAAAGCGAAACCACATCATATAAAAAATAGAATCATATACTGTATATATACATATGTACATATGTATATACATATATGCATATGTATATATGCATATATACATCAATATGATCGTAATCACTTTAGCATGTTATTCATTTTATCACACATATCCACCGTAACTTATATATGGAATTTGTTTAAAAGAAAATATTAAACAACCTAAATCGAGCCAATGTAGTTAGGTTCATATATGTTGACGACATAATTTGTGTATGGCCAGGGAACGAAGATCTGAATAACTTTTTTGCCAGGTTAACTCAGTTGTGCTATCAATCAAATTTACTATGGAAATGGAAAATGATGGATGCCAACCCTCTTTGGATGTCTCCTCATACGAAGAAATAGTAATGGGTTTAAGTATAGTGTTTACTGAAAACCTACAAATATTGCTTCCTATGTGCATTTATATTCTGGACAAAACAACAAGATTAAAAAATCAGAGTTTACATTTATGTTTCTAGGAACATTACGCATATATAGCCCCGAATATATAGATGAGGAAATAGATAAGATTAGGAATACAGGCAAGAAACTGAAATATCCAGACAGTTTATTAAACATTGCATTAGATGCGGCAAAATAGACTATGTATCAAAACCAAAACGAACCTTACAACACAAAAAATTTGCTTGTACTGCCATATTATAATAATAATATGAAAGATATCCCCCATCTCCTGAAGAATGTTGGTGTTGATGTCGCTTTTATAAACAATAAAAAAATAGAACATGTACTTATCAAGAACCCCCCGACCATACTAAGAATGTGTATATAAAATTCCATGTAAGTCTTGTGACAACTTTTACATTGGCCAAACGGGTAAAGCACTGGAAAAGAGACTAGAACAACATAAAAAATGTGTGAGATATGCACAGGGAAGGGGCAAAAAGGATGGTGTATCCTAATAACGTACTGGAAAGGAATATCATTGAATCTAGCTTTATAAAAGAAAGTTACAACCATAGAATGAACATCAGTCAATGGATGTATAAACTTCATCCTTTAATATCAAAAGAATTTTGTAAATTGTTTAAATTTTAAGGTAGGCAGTGGAGATGTATGGAATAGGATTATCATATTTGTAAACTCAGTAAAGGGCAACAGTGTTAGTAAGTCCCTGACACCTGCCGGGTGTGGATTTGTAGTCTCCTCCAGTGGGTACGTTTATCAGTAGTGTCCCATGATAGTATATCGTGAATCTAAGCCAAATGAGTTTTGAAAGCCATTCTTACCTTGATACCCGACTGTGGGTGGATCTGCAGTCTTAAACGGTTGTGTGTATGTTCGTCAGTACTGTTTCTGCAATATATATATATATTTGTGACTTCTAATACTACCTATATGTATCAGTCCTTCGTCAATGGCTTAGAAATAAAGCCAAAACCGGTCAGGACTTACACCTCGTCTCTTATTTTTAATAGATGCGATCACTCCAATACGTATTCATCAGGCCGTCCTCCCCGCGTCTTATTTCTAGTGTTTTCACCAGTGGAATGTGATATATATATTAGTATATATATATATATATATTATAATATATATTTTGCGCGTGTGTTGTGTGTGTAAATATATATATATATATTAATATATATATTATATATATATAAGTAATTATATATATATATATATATATATATATGTATTATATTATATTATATATATATATATATGTGTGATGTGTGTGTGTGTGTGTGTGTTTGCTATAAACTGGTAAAAATGTTCTGTTACAACAGAATTCCATCTAATTAAAAGCGAGCCCATAAAAAACACCAAAAATATAGAGAGAAAAAGTACTATATCTTCAGGAGACTGCTGTCCCTCTCTCTTCACGGTAATATTGAATGAGAAAAGTTTAAGAAGATATAAAGGAAGATTATCACAGGCGTGACCTAAATTGGCTTACCTGTTGATGGATCTCTTTTGGTATAAAATATCACCTTTTCTGCTAAACTTTTTCTCATTCATGTACCTGAAGAGAGAGACAGCAGTCTCTTTGAAATATAGTACTTTCTCTCTATATTTTGGTTTGTTTATGGGGCTCCTTTTATTTAGGATATGCAAATATATATATTATATAAGTATAATATATATATTATATATATATATATATATATATATATATATATATATATATATATATTTTTATGAGGTAAACGTTTATAAGGACTAGATCACTGAAAATTATAAGAGTTCAAGGAACTAATTTATGACAAGCAAGGTATGTATATATATACGATACAGAAAAAGGAAAGCACCGAAAAAAGTAAAAAGCCGAAATGAAGCAAACGTGAGTCGAAAAGCTGTCTGAGGTTCGGGAGATTGTGATGCAAATAAGCTTAAAAAGGTTCTCAGTGTGTTAAGGTATATGTGAGGATTCTGATACAGTTATCGGGAAAGAGAGCATACAATAATTCATAATTCATTGATTGTTGAATACACATTCAGAAGCAATGTTCTGCTTACAGATTAAGGTTATCAGACATGCTGCATGGAGACCGGTTACCCACCACTTGTCTGGATAAAACAACTCCATGAACTCTTAACAAACTGTCTTCTAGTCCTCAGGAGTCAGTAAACATTCTGCTTTATACAACCTACCTGCATTCTAATGTCAACATCATTCCTTTATCAATCAAGAGACCACATTAATATTTCATACTTAAGGTGGTGATTACGTTTAAGTTTACTAATTTTCTCTTGACGAATTTCCATTGTTACCTTTACTGCCAGTGCCTTTGGGACTTAGTTTGTACTACTCGTTTCTCAGACTACCTTCGTTTGGCTGCGGCTGCAGTGCAACTTAACTAATGGCAGTATTATTGTGGGTATTATTCCGGAGTATGAAATGTTTTGCAGAGCTCATACTCCATGGCGTGATTACTTTACTGTTTATCCATGTATGTAATCATGTTTATCTGTTTGGCAAAATTTCTATTCTGTATTTTGAATGTTTTATTTTACTGTACATTTCCTCAACTTTTATTACCATCGCATCAAAGTTCCATATAAATGAGAATTTTTATTAGGTTATTTCCTATTTCCAAACAACAATCCCTTCTCGTTCTTCATGCAAGTCAACCGAAATAAGGGGATGCATATAGCAGAAACAGTATTCATACAGCCTACCTAATAATATTCAAATTCTGCCATCCGATAATTTACGTTTTGCTAGCTGCCCTATTCAATGCATGCATAATTCACCAGTTTCTTCCTGACTCCCTACTCTTAGTTCACTTGATACCATTATTCAAAAACAAGCTAAAGGACGCAGCTGACCCTGGTAACTACCGGCCGATTGCAATCACAACGATCGCATCAAAGATGCTTGAGTCGGTTCTTCTAGTAAGACTTCTCCCCTATCTACCCACCACTGACAACCAGTTCGGATTTAAAGCAAACCACTCAACCGACACCTGCATCTACATACTGAAAGAATTGCTGAACTATTAACTATCATCAGCCTCTCCTGTTTTCCTTTGTTTTGTGGATGTGAGAAAAGCATTTGACAGTAAACTACCTGAAGCTCTACCTGAAGCTGCATAAGAGAGGCACACCCCTATATCTAATTGGCATTTTACATTGCTGTTTCTCCACACAGCAATTCTGTAACGTATTATCGTACACCTTCGGCTCCCTAAACGGGCTCTGGCAAGGGGACATTCTCTCTCCATACTTGTTTAATACGTACACAGATGCCTTGAATGTCAAACTGAACTCACTCCCAATCGGATGCACTGTCAATGAAATAACTATAAACAACCTCTGTTACGCCAACGATATGATTCTGATTTCCCCATCAGTGCAAGGTCTCTAACGACTCATCGACACTTGCCGCCAATATGCAGAGGAATTTGATATCTTATACAACGAAACCAAGACCCAGTGCATGTCGCTGCTCTTGAGATCGCTTATGCATATTGCAGAACCACAAATTTTCCTCGGAAACCATCAGTTGGAATTTGTGCACGAATTTCCGTATTTGGGTCACATTGTCACCGACGACCTAAAAGATACGGCAGATATTGAACAGAGGCGTCGTAAACTATGTGCAACTGGCAACATGATTACAAGCAGGTTTGCCTTCTCTCACCGAGACGTGAAATTGCTGCTCTTCCGCTCGTACTGCTACAGTATCTACTGGTGTTCCCTCTGGACGAACTATACACGAGAGACCATGAGACGTATCACTGTTGTGCAAAATGACATTTTGAGACGCCTCACAAACACTCCCCGCTACCACTCCGCCGCACAGATGTTCATAGAAAACCACCTGGACAATTTAAAAATCACTGTAAGGCGAACAATGTCCAGTCTGATAACAAGAGTGAGAAACAGCAGCAACTCGATCATACAAAGCATCCTAAGGAGTGTAGCAAGAAGATCTAAATTGTGGGAAAGATGGGAAAATGAGGCCTTTGTCCCCTAAAGGACTTTGTCTCTGTATTGGCAAGATGTCATCTGCAGATTCTGTTATTATTATTATATCTATTGCTGATATTTTACTTTTTCATTATTACTGTGAATACTATCAAGTTAAAGTTTTTTCTACATTCAGTTTTTGTATTTAGCCCTCTGAACCTGACTACTGTAACCACCTAAAGTCTCTGGTTGAAATTCAAGTTATATAATCTATGCGCTAACTGTTATAACTCTCGATGCATTTTTTTCTCACCAATATCACTACTGTTATTACCAGTATTATGATTACTATCTTTTATGCTACCTCAGGTATTGTGTGGATGAATGCCGATTATTCATTTTTTTATCATGTCTCATGTATCTAGATTGTGTATAATACCGTCTGTAGTTTATATATACCATGTATATGGCCCTGAGCTGGAATAAAGGATATTATTATTAGTATTATTATTATTCATGGGAGAAATGGCATATAATTTTGCTCAGAGTTAATAATAATATTCAGACTTTTATCGCCAATATTTATTTCTGGTTAAGATATGCAAGATTTACGCTCGTTTCTTTCTTTGTTTACGTAGTAATATAAAAACGATGCCAGGATAGGCAGGTGCCACTCTCTCTCTTCTCTCTCTCTCTCTCTCTCTCTCTCTCTCTCTCTCTCTCTCAAAGAATCGTTCTTGACGGGGTATACTCTTTAGAGTAGTTAGAACCATTTTTTCTTGTTTAGAATACTGGGTAAATCAACCTTTTAAAATCAACTGTTTAACTACAATAATATTCTATCGCGGTATCGTTTAAATTAAGCGACCCCACATTATGGAGTTCTTGTTTCCATAGTAAGTTTTAAATTTGTAAATGTCATTTGTTTTCATTCTTCAGACAATGGCATCACATTACGTTCAAGGTTTTATTCAGACATTTGTTATTGTGGTGCTGATTTACCTGGCAACAAAGGTTTAGATGCGTACGTCAGCCTTGGCGATAGTCCAAGAGTAGGGCAGGATTTATTTACCCGAGGAGTGCAAAAGGTTTGTGAATATACTTTGTTTCTGCATGACAAAAGAGTCTCAGAAAAGCGAGTCGTATAAAATTTTAGTTATGAGCGTGTCTGTTATGCTGTCATTAACAAGACCGCCAGGCGCGCATAACCCGACCTCATTCTATTGGCCATAGCTCCTCTTATAAGTAACCTAGACAAATGGGATTTCCTTCAAAATGTTTCCAATAAAATTTAGTTGGAATCTTTTTTGTTTCAACACATATTTACCTATGTGCAACACTTTTTCTGGAAATTGTACTTAAACACAAAAAATTGACGCTAGCTGATGACATGCAGTATAAAGTTCAACTAGAATTTACTCGAAAACCAAAAGATTTATGCAAAAATGGACATGTGTAAAATGTTTCCTCTTTTAATGAGGAGTCAGAAAACGTATATCATAAGAAGGTTTAGAGTAGACATATTGGGCAAAAAGATTAAGTTCTCGTTACAGTCACGGTAACAAGGCAGTGAATTCACGCCTCGGGCCATTGGTATACTGCATGGTGCTTCACGTCGGAATACAGACATGCTTAAATCTTCTGTAATTGATAAACCAGCCTATAATATGAGGATTCATTTAGGGTCCTAGAAATCGAACTTAATCAGAAATATAATCCTCCTATCCCTACAAAGAGCAATTAGTCTAGGCAAATGCGGTTTACGGTTTTTTTTCTCTGTCTAGTTTGCTTTTCATGTCCTCGTGCATTGAGCATTTATATAGGCCTTTGAAACTAAAATTCAAACCGCAATATAGTCACCCCAACCCCATAAGGGCGGGTGGGTCTGATACCTAGTTTTATAAATGCGGCCTATGAGGAAATTATAATTGTTTGATGATATATTCGCTGAAGCCATCTGCCGTTTGAATAAATCCTCTGTTGTGTTTTTCTTGATAGACTACTCGTAATGCATCGTTGGTTACCGCTCTGGTAAAATCAATTTCTTGCAATGGAGCCGTTTTGCGATACTTTTTGCTACAAGACTGATGATAGCATGTTTCCTTTGCAATATATATATATATATATATATATATATATATATATATAATATATATATATACTTATATTATATATATAATATATATATATATATGTATATATATATATATGTGTGTGTGTATACGTATATATATAATCAAAGATGAAATCAGAGATTTACTCAGACGAATAAAATTACACGAATAAAAAATAAAAAGGCAAAATAAAGTTAGGAAATCAATTGAATTATTGTTATGCAGAATGTTCTTACATGTGCAAATAAAAACGGAAAGTATTGTGGACATCTATAATGTATGTAGAGAACTGTTGCTCCTTTCCTTATGAATAGAAGAATGAGGTACAAGAGAAGAGAACGAGTTTTATATAAGCTGTCAACGAAGACACTAAAAGTGTTTGCCCACTCTAATTAACCTTATTAATAAGGATAGGAGGATTATATTTCTGACTGAGTTCGATTTCTAAGACCCTAAATGAATCCTCATATTATAGGCTGGCTTATCAATTACAGAAGACTTAAGCATCTCTGTATTTCGACGTGAAGCGCCATACAGTATACCAATGGCCTAAGGCGTGAGGTCACTGCCTCGTTACCTTGAATGTAACGAGAACTTAATCTTTTTGCCCAATACCGCTCATCTAAACCTTCTTATGATATACTTATTCTGAATCCACATGAAAAGAGGAAACGTTTTTGTAAAAGTCCATTTTTTGCATAAATCTTTTGGTTTTCGAGTAAATTCACGTTAAACTTTATACTTGTCACCAGCTAGCGCCACTATTTTATGTTTGAGTACAATTTCCAGATAAAGTGTTGCAGATAGGTAAATATGTGTTGCAACAAAAAAAATTTTAAGTTTATTGAAAACATTTTGACAGAAATCCCATTTGGTCAGGTTAATTCTATGATCAATAGAATGGGGTTGGGTCATGAGCGCCTGGCGGCCATATTGATGACGTCATAATAGACACGCCCACCAATAAAATTTTGTAAGACTCACTTTTCTGAGACTCTTTGGTCATGTAGAAACAAAATATATCCTCAACCTTTTCCACTCGTTGGAGTAAGTAAATAAATGTGCCCTGGCTCTTGGACTACGAGGTTTGGTCAGGTATTTCTCACAAGTCGATTCTTGATCTCAAGCCTTTATGGGAGCCAAAAAGGGATTTGGCAGAGTCTGCAACTTACCACTAAATCCTGTATCTGTAGAGAGTTTTATATTATAGCGCCTTCAAGAAGAATTTCATTTTTTTTCTTTTTGTCAAAAGGCTTTAGTCTCATATCTTACATAGTTTTTGTATCAGGATTACTTTCTCAAAGACCTCTATTTTCGCCATTTCGGTGTCGTCGAGCGGTTTATTGTTGATATTACGTGGGCTTTCTCTCGAGCTTCCCAGGGGTTTTTGATTGTGTCTGTTCAAATCCCTGGGATTGAAGATTTTGTATTCTCTCTCTCTCTGTCTCTCTCTCTCTCTCTCTCTCTCTCTCTCTCTCTCTCTCTCTCTCTCTCTCTCTCTCTCTCTCTTCTTTTTCATTTGTGTTGACGGGAGAGCGTAGCATTTACAACATTTTTGTTTGTGAATAATTTTCATGAAGAGAAAAATTTCCTGCCTTATTTCCTGTAAGCTATTTTCGCAAAGACGAAGTCCATCTCTGCTAGGGACATGCTTAATTACTAATAGTTAACTCATTTCTCCTAAGCGATGACAAATTTGCCTTAATGAGAGGTAAGTCAAATGTTTTCATATAGATGACAGGTAATAATCAATCACGTGCCACTCATGCATCAAATTACGAACTCTAGTAGTTTATTAAGTATTTGTAACGCTAAAATGTTTAGCGGAAATCGTATCAAGGTATAAAAAAATTTTTTAGCTGGAATTATTCATCGCCAGTTTACAGACGAAGTAAGACTGGCGCAGGAAGGAGATGACTATCACACGCACCAGCAAATCTGTACCAGGCGTCAAGTAAAGCGACTATAATAGAACCTACTTATCATCATTCGCATCATGACCGATGCTGATATTTAAGCCGCTTCTTTTCCTTTTCTTTCCTGCCCTCTCCGGAAATACCGACGCAGATTAATACACTCGTTAAGTACACAGGCCCAGACATCTGGGAACCTACCAGACAGGCAAGAGGCATATCTCACGGCGGTCACGTGACAAGTTGGTGTGGTGTATCAGGAACCCTCTCTTCGTGGCCCCCACCGCCACCGCAAGCCTACAGCAAGCCCCCCCCCCCCCTCCCCCCCCCACACCAACAAACTCCTTTCCCCTATTTCGACTCTGAGAATCAGTTTCATACTCAGTTGCTTCGATTTGTACTGCACTCACCTCTGATGACTAATAGGTTCTCGTTTTGACAGAGGAGAGCATTCTCTTTTTTGTCTTATATTTCAAATACATTATGTGTATACATCGGTATGTATACGTATGTATACGACATGTAACTCAAGACTACATGATTATATAATTTATATCTTCCACGTACTTATATTGCTGGAAAATAAATCTGAAGTTGGGCTTTCCGGTGTTTTTATCACATGCCTAAGTTTCACCACTATATTCAAAACAAAAGAGCAAATGAATATTCTTGCCGTCATCCTCATATAATCATGGAACTTTGTCTCTCGGTAAGTCGTAACATTTCTACTTCTTTATTGGTGACGTGCAGTATAAGAATATTTATCAATACGCTTCACAGTTGTTGTTTTATCATAATTAAATCGTTACTCTCGCGGGTGGATTCATGCAGCATCTTGAGCAATTTACCATTTAGACAAAATTGCTCGAAGAGCTAAAGCTTTCTTTTCACCAATAATGGTACCGTAATTATAATTTACATACTGAGAAGATTATCCGTGCGAACCTTTTCTGCGGCTTTGTTTCAGCTAGAAATTCTGTTGCTCGTCAGTGAGTTGGAGATTTCTCGAATCTATATCTTCCTTTTTTGTTCACCCTTCGGTCCACCACCAAGTTTCGGGTGACATTTGCATTCAATAAGCTATAATTCTATTTTATAGCTTATGCATTCATATATATATATATATATATATATATTATATATATATATATATATATATATATATGCATATACTATGAAATATTATTATAGCTTATTTATCAGATGTACGAGACTTAACTATCATAACACTGTTGTGACATGAGTTGAATATGTTTACCATTAAAGCAGATGTCCCCCGAAACTTAGTGGTGTGGCCGAAGGTGAACAAAATAGAAAGATATAGATTTGAGAAATCGCTAAATTACTGACGAGCACCAAAGGTGATGACAGAATTTCTAGCTGAAACAAAGCAGATAGAAAAGTCTCGCACTGATACTCTTCTCTGTGTTTAAATCATAATACGGCACCATTATTCGTGCAAAGAAACCTTTAGCTCTTCTATCATACATGAAAATTCGGGATTTGTTTACTTGACATCTGTCCATAGCTAAGGCCTCGATGAGAGTCCAGTCTCACTTTGAGTAACCTTCGTGTGGAGCCGACGTACTTCCCTAGATTACATCTAGAGCAATTAAATAGATATGCGACTCCTGAGGTCATTAGTGAATCGAGTTTCTCCTTGTTTAAATAGAGAACTAATATTCATTGGGGTGCAATTGCAGGTAAAAATTTCTTGATTAACAGCTGCAATTCACGGTAGAAATATTGTGATGGTAATTGCTTCATAGCAAAGGAAGTTAAATAAATAAACGGGACACTCATAAATCATCTTAATTTTTGTACTGTTGGCATTTTAATTTAAGGATGGAAACTATTGTTTAGGCATTTGTAGATAATTTTATAAAAAAAAGTTTCGACGGAAAGCAATTGTCAGTGAAATATTGATGGAGATAGGTTATTTCATTATGAAAATTATTCCAGTCAGACGTAATGTTAATGAAAGAGGTAGACATATAGTTTAGCTAACTTTCTAAAAACAGTTGTGTTACAATTACCATTATATCTAGAATTTGTTACTATTGAAAATGGCAGTTTATTATCTTTTTTATATTCAATTGTAAAATTAATGTTAGGATACATTTTAATGACATAATCAAGATATTTGTCATCCACATACCTGACATAAAATAAGAGATGGTAGGCCAAAGGACAGTTGTCCAGTATGCGATCCTCCAGGAAGCGCATGAAAATGTTAACAAAGGTGGGACCCAAAGGGAACATGAATGTTGGCTCCACGTTAAAAACAAAGGCTGTGTCCTGCACAGCGAGCTCGAGCAATTTTGTAAAATCCGTGAGGTTAAAACTATTAAAAGTGGCATCTCGGTCAGTAGAAATACAGCTAACAATAATATGAAGGGGGTGTTCTGCCGGTACATTAGAAAAAGAGATTCCATATTCGTGCTAACCATAAATAAGTCTGAATCCTGGGGTAGCACTTTTTTCTTTAAAATTTTCTGAATTCTTACAGATATAGATATTAGTGCTAGGAGAGGTACAAGAATTCTGCAGTTTTATAGCTAGAAGTAGCATAAGAGGTGAGGATTGTAACCCTTCCATCATCCCATATGAGGCATAATAAAGCATAAACATTTTCATTCATTAATGATTTTATTTTTACTAATGAATTTATAGTCTTTATGATATTTCAATAAACGGTTAATTGGGTCTTCTATCTAAGGATAGCAGAGTATTATTTTTAGGTTTTCCTGTCGTTTTGATTTTAAATTCATCTCCTAAGATATTTTCTGTCTTTTGTATATATTCATGTTTATTTAGTATCACAGTACCTTTTCCCTTGTCAGGCTTTGTTGTTGTTAGGTATTTTCGTTTCCCAAGTTCTTTAAGAATATTCAAGTCATTCTTAGAAAAGAACGGAGTCCAGCAAGCAGTTAAGTTACTAAAAGTTATCTGAGCCATACATTGTAATTGGGATCAAATTTTAGGTATACATCTACTACATTGAGGCCAATAGTTTGTTTCTTTCTTTTAAAACTAACTTGTTAAGTTGTTTGCCTGTTCTCCGGTATTTTGAGAGTTGCTTACCTGCTCTTTTGTATTTTGTTTGGGGAGGCAAGGTGTCGTTCATTTCTCCATTTATCTTTCAGGCAGTCAGGTTTCAGGCAGCTCTCCAGTCCAGTTCTCAGAGAACTTAGCATCAGTCCCTTTCAGTCCACTCCTAGTCCCCATTGTTTAAGATCTAATTTTAAAAAAACTGATGTCCCCTCAGAAAAGGGGTTTGTAACAAAATAAACTGCTAGCTAATTTAGTTAGTTTGACCATATTCCTACTCTTATGGTTAATCTCCATATCATACAATTTCGAGTTCAGCTTTACGAAGTTGTCGTGTGGTTTTATCCAGTTTTCTTCATGTGGTATGGAGTTGAGTACTAAATCGTCCTCGGATTAGAGCGTGGAGGTTGACATAGCCACGAGGTCTCACTCAGAAAAGGAAGAAGAGAGCAAAATCAAAGCAAAGGGCAGCCTAACACTGGAACAAAAGTCATACATCAAAGAAAATAGGATTATTAAAAAGTACTCAAAAATATAAATGTACCTATATTGAAGAAAATTGGAATGATGGAAATATTCAAAGATACAAATTGGAAAACAGGGTGTGTACGTGTTAGAATGTAAAATGACAATTGGCTTACCTCTTCAGTGACCACTAAATCGTTCACAAAAGCTGCATCTATCACTTCAGGTGGATTGTACCTCAATGAACCACACTTTTAAAAGTGTTCTCAATTTTTCATTCACTTGCCCTTCCCATTTGTACATTCCCATGTCACATCTTCAAATCCGAATTGTCCGACTGAATTGTCCCATCACCCAATAATAGAAAAATCCATCATGGTATCCTGTTCAGGTCATTGCCCATAAGATGATGAATCCACTCGTGATCACAGGCGAACGGAATTTCTCAGTTCCTGAGCAGACAAATAACAAGCTGATTTAGCACAGGACACCATTTGTCGACTTAATGTTTACAACACCTGCAGCATTGCTGAATAAAGGTATATCTGCACAATGCAGTAAGCACTGGTATGATATTAACTACATAAGTACTTAATAGGAGCTCAGCCCTCCCAACCTTGGGCGACTCTGCCCAGGGCACAACTGAACATATCATAAGTTCATTCTGCCACAGAATGTGTCACTAACACATCCACACTCGGGGCTGGCCTCTGTTTAAAGCAACAGAACTCGGCACACTTGAGAAAGATTCTTAAACAGATAATAGTAGTAATGGCATAGCTCCTGGTAGCATAAATTGCTGTGACAAAAAGAAGTTTTCTTTCTCCTCGGCCAATGCTGGCACAGTAGCTATCTCATGCATCCGCAGTGATTCAATCATGCCGTGTTGCAGTAGGAGATGCTGTAAGAAAATGTTGGTCGATAAGTTGTAGACAAGACAGTTCTACCCAAGGAACAAAGCAGAGGTGATACAGCAGGTCCCATCAAATAGCTGCAACCCTGTCATTAGCAGCGACTTCATCTCGTTGGTGCAGTGCAATAATCCTGTACTCTTCACAAAAGATTGCTGTAGACAACTTCAAGAAGACTACATGATACTTCATGGGAAATGACTTGAAGATACAGTGTGGAGCTGTCTCGTCATGCGTCAATTCTAGCTCACATCCATTTAAGTCTATATCCCTTAATAAAAACCCTCCTATTACAGATATACTTATTGTGAACTAACATGCATCCTAACTTATAATCAACAGCAGAAGATTAATACATTCCCCCCAAAATGTACATAGTCACTCTTTCATCCATTGTTACTACAGAACCCTTATACGTGCTAGGGAAAGATCTACATAATTGTATAATTACGAAAAGGGTCCTTGTCACTCATGGGGATTTCTATAACTAACCCTTTGTCAACAAACGAACCTTCAATTCTTCTAGCTCTGACCTAGCTGATCCAAGGTCCTCGGATTCAGTGCTCATCAAAACCTTGTCAGAGGACAACCCCACTCCGTGGTACACTTCAATAATTATACATGAGCCCAAACACACTTTTCCTCTTGCAACCACCACAGCCACCACCAAGGGAAAGAGCAAATAAAACTTCAATATCTAAAAAACCTGATCGAAATAAACCCTACAAATAAAAGCTGAAGCCAGAAAAAAATAAAGTCAGGCTAAAATAGTAAAAAATCTATGGATGGCCGTCTCATTTGAAAACTCGTGACGCCTTGTGAAACCCAACTAAACTTTAAACTAAGAAAAGGAGAGGGAAAAATGACAAAGTATGAGAAAAATTAAACAAGCAAACAAGCTATGTAACCATATCCTGATTCACAAAAATTTGACAAAAGATCCATATGCACCCTCTGAAAAGGCCTACTAGGGAAAGGAAAAGAAACTTATTTATTTTTCCAGAAATATGTTCTACCCATTCATTTGAAGATTCCAGTCTTCTTGGAGATGTTATACCCATTCTTTTGAACATCCTAGTTCGTTTAGAGATGTTATATCGATCTTTTGAACACCCTAGTCCATTTAGAGATGATATACCAGTTAATTTGAACATCCTAGTTTATGTAGAGACATTATACTGTTCTTTTGAACCCTAGTCCATATTAGTGACACCCCTCCCATTCTTTTGAACACCCCAGTTCATTTTGAGACTTTATGCTCATTCTTTCGAACACTCCCGCCCATGCAAGACTTCTTGTTCGTCATTTCGAACAATCCAAGTATTTATGGGACTGCTTATCTCCAGACAATCCAGACCATCAGTAGTCTATACATGACTTTCTGAATCTGTTCGAGAACACCCCGAGTCTTATGAGACCCCTGATTCGTTTATCACACGCAACCTGAGTCTTTTTAGACACCCTGAGGCTTCTGAGGCACTTGAACCATTTTCAAGGAGCAATTTAAGTCTTTTCAGACACCCTGGGTCTTCCGAGACATCCGTGCCATTTCCATGGACCAATTTGAGTCTTTTTAGACATATTGAATTTGTTCATCACAAACTTTGAGTCTTTTCAGACATTACTGAATTTGTTCCTCACAAGCCTCGAGTCTTTTCCGACATATTGAATTTGTTTATCGCAAACTTTGTCTTTCAGATATGTTGGATTTGTTCGTCATGAACTTCAAGTCTTTTCAGACATACTGAATTTGTTCCTCTCAAACCTTGAGTCTCTTCAGACATACTGAATTGTTCATTACAAACATATCTACATTTTCAGAACCACCAAATTCTAGGTGAGTGCCACCTTCTCAAAGAGGCACTCCTATCTGTGCTTTGCACCTCCATTAGTTCCCACACCACATCCTTAGCCCTTTTTGATATACCTCAAGGGATGTACCTGTCTGGTCATAATCTCAAAATGGCAACTTTTACACGGGCTAAAATCACGAATCTGGCATCTAAGGACTTCAGCCCTGCTTCTAACTTCAAGGGAGAATTTACTACGTCTGTCTCACATAACGCCTTTTTGTAAATTTGCTCATAAATATACAAATGGGTTGCTGGTGGTTTTTGTTCTTGTCTTTTTCAAAGAAATATTAGGAAAACAGATACAAATAAAAAAAGTTACCGAATCTTCGTTCTCGGTAAATTTACATAAATATTTTTCAACAAATATGCTAAGAATTTGTTACTGATTTTATTGCTTATCTGTTTTGATATTGTGTGAGCTGTAATTATAATTTGACAAAATGAAATAAAATTGTTTACTAGGAAAAACATATATCAGTTGGTAAAATTTATGATTGACTTGTAAAAGAGGCCACACAAAGTGTTGTAGTCATTTTCAACTTCTCGTGAAATATAGGGAAAAGTTTTTAGAACTTTTTCCTTTCACAATGTGCATTTGCAGGCCTTCCTCTTTCCATCGATGTGTTTTTTCATAAATTGGCCGACCTCAAAGTTTACCAAGCCCGAGGAGCTGCATATTGAATTCTTTACCCGTCCACTAGGGTTAAGGGTCACAAAACCTTATAGATCCAAAATCTGGACACTTGTTGTAGTAAGCTACATTCCTGGAGGTTATTACATCCTCCTGGGGACAAGATTTCTAGTCTCTCCCCTAAAGTAAGACAATCAAGAGGTCCAAACCCCTCCAATAATTCATTAGGCATGAATTAAGCCTCGCAAGACTACCTTTAACTCACTGCCAGTGTAATCTGTGCGCATCGAGCAATACCAGGCTCTACCTGTCCCAAACAAGGCACCCTTAACCAAGTTAATTCTTGCGGCAAGCCCTGGCCCAGTGCCAGTGCCAGAGCAGGCCTCAAATGTCCTTCCAGGAAATCCAAGTCCTGTTTGCCTCTCTTCTCCTGGCTCTGCTACCAATAACAGTATGAGAGATGGATTCCTCTGACCACAACAAAAGCTCACCTAAAGGTATGGCTTCACCTGAGCTGGTCATCATAACTTGTGAGCTGCTCCGTTCACACCCACTATAAGTCCTTCTTCTTACTCCCAGTCCTTAGCCAGCCAATCCTTGAGTCAGGATTCTGCCACTTCCCAACTGGCAGATGAACCTAGAAGCATATTTGGCTAGTGTCCGAGCTTACGAGGCCCATTGATCCAATTGTTGCAGCAGCTGACATAGATGGCACTGGCCCATCTTCTCCGGAATCAGTTCCCCCAAGCCCCTTGAAGATGTCAAAATTCCGACCTTGGAGAAGGCCAAGGAAGAGCAGTAAAAGGATAGGCACTCCAAGTAGCCTAAGAAAGTCAATGAACTCTCCTCACACCATGCCCTTTAGCACAGTGCCCATATCTTAAGGAAAACTTTGGCACCTCTATCCCAAGGAGGAAGCTAGGTCTCTTCCTCTATTACTTCCTTCTCATCACTTTGTAACTGATTCTTCTTAAAATATTTTCCATTACCTCTAAAGCTTTATTCTTCATTTTATTTCAAGCCTTATTATGGCACCTTTTTCTTTGATATATGCCCTGCATAGGCAGAATGGCAGTTGCAAGGCCCTCTGGTCCTATAAATATTCTTGACTTTCCTTTTGTGCCCTAGAGGCATGGTAAATATTAAGGTGTTTATGAGCCCCAGAGCCCATAGGCTATTACAACACATTTGCCACAGCGTCATGTTTACATCAAGGAGCACATGCTAAATCATATATGCGGGTTTGATAGGGTTTATAATCATAAACCCTATCAAACCTGCAGATATAATTTAGCTTCGTTATGTAGACGACATCTAAACATACTGGAAAAATGAGTAGGACAATTTTGATGTCTCAACAAAAATTAAATTCCTTGGTCCCAAGCATAAAATTTAAAGCAGAATGGGAAAACAACAACCAAATCCCTTTTCTAAATATCTAAATCATCAGAACTAATAACAACTACAAATTACCTGTCTTCAGGAAGCAATATTTTCATTTTCATACATAAATTTTTACAGCTATCATGACATTTCAGTTAAACTCGGCACAGCAAGTAACATTTCCTAGAACCCTGAGAATTTGCTCCCCAGATTCTCTTAACAAAGAACTTGAAACAATAAGAAATCAGTTTATCATAATCCCTCATGTAGATAAATTACGAGAGATCACTCAAACTTTAGGCCACCCTAACCCTTTCATCTTCACTTATCCGAATACCTACATAGGGGAAATCCTCAATTAACATTCAGCAGAAACCAGTTTCTAAAGATGTAGGTTTCTATGAAATCCCTTGTATGAATTGTGATAAGTCATACTATGGATTCACAGGATAATCTCTCTCAGAAAGAATAACTCAACATAAGCGCTCATTTAGAAATGGACAACAAAGTTCAGCAATTTTCCATTATATAAATCACATGAACCATACCATGGAATGACACTTATCTCGAATTTTAAACAAAATCAGCTGTCAGTACAAATGTCAGATGGTAGAATCTTCAATGGTAAAACAACAAGATAATACGATCAATCTTTCCAATGGAGCTTGGGACTCTGACCATAGACAAAACCTTCCTTAAGGCAATGATGAAGCGGATTAAGACAATTGACAGAACCAACGTCAGCTTAGCAGTGACCCCCAGGCTTCACCTAAAGGCATATCTCCCACAATATATTTCGCAAATGTAACTTCTTTGTCATTCACTATTTGATAAGAGTGGGAGTCAGTCCACCAAAATATAGTCCTTAGCTTTAAACCA
>NC_087217.1:37285708-37300708 GCF_015104395.2 Macrobrachium nipponense | reverse complement strand
CTAATTCATGTTCATGTGATAATTTCATTTCGAGTCGATTTGTTCCACTTCATACAGCGATTTTCTCTCCTTGGCTACACGTTGGGGGAAGAGATCGTGCTGGCACCTGATCAGCTTAGCCTAACAACATCAAACAGTACTACTAAACACCCACGCTCTCTCTCTCTCTCTCTCTCCCTCTCTCTCTCTCTACGACTTTTTTTCTTTTACTTTTACTGGTAACCGAAATTTGAATGATGATATCCAGCTTGTTTTTGTCTATCGAACTATTGTGGCACCATTTAATAAGGAGTAACATCAGAGGTCTTCCTGAATTCACATAATGAAAGAAGATGAATGTAGATTTCGTTGAATTTTCTGGCTTTTTGGTTGTTGATCAACTTCTTATTAGTTTAACTAAATTTTCTAAATCCTCTGCGTTCTTCCAAATTCAGTTGATGGACAAAAAATATCGAAGATCAACGCTTTGTTTCATTTACTGACTTACACAACACCACAGCTGTTCCGTCACTCAGAGTGTAAAATCTGGACGTTGTTGTTGTTGAAGATTAAGTTGGCCTTATGCTAGCACGGGCTCTTGCTCATAGAGCAGCCCGTAGTATATCTGAATATTTGTAAGTGAATGGAGAAATTTTAGGTTATGAATATACCTTTCATTACGATCATGTGGATGAGAGAGTGAAATGATATGCATGGAAAAATGGAAAAAAGGAAATGAAAGGTTAAACAGGCGAGGTCCTAAGGCACCCATCAGTAGGAGAAATAAATCGATAGCAGCGAGTACTGGCGAGTCGGAGATAGGCAGTAAGGAAAATTGAAATCATTGTCTTCGGAGAAAAACGGAAAAAGAAAAAAAAGCAGTAATCTATGGAGTTAAAATACCATTTTTCATTTACTCGTGGAAAGAAAAAAACATCGAACGTTAGTGATAAGGAACGATGAAGCAAAGCGAAAATATATAAGTTTTAGAGACAGCAGCACAGAAGTTAGTAAAAGCTTAATTAGTAGGTAGAGCGGTAGTTGAAAAATTTCGGTCGTTAGACGCGAGGCGGATAAAAATGGAGGAGAAAAGAAGGTTGTTTAGTAGTAGAAAAAGTGGATAGTTGCCAACCAAATAGTTAACAACTAATTAAGTGTCTGGGGTTGGAAACCTACACTTTACTCCGAGGAGGTAGTCTGGGAGCCTAACCTCGTATCTCTTGGTGACGGTGAATAGGTCGTTTATCTATTTATTGTTTTCATTATGCTTCTTTTATTTGCTTCTCTGACTTCTTTGACTATGTATCCTCGCAGCTCTTGCAGGGTGAGGAGGACTATTCTTGTTTTACATTATTTTGCCATAATGAATATTTACTCTCATTGAAAAACTGTCTGGCAAATATGGTTCATAAACGCGAATAAACATACATAGACTTCATCTGTTACGATAGCCTTTGGATTTTACTTGCCAAAGCAAGCCTCATTTATAAGTATAGAAGGTTTCAATGAAATCTACAATACATTCAAGAACGAAGCTTCCACTTTCAGCCTTCATTAGGTTATTCACTACTATTTTTCCCGTGGAAAAATAACAAAATTATAGATATATATTATTCTGACTTCGGTATCAATTATTAAAAACTAGTAGATCCAATATATCATAAATTTAGGTATAAAAACTTTTCAATTTAATAAAAACCATCTCAATGTTCTTAATTAGTACATATTATCTGTCCACGGACGGACAGCGAACTAAGCAAAAAAAGTTGCCTACACCACATTAAAGTTGCAATGCGCATGCGCAGTCATTTGGACTGAGGTTTATCGATAGAGATGAGCTATTTACTCAGGCCCCCTGCGCAGGCCAGAAAAACTGTGCAGGTTGTCCACACTAACGTTCAGTTATAACTGCACAGTCCAACTGTGCAGTTATAACTGCGCAGGCATAACTGAACGTTAGTGGGGGCTTTAGTAAAGACGAAAGTGCTTGGATTTCTGCCTATCATTTTCCTATGGTATTCGCTTATTTAAAGAAGTCATTAAGTAAGCGAATAGCATAGGAAAATGATAGGCAGAAATCCAAGCGCTTTCGTCTTCACTAAGACATTGCCGTTCTTTTCCTGTGGTATTCGCTTATAGTATATATATATATATATATAATATATATCTTATATATATATATATATATATATATTAAGGTATATATATATATAGATATATATATATATATATATGATATATAAATATATATATATATATGTGTGTGTGTGTGTGTGTGTGTGTGTGTGTGTAAATATATCTTACGAGGTCAAAATGACACTCGTTTAAACAATTGGAGAGAACTCCTAACTTGGTAAAGTGACATACCTTCCATAGTTTAGGAAAATAAAAGATATACTTTTTATTTTCCTAAAATAGCTAACATGAAAATGGTATAAAATGCATTAAAATTATCTTTAAAAAAAAGAACGTTAAACTATTATCTTCCCAAAATCATATTTAAGTAAGAACCCCCTCTTATCTCTTTTGGCCACAAATTCACAGTCTATCAGAAATTAAAAAAAAAAAGTCTAGAGAAATCTCATTTTTCTATATGGTGACTTCGAATCCATCTGAAATAAAGAGACCATGATTATCAGACAATTAAACATTAAAGTTCATCAATAAAATGCGTTACATCGCTCTCCCCTTTCTCTAGAATTGAACTTCATGTCAATTCAGTTTTACCTCTTCCGACGGATCTCCGAATCCTTCTTCTGTGGCGTGTTCTACACACGATCAAACAACATCAGGGAGTAAACCTTTAATTTTTATACAATAGATTATAACTCACTTTCTGTGACTCACAGATGTATGAATGTACGCCCACTAACAGACATATGAATACATGGATACAATGTAACACGGTAACTTATCCAGTGATTAACTTATGTCTCTGGAATGCATCAATGACCTTAATTATACCCACAACATGTTTTCTATTTGTTTTTTATATCAGCATCTCCGAGGAATCCAGTGTTTGCATCTGTTTCTAACTGGTAAGAGTTAAGGTTATCATTTTCCCTCTATCAGTACCTTTAAGATATATATATATATATATATATATATATATATATATATATATATATATATATATATATATATATATATATATATATATATATATGTTCAGGATATAAGCCAGCCAACCAAAGTGAAATAATTAATTTTAGAAGGAAATTCAGACGTTTTTTCAGCTGCCAATCTTCCCCAGCCTCTGTTCCATTTGAGTGCCTCTTGGTCCCTTCAAATTGGTTACCTTTGAAATTAATCCTTGCAGGTATACAGCAGGGACCTGTGATTCAGACTTTGGGAGTAGCTTATATTGGAAGGAGAAAGTGGACGGACCTTGGGAGAGCACATGTTGATGGAAGATGATGTACCTGTCCTCTGTCGGAATACTGTGCAAACCTTGGGACCAAAAATATTAAGTGAGGATACAACAGATATACTTTCTTAGAGCTTCTAGGGCTGCTACAGTGTTCACTTGCCTCCCTCCTTGTTCTCCTTCTCCTTTAGGAACTCCACGTATTCATTTATTGCCCATAGTGATAAGACCTACTGTTCAGCTATTCGGAAGATTTCAAGACCACAGATACCCAGGTACTGCAATGAAGTAATTTCGAGTGCAGTCAGTTGGTTTCTTTTTATCTCTTGTCTGTACTTCTATTTAATTTTTCCAACGGGTCTTTTCCTCTACTGGCTCAGCATCACATTCCCTATTTTTGGTTACAGTAACTCAGTCCCCCATTGCTACCATCGGTGCTGTAAATAATTCCCCTTGTGATGCTAGTAGTGATGTTAAATCTAATTGTGATATTCCCATGTAGACTAGCGTCTGCTACATTGGGGGAGTAACGTTGTTGTTTCATGCTCAACATCCCCTTAGTTAATAAAACAATGCAGAATACATTTCTGTATAAGCTCCCAGTCATGCTATATTCCTGTGAGTGGACTTTGATGTGAAATAATATGAGAGAATCATGCTTATTGTTTCAACATGTCTATTGCTGTAGTATTGATCTTAAAATGCAATTTCTTTGCAGATGCAAATATCTCTACTAGTTGTGAGAATAATTGTGACCTCTTGAAAGTGGCGCCACAAACACTCAATCAGTTCACTGTGAGCAAACCTTATTTCGGTGCCAAGATCATTTTTCAGTTACATGTACAAGTTGACTTTCAATCAACTGCCTTCCATTTAATTTCTGGATCTATTCGAGTCCTTGCCACCTTTAAATTGTAAATTGCTTAATCGTGTAATTTAGTGTAAATTTACTTTAATTAAACTAAATCTCTAGAATCTTATATAATATTTTCCCTCCATTGATACCGGGCTTCAGCTGTAAATTTTTCTTATGTTCCTGTTCTCTAGAAAGGCCTTTTAGGAGTGCCAGTAAGTCACATACTAAGTTTTTCGGACACCGAGAACGGTAAAACATATATATATATATACTATATATATATAATATATATATATATATATATATATATATATATATATATTGTGATGAAGTGGCCTAGAGTATCTGGGTCTGGATACCATTAATAGTACGTGGTGCACGAAGTAGTCAAAGATCTGTGTCTGGACACCATTAATGTTTGTTAACTCAAATTGCCAAGTATCTGGTTACTACACTTACCATTTGTACTTGTTAGTACAAGAGACCCTTTTATTCCTGGGTCTGGGACACCCTTTGTACTTAGGGCACAGTTTGTTCAAGTACCTGGTTATTACTTACCTCACTACAGCCAGACACCTGACCCTTCATCACAAATACTAAACGACTGAATACTCTAAAGGTAATAGTGATCCCTTTTATAACTGAACAGTCAAGAAAACAATCAGTCTAAGTTCATTAAAATAGGTGTGAGGTAATCTTAATTAAAGGGCATCACTCCTGCAATTTCAAATCTAAGTATTTCCCTGATTCTGATTTATTTGTGGGAAACTGCACAATCATCACTCTATATTTCTACCTAAACAAAAAAAATAAAATATAATACTGGTGATATAATAAAATGCTCATATAAATTTCAAATACAAAATTTTATTCCTAAATTCAAAATTTATAAGCGAAATTCACAATCTCAGGGAAATTGTTATTACTTGAAAACAAAAGTTTAATTAATTCTTGAATTAATTATTAAGCAAAATTAAATCAAAGTTTATCAAGAAAATTAATTAAATTAAATCATAAAGCAATAATTACATTTCAAATTATATTTAATTAAATACAAATTGATTTGCAAGTGTTAGATTCAAACAATTACATAATAGAATATTATTCAAACTAATTAAACAAAATAAAGACAATGCAAAAACATAATGCATAATATGAAAACAATTAAAGCATTGACAGTACAAACATTAAGCATATAAAATTGGACATGTCAAAAGAACAAAGCAAAAGATAAATGTATTTAAAAATGATAATTTTTATCCAATGGTAAAATAAAACCTCGAAGTGCACTTCAAAGCATTTGTAAAAATACCTGTTTACACAGCTGCAGCTTAAAGGCCTGTTATACATTTTTACACTTTTGTGGGCGCCTTCACAAAACTAATAGAAATAATACTATGTTCAGATTCCACAAACAACACATACATTAAGACAGTTACTGAGTGACCTTCTTAAATACAAAATTAATGTGAGCTACGTTAAGTTAATGAAACAGCCTCGCAACCGAGCAAGCGCGAGAGAGAGATTTTGAGAGAGAGAGAGAGAGAGAGACTTGAGAGCAATGCTACACTCTCTAATGCACGCCGCTACATCTCAAAAGCGAATGAATCTTTTATATGCGCAAATATGCGTATCAGGGTGAATGGCGTTAGTTGAGCGTACACGTCTGAGACGAAAACATATTACGTCATCTCCCCTTGTTCCGTTACAGGCCCAATCGGGACGATAAAAAATTAGCTTAGCTAATCTATTTTCAAGGGGTTGGATAACCGCAAGTTCTGCTCGGACAAAGCAGTCTCTCTCTATGTTAAACATCATTGTAGGGCAGGTTCTCAAAGGACTCGATGCAGCATGGGAGGTCCCTATGCACTTGTTCGCGCCGATAAAGAAATCAGCTTAGCTAAGACATTCTCAAAGTGTGAATACAACCCTTTCAAAGGCTTGCTAAATAAGCTTCCTCTCCCTCTGTCTTACGTTACTTCAAAATGAAAAGTCGGACTACTTAACACATGTTATCTTTAAATTTGGGAATCTGAACACAAAAACATACATTTCAAAACATGATAAACAGGTTCTGAGGTGAATTAATCATATTACCACAATTATAATTGCATTACAAAAACTTACACTATAAGAATATATATATATATATATATATATATAATATATATATATATATATATATATATATATATATATATATATATATATGAGTATTAAGCTAAAAAGGTTATATAATATGTAGTTTTCTCTACATCGGAAATAATACCGAAGGGGAATTATAGCTGAAGTGATTCGTCACCTGGCGGATTCGATCCACCGAACAGCGGGAACCAACGATGTTTAATGACGAACCACTTATCAATTATCTACTCTCTCTCTACTCTCTCTCTCTCTCTCTCTCTCTCTCTATATATATATATATATATATATATATATATAGTATATGTATATAGCACGTGATTCGCTTATCACACATTACCACTGATGAAAAGAATAAGAGATGGTTGTAGGTACTACACACCCTCTCTCAATTTCCCCTGTGGTAATGTTATATGTATATATATATATATATATATATATATATATATATATATATATATATATATATATATATATACATATATATATATATATATATATATATATATATATATATATATATATATATATATATATATGTAAATATATACATATATTCTAATAATGTAAGTTTTGTAATGCAATTATGATTTTGGTAATACAATTAATTCCCCTCAGAAACTGTGTATCATGTTGTAAATTATGTATTTTTGTGTTCAGATTCCCATATGTAAGGTTAACATGTTTAAGTAGTGAGAAATTTCATTTTTTAAAAATACATAAGGCAGAGAGGGGAAAAAGTAGCGTAATGCGCATAGAGAGACTGCATTTTCCGGGCAGAAATTGCTGTTACCCATCCACTTGAAAATAGATGAGTTAAGCTAATTTTTTATCGTCCTAAGCGGCCCCGTGACGAACACAAGGGGACCTATTCATCCACGCAAACGAATGCATAGGAACCTCCTAGATACGGCATCAGGTCCTTCAAGAATCTTCCCTACAACGATGTCGTTCATGTTTACTTGCAGTAATTAAAGATTCTATTGCTAGGGAAACCATTTAATATCTCTAAAATTAACTCTCATCTCTTTCAATTTGCCAAAAGAGGACTTATCGACTCGTAAGTAGTTAATTGTGAATTGCAAAATTCCATAACATAGAGAGATGATGTAATATGTTTTCGCCTCGACCTTGTTTGCTCACCCAAGGGGCCCACATTCCCCCTGGTACACCCTTTTTCACACCCATAGGACGAGGCATTCGATTACAAGATTTAGCTGCATGTGTTAAGGAGTGCAGCACCTCTCAAATCTCTCTCTCCCTCTCTCTCTCTCTCTCTCTCTCTCTCTCTCTCTCTCTCTCTCGCGAGACTGTTTCATTATCATAACGTAACTCACGTTTATATATAAATTGGTCACTCAATATTGCTACCTAATTTTCTTAGTAATATATGTGTTGTTTGTGGGATCTGAGCATAGTGTTATTATTACTATTTTTTTAAGGTGCCCACGAAAGATTGTTGAAGAGTGTAACAGGCCTTTTCTTTTGAGTGAGTAGTTGCAACTGGTTGCAGGTACTTTACAAATGTTTTGAAGCGCATTTCGAGGTTTTATTTTACAGTGTTTGGATAAAATGATTAGTTTTATGCATTTTTCTTTTGCTTTGTTCTTTTGACATATCCATTTTGTGCGCTTAATGTTTGTACTGTTAATGCTTTAATTGTTTTCATGTTATGCATTGTGTTTTTGCACTCTTTATTTTGTTTAATTAGTTTGAATGATTTTTGATTATATGATTGTTTGAATCTAACACTGGTGAATTAATTTGTATTTAATCAAATTTCATTTCAAATTTGATTATTGCTTTATAATTTAATTTAATAAATTTCCTTGATAAACTTTTATTTAATTTTGTTTCATAATTAATTCAAGAATTAAGTAAACTTTTGTTTCCAAGTAATAACAATTTCCCTGAGATTGTGAATTTCACTTATAAACTTTGAATTTAGAAATAAATTTTTGTATTTAAAATTTTTGTGATTTTCATTTACTACCAGTAAAATATCATATTTTATTTTGGTTAGGTAGAAATTTAGAGTGGTAATTGTGCTGTTTTCCTCAAATGAATCAGAACCAGGGAAATACTTAGAATTGAAATGATTGAAGGAGTGATGCCTTTAATTAAGATTACCTCACACCTATTTTAATGAACTTAGACTGATTGTTTTCTTGACTGTTCAGTTATAAAAGGGATCACTATTACCTTTAGAGTATTCAGTCGTTTAGTATTTGTGATGAAGGGTCAGGTGTCTGGCTGTAGTGAGGTAATCCATAACCAAGCACTTGATCAAACTGTGCCCTAAGTACAAAAGGTGTCCCAGACCCAGGAATAAAATAGTCTCTTGCTCTAACAAGTACAACCAGATGCTAGGCACTTTGGGTTAACAAGTATTAACAGTGTCCAGACCCAGATACTCTTTGGCCACTATATATATATATATATATATATATATATATATATATATATATATATATAATATATATGTGTGTGTGTGTGTGTATATATATACACTATATATATCATATATATACATATATATATGTATATATATATATATATATATATATATATATATATATATATATATATATATATGTATATATGTATATTTATATATATATATATATATATATATATATATATATATATATATATATATATAATATATATATATACATAATGTGCGAGTGTGTTTGTTTATTTGTGCGTTTGTATTAGTTACACTAGATATAATTTTATGAAGATAAAAAATACCTACCATTTATATATTAATGTAATTCTACGGAATTACTCGAATACTAGATGATTATTTCTCTATTAAACTTATCAGTTTCTAATGAGAGAGAGAGAGAGAGAGAGAGAGAGAGAGAGAGAGTGTAAAAAGTACCCCTGCAAGTGTCATAGCTTGAAATACCCCCATCTACATTATCACGATTCTTAAGACACTTCCCTTACCTTTGGCCACGCATAGAATTGGTCATATCCCAAAATAAATGTAACTTTTTTTACTATAGGAAAATGTTCCCATTAACATAAAGCAGCTGTAATTTTTTATGAAGCGTCTTCTCCTCTGTTGCACGTCACTTGAATCTGCAAGAGTTGCCATCAGTGGTCTATAGCTTTTTCGTATTTCGATATGAAAGTTAACTTTATGTGGGTATCAAGTGCACCCTTCTAAGCGTTTATCATCCCCACGCTTTGCGGGATGATAACTGTTGTTACTTTGTTGACACTGATTTTTCGGTGATGATTCAGTGGTGACTCGATGTTGCGTAGGAATCCTTTACTGAATGGGTTTCCATTATTATCAATGTTATTATTACTGGTTATATTTATTATTATTATTATTATTATTATTATTATTATTATTATTATTATTATTATTATTATTATTAAGGCTTATTTGTTTTAGTGTTAATGTTTTTTTTTTTCTCCCAGGTCCCTCTCAATAAGAGATTACGTTGATGAAGTCAAATGACTTCCCGTATAATGTTGATATTTTATTTTGAAGCCGTGGCTGCGCCTGAACCGTGCAACCATTTTGACTGCTGTGTTCCAAGGTATTTTGATGGTGTAGAGAACATTTTTGTCTGTCAGTGACAATAAAACTATCTTTATAGTGATTCAATGTGTGAATTGGAAGCCCACGGATCTTTTGACATAATATATCAAGTAATTTTTTCATTGGTGAATGCACATGTGGATATAGCAAGTAATGAGAGAGAAGATTGGCCAAGAGAGTTGGCCAAGAGAGTAGTGCAGCATGATGCCACAGAATAATTCCTTTAATGAAGAGGGATTGTTTTCCTACGATAAGGAAAAAGTTATGAACTACCGGTAGCAGATATGGGAGTGTCTGAATGATGCTAATCAGAAAATACGCTCTTCCCGTTTTGAAAGGCAGAGCAGGCCCAGCCACTTTGTAAAGGTTGTTTGGTCCCCTTGACTGTGAGACTCCCACAGGGAATAAAGGGTACGTTTCCTATAGGATTGCTGGAGAGGGATGGCGACTATCTTCTTTCAAAAATATTAAGAGAAAATTACAAGTTCGGTTAGCACTAAATTCAAATGCATTGAAGAAATTAATCGTAATAAGGATTTAATTTTCATATATAAATAAAGTCTGTCATAAATATATATATATATATATATATATATATATTATATATATATATATATATATATATATATATATATATATATATATATAGTGCATTAAAATATATTGGTGTCCTGTGATATTATAGTAAAATCCTAGATGAGGAGATCAGAAAGATGTAGTGTCGTAACATTTTATCTGTTGACGTTACAATTCGATATGGTGGCGTCAGACGAAGGAAGAATGTTCCTTGTTAGGCTTGATTCGCACTATAGGTCCGGTCGAGCTCTGCTCTCGCTCTTCTCTCGATCCCTGCTCTCGCTCCGGTCTCACTATCGGCTGCGGAGCATGTGTGACTTTTCTGAAGCCGATTTGGTAATAAATCAGCATTGCACTTGACGAGGATGAAGAAAGACAGCACTGATGTGCTTGCACTATATGTTATAGTGGGAGAAGAGGCTTTCCCTCTGAAGAGAAATTTAATGAGACCCTACACAGGTTCACAGACAGAACGTAATGTGGAAAAAAGGATTTTTAATCGTAGACTATCTAGGGCCGGGAGGATATTTGGGTGTACATTTGGTATTCTAGTGCAAACCTTCAGAATTTATTTAAAGAAACTTATAGCTATGCCCCCTAATGCTAATGTAATCATAACAACATGCATACATCACAATCTGATACACCAAAATATTGTTGCAATATCAGATACTGTTGTCATGCCTCCATCAAACACAGTACGTCCAATGAGAGGAATTAAGAGGGGGAAATGGTGCAACAGAGGCCTTTGGCGTGAGAGAAACACTGAAAGATTGTTTAAACTCCCCTGTTGGTTCAGTGCCTTGGCAAAATGATAAAATAATATTAAACAACATAATTGTATAGGAATATTGTTTAGTGAAACTAAGAAATGCATTTCCGCAGTGGAAATTAGTCTATTATTATTAATAATATATAGTTTCTGTAGGAATGTTCCATTTGAGGTACGATATGTTTTCCCTGTTATGTGTATCTCTTTGCACAGGGTTCAGGAAAAGACAAATCAGTTCCCGCTCATCCCTTGATCTGTAATCAACTCTTGTACATTAAAGGAATCAACTGGTCCTGAGTATGTCTCAACCTGCTTACATGGCGCAGTGATTCTCGTTCCAAAGCAGGACCTACAAGATGCTGAGACGAGGCCATCACAACACACCCAGGGGCACAGCAAGACGTTCCCCCAGGGGCACTGCAAGCAGGAATGCAACACCGGCACGCCGGCACCACGAGGGACAGGACTTGTTACAGGCTTTGGTTGGCCTCATGGCACAAGGAAGACCACATGGTTCAGCCTCGGCAGGTGTTAGGGCGATGTGCCCTGAGAAGTGTAGCTATGAGATGACACAAAGCAGTTTTCGAGAATGGTGTCGCTCTATGAGTGATTGGCTGGCCTTAGGAAACATCTCAGGAGAGAATGCACTTATCAGTATCCGGTTAAACTGCGATGAGAAGTTAAGGATGGCTATAGATGCAATGCACTCAGAGGTTCAGTGGAACTCATTAACGGCCTCTGAGGCATTTGACAGACTGGAGGAGATCACGACGAAGTCTGTGAATAAGGCAGTGGCATGGGACAAGTTTTTCTCGGCGCAACAAGGCGATCAAGAAACCGCGAAATCTTTTGTGCATAGGTGCCAACAATTGGCCTTAGATTGTGGGTTTAAGTGTCCCCATTGTCGAGCTGATCTGAATGATTTTGTGTTAGTTCAGCGGATAACAAGTGGTTTAAGCAATGTGGGACTTAAGCAAGAGATCCTACAGGACCATGAGGTTTTCAATACTGTGCAGAAATTGTTACGTAAATGTGAAATTTATGAATCTGCAGAAAAGGATAGTATTAGCGCTCGTGGAAGGGCAAACGTAGCTAGTTTGGTAAAAGGGGATGAGATAGGCTTAGGCCTAGTTGAAAGTGGGTTAGAAGGTGAAAGTAAAATTATTGCTAGCTATAGGTCTAATAATAGTGACAAGGGACACGGCCGTGGCCGTAGTAGCTCGAAACCTACTGGTAACAGTAAGTCAGATACCAGGTGTAAAAAGTGTGGTGGTCGTTCTCATTGGCAGGGAAAATGTCCTGCTGATAATGTTAACTGTTTTCAGTGTGGTATTGTGGGGCACTTTGCTAAATTCTGTCGTCAAGGGGGGCAACAGCCCGCCAAAACGGCGCCTATTGTGGACGCGTCTGTTACGTCATGCACTGTTGCCTATCCACCTGCGGACAATCGCCAGGTAGGCCTATTGTGCGGCATTGGGGTGGGAACTGGCCGATGGTGAAAATAAAGGTTAAGCATGAGTTTTCATGTGAGTGTGTCATTGTTGAGGCTGTTCCAGACACAGGGGCAGAAGTGTGTATAGTAGGGGTAGATTTGTTACCAAAATTGGGTTTGAAGGTACCTAATCTCTCTTGGTGTAATGTCATTGTAAATCACGCAGGGGAGAAGTCATTGAGAATATATGGGTCTGTTGATATGCTAATAGAATTGGGTGATAAATCAGTGAGCACTAGTGTTATCGTTGTGCAAGGTGCTACCCGTTTTTATATGTCTTTAGGAGTGTGTAAATCACTAGGTCTAGTGCATACAAAGTTTCCCCATCATACTGTCGCTACCGTGAATGACGTCACTCAGAAACCCTCTGCGTCGACTAACCCCCGCCAAACGCCTGAAGAAAACGTTCGCACGCGGGTAGGGGGTGGTGGTCGTCAGCGCGAGATGCCATACTCTGCCACGGAGGAGAATGTCCCTAGGCTGAGGGACTGGCTACTGCAACGTTTTGCGAAGACTACGTTCAACGTTTCAAGAAACCCTCTGCCGATGATGAAAGGAGCCCCTCACCACATTCACCTGAGGGAAGGTGCCATCCCCTATGCGTGTCATACACTATACCAGTTCCTAAGCATTGGGAGGCCGATGTTAAGGCTCAGCTCGACGAAGATGTCAAATTAGGAGTAATTAGGGAGGTCCCTGCTGGTACAGCTACGGACTGGTGTGCGAGGATGGTAGTAGTAGCAAAGAAAATTGGTAAACCACGGAGGACCGTGGACTATCAAGAGCTGAATAAGAATTGCAAACGAGAAACGCATCACACATGTGCTCCTTTTGACATGGTCTCGGGTGTGCCACTTCGTACATATAAGACTGTAGTTGATGCCTATGCCGGATTCCACCAGGTGCCATTAGATGAGGAGAGCCGACAGTTGACACCGTTTATTACACCACGGGGGAGATACCAGTATTGTCGAACACCTATGGGTCATTGCACGGCCCCCGATGCATACACGAAAAGGTTCGATGACGTTATTTTTGATGTACACAGAAAGTACAAGTGCATAGATGGCGTGTTGTTATATGACGACAGTGTTGAGGGAGCCTTTTGGCATACTTATGATTTTTTGCAATTATGTGGAGATAATGGTATTACGCTGAATCCGGATAAATTCCGATTTTGTCAAAGACAGGTAGAGTTTGTGGGGTACGAACTTGATTGGGATAATTATAGACCTTCTAATGAGCGTATGAGTGCCATTAAGAACTTCCCCATGCCTGCAAGCCCAACTATCACGGATATAAGATCTTGGTTTGGACTTGTGAACCAAATTGCACCTTTCGTGGCTGTAGCACCGGTAATGGAACCATTCAGGGATCTTCTCAAGAAATCCCCCCATCGGAAAGTTTATTGGGACCAACGCCTTCAAAACAGTTTTGTTGCAGCCCGGAACAGCATTTGCAAGATGTTGGGTGACGGACTGACATATTATGATAAGACAAGGCGCACTGCTGTTGTTACCGATTGGTGCAGAGAAGGAATGGGATTTGTTATATTGCAACAATATTGCAATTGCAAGGATCTCAATGCCCCTTTTTGTTGTAAGGGGGGATGGAAACTGGCATTATGTGGCAGCAGGCACCTGACGGAGGCGGAGGCCGGCTATGCCATCATTGAGGGGGAAGCGGCTGCAGTAGTATGGTGCCTTAGGAAATCGAGATTGTTTTTATTGGGATGCCCGAATTTCATTTTAATCACGGACCATAGACCTTTGGTAAAACTCTTTGGGATAGGAGCCTAAAAGACATTGCAAACCCGAGACTACTAAGGTTGAAGGAGAAAACTATGCAATATAGTTTTACCATAAGATATTTGCCGGGGAAGAAGAATTCGGCAGCCGATACGTTATCAAGATACCCAGTGATTCGCAGTGAAACTACCGTCAAAGACGAAGAAGAGGAGGAACTTATGAACGAAGTTTGTATTGCCTCCATGACGTCATCGCTGGCGGATGACGTCATTACTATGGACTGGGCTACCATGAGGGGGGAAGCAGAGAAGGATCCTGATTATTTTTTACTATTGTAGCGACGTGTCAGCGAAGGGGGTTTGGCCGTCGTCAAGGTCTCAAGTGGAGCCCTGCCTAAAACCTTTTTTCAATGTACGTGATAGACTGAGTGTCATTGAAGGATTAGTCACATATGCATATGACGAGGGGCATGTTCGTCTGGTAGTTCCGGAGGCACTACGTTTACG
>NC_087217.1:37200708-37280708 GCF_015104395.2 Macrobrachium nipponense | reverse complement strand
GCCATTGCATGAAGACTAGAGGTTATGGAGTAAGCTTCAAAACAAAAATAAGTGCCATATTTCGTGAATTGCTAGTTAATCGCGAATCACGCGTTGTAAAGATATTTTGTGTGTTATTTTTTTTATGCAAAACAATGCACGCTAGCTCTCTCCCCCGCCACGTGGCTCGAAACCTATCCACGGCCCTATCCTAACAAAGGAATAGATGAGTCAATAAGTAAGAAAAGAAAAAACAAAGTGTTAGCGTAAAACATTCTTAACGTTAGAATAAGCAAAATCAAAGATAAACGTTTTCTTTTCGTTATTTTCTGTGCAGAAAGTAATCAAATAAGGGCAAATACTTTTGCATTTGGAACAAGGGCATATGTTACCCTGAGTGTAGTACCAACACGGCCTTGAAAACAGTTGTGACTCATACATTTCTGTCTAGAAATTCTCCGGGGTTTTAAATTCGCAGACAGGAGGGTCTTAGGTTCACGAGAGCTAGGAAAAGGACAGGATTGTGGAAAGCGGTGTATTTTGATAGCGTTAGAGAGTTTATCCCGGGTTTCCTGAGCAAAGCTAGGTTCAAGGGTGAGATAGACCAGGGATTTGCGTTGGTGGTAAAGGAAAAGAATATATTTTATCAACTTCCCGTCTCCATCCTTGAGACGATATACATAAAAAACAAAACAAAAGGTAGATACCATATACATTTTTTATTATCAACTGTATTTGCCACGTTTTTCACATGAGGTTCCGTAAATTCGTGACCATACCAAAATTATTTTTTTCTCCCCTTTTATTTACAAAACCGTATTTGCACCTGGTTCCGCATTTACAACATTTATTTGCCACGTTTCCCACGTTGAAGTCCCGTGAATTTGTGACCAAATTTTTTACTTGTATTTACAAAGCCGTACTGGCATTCAATTTCCGCCTTTACGACATTTTTGTCACATTTTACATTGAGTTTCCGTGAATTTCGTGATGAGATTTTTTTCTCTCTCTCTCTTTTTACCTTACCAACCCGTACTGGTGTTGAAGTTTCTGCCTTTACGATGTTTATTTGTCACATTTTACGTTGAGTTTCCATGAATTTCGTGACTTAATTTTTTTTCTTTTCTTTTAACCCATATTGGCGTTGAATTTCCGCCTTTACGACATCCATTTGCTACCTTTTCACGTGAGGATTCCGTGAATTGCATGACCAGATTCTTTAGTTTAATTTTACAAAATTTATTACCAAATCCATTACCGGTGTCGAGTTCTCCGCCAAACTGTAAATTACAGAGATTCTACGGCGTGAGGGTTCTGCCGTGCTACGCACGAGTAGTAACTGTATTTGCAGGGATTTACGGTCACCTTGCCAAGTCTGCGTCGAGCATTTCTGCATACCTCTGGCGACATTTGCTGTTTTTCAACTGCTTTCCACCCTATTAATATCAGGCTAGTCTACTAGCGTTTTACGGCTGAGGGGATGGCCACAGAAGAGCCCTGGGGCTGGAGGGTGCAAAGCTGATCAATTGGGTGAATGATAAGCTGAAGGAAGCAGCTTAAGAGAGAGCAACCGAACGGGAGAAGGAAAGTGAAGCACAAGAAAGAAGAGAAGCAGCTAAAAGAGAAGCGCAAAAAAAAAGAGAAGCGCCTGAAAGAGAATTCCAAGCTGCCGAAAGGGAGAAAGAAAGGGCACATGAACTGGCTATGGCAGTCCAGAGTGCCACTCTGGCACCCCCGAGTCCTACGCCTCCTGTGCCCTCTCACCTCCACAGCATGGGTGGCCTCATTAGGGCTTGGGACGATAACGACCGCGACACCTGGCTCGATCATGTCGAGCAGGTGTTCGGGAACTTCAATCCAACCCCTCAGGAAGTGGCCCTCCTCCTTGGCAAGCATCTCACTGGCAAAGGGCAGACTGCATTTGAGGCCCTTCCCCTGAATGAGCAACAAGATCTCGCCCTCGTCTGAGAGGCAATCCTTGGGGCTTACTAATTGACCCCAGACCGGTGGAGGGAAAAATGGAGGACTATGCCTAAGGAGGCTAACCAGACGTGGACAGAGTGGGCAGCCAAGAAGACACCGGCACTCCGTAGGTGGACGAAGGCCTCCAATGCAACATCTGTTGAGGAGGTCTTAGAACTCTTCCAATTAGAGGACTTTCTTGCCTACGCCCCCCCTGATCTTGCCACCCACTTTGTGGACAAGGCTCCTACGACTCTTTTGGAATGCTGTAAATGGGCAGACGGCTATGACACCCACCATGCATTGCAGAGTTCTTTAAAGAAGAAAATACGTCCTGCTCTCCCACTCACTCCTGCTGCCACCTCTCAGCCTACCCAGCGCCCCAATAACCTTCCTCAGAAACCTGTGTGTGGGCATTGCAACAAACCAGGTCACGCCACGGAGCAGTGCCTCTCAAAGGTGGATCCTCCTCAGCAAGCTGCTGCCACTCCTCCAAATGGGCTACCCAATCATAATAACAAAAACAACGGCCATTGGAACAGAAACAACAGACCCAGGTCTGATTTTAGCAAGAGTGACACATGCAGAGTGCATGGGCACACACTGCCTGGGCTGGATGCCCCAAAAAAGCTCATGTTTCTGCCATTGCTATGGCTGTGACGAATCCATCCACTCTAGGCCCCCTGCTCAGGGCCCCATATTTGTCGCACCTCCAAGAGGTCGCTTTCCTGCCCACCAGGTCCGAGCTTTCGACGACACTGGTGCGCAGGCCTCCATCATCCGAGAGGATAAAATTCCTTACGGAGCTAAGGCTGATAGGCACCAGTTCATCACAAAAGAGAGCCTCAACCATGTCAAGATGTTCCTACCTACTGTCCAGTTGAGAGTAACACGACCTCACCGTTCTAAGATATTTACCATGGCAGTAGCAACCTATATACCAGGAGAGTATGATGTCCTGCTAGGACAAGATTTTAAGTCTCCTCCTAACTTTATACAATACCTCAAGTAATCTCTCAAAGCAAAACAAAACAAAATTGTTGCCTTGCTCAGTTATATTCCAAGGTAAACAAAGAAGGAGAAAATAAACTGAGGATATTTCCTAACTAAATAAGAATATATGCTAAAAAGTTAAGACGTGATATATGGTTTAAAGGAGAACTAGAGACAATGCAACAGTAAAATCATAATGGGAGGTAGTGAAACCTACAACCATTATCATTTTCTTGTAGGTAGTGCTGATTACAAAATACTGTAGCTTGTTTGTTTGTTTGTTTGTTTGTATGGTGTTTTTACGTTGCATGGAACCAGTGGTTATTCAGCAACGGGACCAACGGCTTTACGTGACTTCCGAACCACGTCGAGTGTAGCGTAATGGCTGGTTAGAAAATTAAAATTTATTACCTTTTCTCCTTTATAATTTTCTCCTCTAATTTGATACACTACAAACTATTTGGTATATTTGTAGAAGAGTCAAAATTATTTTGAGTTCCTAAAAGCAAAACCATGTTTAATTTTTATCAAATATACAAATATGTAGTTCTATTTATCATTCATATTATGTAGGCCTTGCAGAGTGTTGTCAAATATAGCTTAACATGTCTCTGGTATGATTCTTCCAAGACTTTTGGGCGATATGGCCAATTTTACATCTTGTTAAGAAAAATCAGTCTCTATGTAGCGTTATGTGGCACTTAGCCTTTCATACGTAATCATAACAATCCCTGGGAGCTACCTGTATTTCCTTTAAAAGCAATAAATATGAGTTTTTCTCTCTCTCTTCAACAACCAACCATTGACCCTATATTCTTTGTCGTGGTGTGTGTGTGTTTTTTTTTTCTTTCTTTCTTTCTTTCTTTTTTTACATTGGCTGCAACGGCATAGTCTGAGCATAAATGGTTCATTATCAGATATTCCCTCTGCTACGTCTGAACAGTGTGGCTGCCAACTTAAGACTGACTATTTTGTTCAGACTAGTGTTGCCGTTTTGTTAAAATGAAATTCCCATGGATTTTTTTTTAAATCCCACAAAAACCACGTCGCCAAAAGGAAATTCCCATGAAAATTCCCACGAGATTTCTGATCGTTTATTTCTTGATTGCATAAAACACACAAACCAAATATGCAAACAGGACAAAAACTGAAGATATATTTTACTTTTAAAGCAACAGCTCTTTCAAAGTGAGGAGCTGTCATATGAATAAATCAGGAATACATACAGAAAAAGTTCTAAGGGAATTTTGATCCACACAACTAAAGTTACAGAAATTGAATTACTCAGATTCATGACAAATAAAAATGTTGCTAATAGCATGATATAAAGTTCTGCCAAATAAAACCACAATAAAATCAATTATTCTCATCCCTTATTTATAATGCCATCAACTCGAATAAGCCCAATTCTGAAGCTAGAAAGTCATCTTCCTCCTTCTCCTCCTATTCTACAGAGCCTTTGGCATAAAAATTCCTTAACATGTCATAAGGAGGATCAAACTCTTTACATGACCCATACCGTTGTGCCAAACTACTCTATCTGGAGCAATGCCTCCACAGACCTCACATGAAAACGGTTTCTTAACTTAGAATGTAGTACATTCATTTGAGAGAAAGCTCTCTCAACAAGGCATTCGAAAAAGGCAAGCCTAATAATGCCAGTGCAAGGTTTGATACATTTGGGAACATTGATTTACCTGCTGAATTTTTTCTTTCGCCCACTTCCCCCCAATATGTAACAACATTGCAAGTCTCAGGCCATTGCTGAATGCCAATTGCATTCCATTCATTTTGCAAGTCATCTAAGTCATTGAATGTTGACCTGTACCTATCTGCAATAGGAGTAATAGATTCTTTAGTATAAGATGTAGCAATGGATGGATGAAAATGCTTTAACAGTAACAGGATGTCAACATTTTCTGGTAAGCTCATCTGAACTTGGTTTATGAGTTCAATTACAAAAGATCTGCATCTCTCCTTAACATACCTGATTTGACCATCATTTAGAGAACACTCAGTAGCAAGGATCTGGAACTCATAACCAAAATTCATTGCCTCACAGGGTAAGATCTACTCCAAAAACTTAAGACTTGGAAGGTTTTCATCAGAGAATTTTGACAAATATTTTGGATTACCTGCAGGCGCAGAGTTGCAGAGACTCAGACACGGCTAAGTCCCGAACTTGCCTGGTGCGTGAAACACTTATCTCAAAACTTTGTGAAATATATATATATATTTTTCATTCTTATTTTCGAATTTTCTAAAACAAACGACGTTTATATTGAGTATTCCACAAAAATTTCCATGAAACTGAGATATTCCCATAAAAAATTCCACGGATTGAGATAAAACTTTTTTTCTCCCATGAATCGTCCCATAGAAGTGATAAATTCCCATGAAAATTCCCACAGATTGAAGACAAACTTTGACCTCCCACGTCAGGTCTTTTCCCCCAAATCAGCTTCAAATAATTCCATGCATAAATTAGCCAACACAGGAGACAAAGGTGACCCCATAGCTATTCCGAAGTTTTGTCGGTATCCCTGCCCTCTGAAACTAAATACAGTTGAGCTAACGCAAAGCTTAATCAAATCAATTAAAATGTCAACAGGAATTTGTGGATTAAAGGTACCCTCCCTTTCTTTTTCCTTGAATTTGTTTAAAACGAAATCTAATGGGACATTTGTAAATAATGCATTAACGTCTAAACTAATCATTTTACCCTCGCAATGGCCTATATTCCGTATTCTCTCAATAAAGTCTGATGAATGACGTAAATGAGAAGGGGAGAATTTACCCATGGCTAATTTATGCATGGAATTATTTGAAGCTGATTTGGTTAGCCGTTGTCCTGAGGACATTAAGCCTTTTCTGTGGGTCAGATTTGTTGACGATATCTTTTTGATTTATAAAGGTAGTGTTATTCAGTTTAACCGTTTTTTAGACTTTGTTAATAATTTGATGCCATCCATTAACTTTTCTGTTGAATTTGAGGTCGACAATAATTTACCTTTTCTGGACGTTCTGGTTCACCATGACCCTGTTACTTTTAACTTTACATTTAGTGTATATTGAAAAGACACCAACGCAGAGATGTACATTCATTTTTATTCATACCATAGCCAACGTATAAAATCCAATGTAATCGTCAACATGGTAACGAGAGGGCTTCGGATTTGTGATCCACAGCACATGGACAAGGAATTGGAACATATAAGAGGGGTTTTTACGAGACTGGGTTACCCAAAATATTTTATTGACCAAGCGTTTACCAAGGCTAGAAAAAACTTTTATAATCCACCGACGGGGAAATATGAATTCAAAAGTAATCAGTGTATTCCGCTTCCTTATCATCATAGTTTGGAAAGGGTTCAGCATTTATTAAAACAGAATAGGGAAAATAGGTTGGATATAGCTTTTAGGTATAATACCTCGTTAAAATCAAAGTTGATTAGGAATCATGAAAAAGAAAGGAAAGATGACGTTGGGGTTTACGTGGTACCGTGTAAAGATTGCAATAAGTGTTATTATGGGGAATCAGGCAGGGGATTAGGTATAAGATTAGAGGAGCATAAGCGATCATGTAGGATGGATCGAAATATAGTTCAGTTGCCAGACACACGTTAGAGTTAGGGCATGTAATTGACTGGGAAGGAGCGAGAGTAATTTACAAAGATAATAATGTAAGTAGACGCAGAGTAGTTGAAGGGGCTCTTATTAATGTTTTAAACGTGTTTGACTTTAACAAATCATTTACCCAAGAGGATGCATTTTTAAATTATTTGGTTCTTAAAACTGTAAATATTAGTACAGATGTTGTTTGCACCACCTCCTACTGCCCAGGTTGTCTCTCTTTCTCCTGCCCAGGCATTGGAGGAAGAACTCCCATTGCAGGTGCCGATGCAGAAGATTTGGACGAGGGAAACAGCCGAACACACAGAGGAGGTAGTTCAACCACGACGATCGGCTCGTCTTTTGGCCAGACATTTGAACGAGGGAATAACGTGATGGAGATAGTTTGTTTTGGTTGTTATCTCCCTTGGGGACGGTTCCAGAGTCCTGCCTGTCTTTCGTAACTTTTTTGTATATATTTTTTTGAAAAGAAAATCAGTACGGCTGATGAGGTCTACTGGTCAAGTAGACGAAAGCTCCCGTCTTTCATGTATTTTTAATACACATTTTTACATAAGTGTGGACTATTATTACTTCAGATATTCCAGTCACGTTTATGGTGATTTTTTTAGATATATATATATATATATATATATATATATATATATATATATATATATATATATATATATATATATATATAATGTGTGTGTGTGTGTGTGTGTGTGTGTGTCAACTTTGAAACGAAAGCAAACTCTTCGTTCATTCATAACATATTCAATAAACATTATGAAAGTCCTTGGGGCCAAATTTAAACTCTTAACAAATTCACATGGGAGTATTCAATTCGTTACTTGACGTTTATGAGTTTTTCTTTTATAATGTCACCAAGTCAGCTACAGCCAGAGCATTGTGTGTTGATGACGCCGTGGCTGCTACGGAGGATTGAGGAAACGGCCTGTATTGTTAGCGGCGAAGATTTGCTTACACAATCCGACTGCACTGTGCAGACAGACATAACTGAACATTAGTGGTGGGCTTTAGCAGTCCTTTTTTTTTTTTGGAGTCTCCTCCCACTCAGTTCATACTGTATGACGAGAGAGATCGTACAGCAGTGGCGCCAGGCAGTGCAGGTCACAGACTTCTTTGGCTGTTATACGGTATCCAATCTCTCCTCTCTACATCTATGGCTTAGGTATCCAAGGCAGAACTATCGCCAATTAGGATGATAACTTTTGGGGAAGCTAAAGTCAAGATGGCCAATGATGTGACCTTTGAGTGGGGCAAGTTTAAGATAGGAAATGAGGATGATCGGTGTGTGAGGCAAAGGTAAAATTGATGGCACGTACAAGACAGGAATTGGTGATTAGCTGTATATAGATCAAAGTGAAGATGGGATTGGTGGTGTGGTTGGGACAAGGTTGCAATAGAAATCAATATTGAGTTCTGAGCGGGGCAAGATCAAGGTAGGATTTAATGCTGCCCTTTTAGTGAGGAAAGTTCAAAATGGGAATTGATGTAGACATTTGTGTGGGGCAAGGTTAAATCATGTAGCTTGTGCAGTTCGAGGTGAAAACAGGGACTGATAGTGATCATGTAGTTGAGCAAAGGTAAGATAGCAACCGGTCAAAGTGTTTTTTTAATTTTCTAGAAGAAGTAAAGGTCAGAAACAGATGATAGGTACGTCTGAGCCAACTAGATTCCTATTCATCCCCTCCCCACCTCATTTTCTCTTTGTCTTTTAAGTGAGTGAGACGACGAAATGACCAACCTCCTTTCAACTTAGGTCAGTCGTAATTAACAGCGATTCCAAATTTTGCCTCCCTCGTACTTTTGAAGTCGAGCAAGTTGTTTTTCATTGTGCTTCTACATGATACGGATGCATTTTTCAAGTAGTCATATTTGTAATCTTGTTACGAATTTTACCATGCCAGTAGAGGGTAACTTTTTTGTTATCAACTTAACACCAAATTTATATATATATATATATATATATATATATATATAATATATATATATATAAATATATATATATGTTAGTTTGTATAATAAGGCTTTTTGTACTATGTTTTTACTCTGTTCTGATCAGTCTTGCCTCAAGTAAAGGGTCGTGTAGACCGAAAGATCTCGGCATTTCTTGTCTTTTCATTTTCATCTGTGGCATTATCTTTATTTTATACATAGCATCATCACGTTCTATATATTTCATGATCAAGTTATTCATATATATATATATATATATATATATATATATATATATATATATATATACATATATATATATATATATATATATATATATATATATATATATATATATGAATAACTTGATCATGAAATATATAGAACGTGATGATGCTATGTATAAAATAAAGATAATGCCACAGATGAAAATGAAAAGACAAGAAATGCCGAGATCTTTCGGTCTACACGACCCTTTACTTGAGGCAAGACTGATCAGAACAGAGTAAAAACATAGTACAAGTAGCCTTATTATACAAACTAACATTACAGGATTAGCATAAGGTCCAATTCACTTTAAAGAAACGAAAAAACGCCCGTGGGCTAGATTAGAGATTTTAAAGCAGCCACTCACACCTGGTCATAGATGATCAGTTAAAAAACAAAACATTTTGAAAAACAAGGGGTCATATACGACCTGACATTACAGATTTAGTAAAATCCCGAAACTTAGATTAAGGATTTAGGAGCGGTGCCTGGTCAAGGATATGTTATTCGAAAAACAATACATTTTGTATTAGTAATATGAAATTTACAAAAATATTCAAACATAGGATAATAAATATAGCGAGCATGAGAGAGAGAGAGAGAAATATGATAACTAAGACATATGGGACTAATTAATTAGCAGTTAATTCATTTATTTTAAGGTCCTTCATAAACATTTTACAAATATGTGGGTCCAAATGGGACAATCCCAGACTAAGATTTAGGTTGTTTTTTTATTAGTGATTTGTATAATTGCTGTTTCCAGCAAATTTCTTGAAACATAACTATCAAAGACTTAGCGATTACAGAGCTCTCCCACCAATTTATACAATGAGATGTTTCGCTCTGATGGATAAATAGTGCATTTGAAGTTTGGGCTGATCTAACTGAATGCATATGCTGCTTAATACGTACACATAAATTTTTACTTGGCTGATCGACGTAAAATGACGGGCAATCCTTACAAGGAATTTTGTAAATGATGTTGTTATTTGTTACGGGACTATTCTTAATTAGCATATCTTTAATGGTATTGTTATAAGAGAACACAACACTACCATTAAAAGATTTACATATTGATTTTATGGTTTCAAATCCACGAAAGTAAGGCAAGCTTAGTACATTTTTAGGGGTTTCTTTTTCTTTACTAACAACACTATAAAACTTTTTGTGAGCTTTCTGATAACATAAATCAATTATATGAGGTGGGTGGCAGAGATCATTTCCTATCTTTTTTATGTATTCTATTTTTTGGTCAAGATATTGTTGACTCGTAATCCGCAAAGCACGTAAGAACATGGAAGAAAACATTGAAATTTTAATATTAAGATGGTGGCCTTTTGGAATGATTCTCTATGTATTAATACATCTAGGAAATGGATGGCATTGTTATTTTCATTTTAGACAATAAATCATTTACTTTAATACCAACAGGTAAGAGTACTAAGATGTCATCAACATATCTGCACTATTTTAAGGGGAAAAGTGTGATATTCGGGAAGTGTTGTCTTTCAAAGAAATCCATATATAAGTTTGAAAGGAGTTCCAAGTAGCGGGGATAACAATTTAGTAATATATTATGATAGTTTATGTGCAACTGATCTACAGTACTAATAATTGGCCGCATAGGGTTGTTTTCCTTATGAGTTTTAACTAGGCCATATAAATAAGGTAATGAGGGACACTTTATAGTTAATTTACACAACAATTCTTTTTTATCTTTAAGAATTTGTTTTATAGTGATATTAAAGTTTTATATTACTTCCGGAATTTTACTAAATCTGTACTGTCAGGTCGTATATGCCTCCTTGTTTTTCAAAATGTATTGTTTCAAACTATGACCAGGTGTGGGTGGCTGCTTTAATCTAGCTCACGGGCGTTTTTTCGTTTCTTTAAAGTGAATAGGATCTTATGCTAATCCTGTAATGTCAGTTTGTATAATAGGCCTACTTGTACTATGTGTTTGCTCCGTTCTGATCAGTCTTGGCTCAAGTAAAGGGTCGTGTAGACCGAAAGATCTCCGCATTTCTTGTCTTTTCATTTTCCTCCGTGGCATTACCTTTATATATATATTTATATTTATATATATATATTATATATGTGTGTGTGTCTATATGTATATATATATATATATATATATATATATATAATATATATATATATATATATATGACATAGGGAATAATTGACAATATAATTAAGACACCGTTGTGAATGCGATTTGTAATCTTTTCTTTCTGAATGAGCGGATGTGATAGGCAGTGACATTTTTAGAAGTTTGTTCGTTATTGCTGTTAGTGGTTCCTCGGTACCTAGTTGATCCCAAAAGAATATATTCATTATCACTCAGTTCATTAGTCCTGTACTCTACGTTTAGGGTGACTACTTTGCGACTCCTGTGAAAAAAAATCCGTGGAGATTATAGAAATTAGTGACTCAAATTCATGATAGTAATTATAAGTATATACAGTACATGTCTGTGTAGATAAGACGTATATAACTTTCAAATACATGTAGACTTAAATCACATTTTCAAAAACTTTACCAATTTTTATGATAATGCTTGTCAATGTTTCAGCTTCCAAGCAGTGAAAGAATTGTAAGATCCAGGTAAGGGCTACGCATTTTCCACACTGTCTTGTAACAGTGGATAGCAAACATGTTATGATTGTTCCCATAGTGAGTCTGGATAATTATATTATAATTATAAATGATGTCAGTCTCGTTTTGATGGCAATAGTCAACAGTAATCATGAGTACATCATGGTTGACTTTGGCGGAGTGGGGACCGAAATTCATGCTTTTATCCGTCAATGCATGAAGATAGATTACCAAGTCTTTTATCCATTGCACTGCGCAAAAACTTTATAAAACCATTCAATCAGGAGTTAAATCATGACAAGGAAATTTTTAACTACAGGTTATCCAGAGCTCTTAGAGTACTAGAGAATGTGTTTGGAATCTTGGCATCAAGGGTCCTAATGATTCACTCCGCAAGCAATCTAAAGCCTGGGAATATCACATCAGCGGTTCTGGACTTCCGCTGTTTGCATAAATGTCCTTCGAAAAAAAACCTGGTGCTGTGTATGCGTTACCAGATGATGCCTTTTAACCTAACAGTTATACAACAGTGCCAAGCAGTCCTTTTCTTAATTTGCGTGGACACCAGTCCGTGAGCAATTTTATGAACGATTTCAATTCTGATGGGTCAGTATCCTGACAAGAGCTGGTGCCACAGTGAAGTGACTGATATATAATATACATACATATATATATACTATATATATATATATATATATATATATATATATATATATTTATATATATATATGTGTGTGTGTGTGTCTGTGTGTGTGTGTCTGTGTGTATGCATGTATGTATAAATTACATTTGTTATTTCTACAGTTCTGCGCGGCTTACCAGTTATACAACTACGCACTGATATATGTATGATATTGAAAAGATATTTTGGAAAAGATAGAGCTTATATTCTGGTGCTTTTTATGTTCATTATCGCATCTATTCTTCCGTATTTATCTCTGCATTTACTATTAGAATATATGGAAATACTTTATATACTGCAATAAACATGATTGTATATAGGCTGGGAACTTTTCCTTGCCTGATCAATATTGTTCACCATTGATGTTCCTTGAGAAACATCAGTGACTGAAAATACCATGAAGCTGGGTGATATAAACCTCTGCTGTCACCTGACCTCTGCTAGAATGCTTGTTGTCAATTTTTGGCTACTTGTCTTTAGTAGCTGAACTCGCTCTTTCTCGTCATTTGAAACTTAAATGTCATAAGAAGCTGCCTTTATATGTCGGTCAGAATAGCCAGCAATTTATCATCCATTATGCAATTTGTCCTCTATGATAATTCAAGAAACTCTAACCAAAACGACTTCTCTTTCTGTAACGTCGACATCTACCAGATACGCAGACACCTCCAGTCTTCGAAATATATGCTAATTGTTACTTCACCTCTCACCTCCCCACACACGATGAAGTAGTTTGTCAGTACTACAGTATTGAAGACTAGTTTTTCGGTAATCATGTCATCCCATCATTTCACACCGCAAGCCTATTCTGGCATCGTTTTTATGTTACTACGTAAGCAAAGAAAGAAACGAGCGTAACTCTTGTATATCTTAACCAGAGCATATAATCGCTCCCATACACGTTCAAACTGGCTTGCAAACCTCTAGTTTGACAGTTTGGCATTTGGTGTGAGCGCGTATAGGAACCCAAAGAAGTCATGTCGGGGGGAGAAGCAGCAAACTGCATTGGCGTGTAAGTAGTACAAACAGAACTCTCCCTTCAATATAAAAGGATGTCTAATTGTGTATATCAAATTCCATGTTCATAAGTCGGCTGAAAAGTGATATTGGTCAAACTTGAAAAAATACTAGAAAAAGGAATAGAGCAGCATAAAAAACTGTGTACAGTGAAATTTTTTTACATGTCAATGAAAACCATCACACAATAAACTAGATTGGGAAAAAAGGTAGATTATTCTAATAATGAGCTAAAAAGAAATATCATTGAGTTTACTTTAATGAAAAAATTACTGCGAAACATGAACATTAGTCAAGGCAAGTATAAACGTAATCTTATAATTTCTAAACACTAATATGTAAAATGTTTGAATTTTAAGGAAAAGCGTAGATTAACATGGAAAAAGGATAATCATATTTGCAAATATTGCACTGACCTCAAATGTCAGATGTGGACTTTTAATGTTAATAAAAACATGTGACTGTTCCACCCCCGAACTTAACTAGATGCCCTTCGAAGCATTGTGTCTAAATGGTCATAGCCCAGGTTCTAATTTACTATCAATTATTGATTGATACGTTACAGTATTTACATCTAATTTTTATCCTCACGTACTATGAAGTAACTTAAGTTATTTGTGAGTAAGACGAGTCTGCCATGGAGCTGAGAGGGAGATTATTAAGAATTCATTTTCATTTGAATATGCTATATGATTCTTCTGTGAATCCGTTCTGAAGCCTTTCTCGTTCACTTCGTTGATATCTATAGAAACTTCTCCTTCAATATTGCAGTGCCAGCCATCAACTCCACATACTGTGTCTCTTTAAACTAAGACGACCTGAGTTGCATTATTTAAATAATGAAATGCAAGTATTTAAATTCAGTCATTCGTCTTCATACCATATTATCATAATTAACACTTTCAGTTACAGTGTCATTTGTCTTTCCGCAAAAGTATACACACACTGTATTAGGAAATATTATTTCCATCATGTGCTCTGTAACATTTCATATTTCAGATTTACTGAAAAAAAAAATTCTTTTTGCATCATTGTCATATCATGTAAATGACACTTATTACACCGAATAGATTATCTTCCTCATCTTTGTTATTAGTGAAAACTTTCCCGGTCATCAACTCAAAAAGTGGGAGCGATTATATGCTCTGGTTAAGATATGCAAGATTTACGCTCGTTTCTTTCTTTGTTTACGTAGTAACATAAAAACGATGCCAGAATAGGCGGGCGCTACTCTCTCTCTCTCTCTCTCTCTCTCTCTCTCTCTCTCTCTCTCTCTCTCTCTCTCTCTCTCTCTCTCTCTCTGCTGATGTAACACATCAAAAAGTATAGTTTCACAACTTCCGAAAAGATCTGGGTGGAACTTCGAGGTACACGCATAGTCGAATAAATAGTCTTCCATTAATACTCGCACTCACGAAATGATCTGTAGGACATAATGAGAGCAAATCATTGATCAGCCGAGAAAGAACCAACAACAGACATAAATCAGTGTCTTGGCGGCATTTATCCACATGCTGCTAATGATATTTGCAGGTCAGTTTAAGTACCTCAAAACTTACTTTATGTTGGCCAATATGTTTATACTGCATAAGCATTCTTTACATACAGTAATTCCTTATTATCTTCGCGCGTGTGCATTTTATTAATAAAAAACAGAAAAAAAAGCACAGTGTGACGACAAGACCATGTGCAAAAGGAAAAATGATTTAGACTGAGAGAGGCCTGCTTTACAGAGATGCTAATTGCAGGTATCCCATACCCTTTAAGAGACTGATTAAAATACCCTGCCCTGTTAAGGTATTTACAATCTTCAGAATATTCTAGTTGCGCCGATTGTAAATAGAGCTCCTACTACCCACCAACAACTAAGTGCTAAGGGTTGTAGGGCAGTATAATATATATATATATAATATATATTATATATCTATATATATATATATATATAATTATAATTAGGGTATAGGCTATAATATATAGGAGATATATATATGTAATGATATTAGATATAGATATATATATTTTATATATAGATATAATATATATAATATATATAATATATATATATAGATAATTAGATAGATATAAAGAATATCTAATATATATATATATATATCATATAATATATAGATATATATATATATATATATATGAATAATATATATATATTAGTAATAGTTAGATAGATATATATATATATATATAGTCTAGAGTATATATTATATATATATAGTATATAGTATATTTGTAGATATATATAGATTATAAAAAAAGATAATAATATATATATATATCTATATATATATATATATAGATAAAATCTATATATATATATACATATATATATCTATATATATATCGATATAGATTTATATATATATATATTATCTATATATAATATATGATATGAATTAAAATATATATATATCTAATATAATATATATATATAATATATCTATATCTATATCTATATCTCTATTATATATAGATATAGATATTAGAGAATTATAAAATCTATATATATATATATAGATATATATATATTATATATATATATATATAGATAGATAGCTGAATATACCTATATATATAGATCTATATATGTATATCAATAATATAATAATATATATATTATAGATATATATCTAGATATAGATAGGATATAAAAGATATATCTATATATATATCTATCTAATATATATATATGTATATACCCTATATAGATATACTATATATAGATATATATATATATATATATATATATATATATATATATATATATATATATATCTATATATATATATATATATATATATATATAATAGATATATATAGATATAGATATAAATATATAGATATATATATATATATATATATATCCAATATATATATATATATATAACATATATATATATCTATATCTAGATATATATATAGATATATATATATATATATGATATATATATATAGATATATATATATATATAATTATATATTATATATTATATATATATATTATATATATATATAGATAGATATAGATATATACTATATATATATATATATATATATATATTATATATATATATATATATATATAGATAGGATAGATAGATATATACCTATATATATATACCATATATATATATATATTATATATATATATATATATATATATATATATATACTATATATATATATATATATATATATATATATATATATGTATATATATATATATATACATATATATATATATATATATATATATATATATATATAAATATCTATATATATATACATATATATAATATATAATAGATATATATATATATATATATATATATCTATATATATAATATACATATATATATATATATAATATATATAGTATATATAATATATATATATATATATATATATATATAATAATATATATATTATATATATATATACGTAACTTTTTTCTTCTTCTTCTTCTTCCCGTTAAACCAAGAAAAAACTTGTGATTGTCCGGGAAATGATTCCTCGCGACCAATCACGTTTTCCCGCCAGATATTGGGGACTACGTAGGTTGAGAAGATTACCTTTGGTTCCCTCTTCGATACTTATTTGATTTCCCTTCTTTCTCCCACCTGTGTAGTTATTGTTCATGCGGATGCCATAAACGAGGAAAATTCCGATTCTCTTCGTCCTTTTTTCATTTTTCTTGTGCTCGATAGAATAGTTTCATACTGACGTTGCTAATGGTGTATGGATATGTTTAGTTTTATGGTTAGTTTTCTGAAGCCGTAAAACCTCATTAGAGTAACTTCAATTAAAACTGCAGATTTGCGCTTCGTTGTTCATGTGGTAAAATTCACTGTCGCGTTTGATGTATTTTCTTCAGAAGAGCAACTCGGTGCTTTTAGACATGTTTATTCTTTTACCCAATCACGTGTACAATACGTCCTCGTCGGAAGACAACGAAAACTGTTTATGTGCTTGTCATGCAAGCTGCAAGGGAGGTGAGAACACTCCTCGTGCTTAACCATGTCACTCACCATTTGGTGGTCATTAATTGTCAGCCATATGTAACCCAGCCTTCCCTCACCCCACAGCACTCGTCTTCACAACAAAGAGGATGATGAACGAATACGTCTTTTTATCTCCCCCACGCCCCCACCCCAACCCCCGCCCCACCACCCCCATTATGCTTGGTCGGAAGTTGGTAGAGAGGAAGATTACGGTGTCCATTAATGCGTAGGGCCAATAGTTGTGGTGATGATAGATCATGATTGGCAAACATAGGTAATAGCAGTTTAATTTAACTTTAGAAAATTAGACGTATTAATATTGGCTTCATATTATATACTACTAGCAATAATAATAATAAAAATTATTATTATCATTAGCATTATTACTATATGTTCAAAAAAAGGAATATTTTCAGATTGCAACCATCCTCTAAACGCTCACTTAAAGGAACAACTGCAATTGTGGAAACTCCCAGTCTCACCCCTTATTCTGATCAGCTGACGACGCCAGGGAAACATCCGCCGTCTCTTCACCCCCCTCCATTGTGGAGCAACGTTAAAGATATTTTATAGAAACGTTCAAACGGTCCTACGCCCATGAATAATCAACGGGTAACCATCTCATCTCTCTGAAATAAGAGCTTAACATTTTTCCATGACAGTCTTCATCTGCCAAATAGAGTTTAATGTTTTATAATTTAAATAGGTGTAATTTAACATCTAAACATAGGAGCCGTTTTATAGGATGGCTACTGCCCCCCTAAGAAGTGTTCGGATTCAAAATGTTTTTGGTGCCTCATATAGACACTCATCCAGACCTGAAAAAAGAATACAAGAAATTCCATTTATACCACAGCAGTAAAACGGCAAATTTTTTAAGCAATTAAGGTTTGAATTAGATCTGAACATCCCACACAGAGCAAACACACATGCTTCAAAATCAAATTTCTATCAACTCATTGTCTTCTTCAGCATCCTCCTCTTGAAATAGTAGTGAATTTTCTCATCCAGCTCCACGGCACTGGCCACACATGGATGAGCAGGATAAACCAGCCCTCCTACATACATTGATGACGGCAACCTTTGCGACAGTTACAGCTCACTAAATATAACAGGTCATCTGGAGCTGGAGGATTGAGTGAAGGAATTGGTTTCAGTCCGGCTCCGCAACTCTCCCATCCCCATTCGCTTGGAGAAAGATGGTTACCATGCCAATTCTGCACTTGTAAGAACACCCTAAACGAGTGCAGACGAGCTGCATCACCTGTTGGTGGCAATGTGGATGGCTGAGAGTTAGACTTGAGTGACAACTTTGCTACTGTTCTCTTTTACGTTTGAGTTTTGTCAGCTCCATACACAGAAAGGAGGAAAACTTCACCAGCTATGGCCATTTCATCTTCAGATGCTGCTGGATTATCAAATACAGACACTATGTCGCACATGTCTTGGCTATTCTTCAGGATATCAAAAGACTTTTTGTGTCACAGCCTGTTTCTGCGTGGAGGAACAGCAGATGTTGCAAGTGCAAAATTAGCTTGGTAACCATCTTTCTCCAAGCGAATGGGGATGGGAGAGTTGCGGAACCGGACTGAAACCAATTCCTTCACTCAAACCTCCAGCTCCAGATGACCTGTTATATTTGGTGAGCTGTAACTGTCGCAAAGGTTGCCGTCATCAATGTATGTAGGAGGGCTGGTTTATCCTGCTCATCCATGAGTGTCCAGTGCCGTGGAGCTGGATGAGAAAATTCACTACTATTTTCAAGAGGAGGATGCTGAAGAAGACAATGAGTTGATAGAAATTCGATTTTGAAGCATGTGTGTTTGCTCGGAGTGCGGGATGTTCAGATTTAATTCAAACCTTAATTACTGTCTCTATATGACATTTATTGCATAGATATTTAAAGCAAACATACCGCCATTTTTCTTGCGTTTATGTGTATGTATATTAATGAACAATATTAATTTTCATTGCTTGAAATATTTAATTCTTTGTAGTTTGTTGATATATATATATATATATATATATATATATATATATATATATATAGATATATGTGTTAGGAAACAATAAGAGTCTGTCTAGAAATAGCTAGGGAAAACTTAGTTAGGAAAACCACTGGTAGAATATATATAGTAAAAGTAGAGTGATGAAGGATCTACCAGAAGTGGAGGTAAAAAAGGAGTAGATGTGTACAGCATAAGTCTGCACGGATAGCAGTTTCGTAAAACCAGACCAAACATTGGCACTTGTTGGTCAAAACAGTAAGGTGCTAACCTCACCAGAAAAGTTGATCTATGACCCCTTCAGTGGGTGGTTACCGTCGAAGGACGAAACCAATCAGATGAATCTAGAGGTGGCACCGGAAGTAATGAAAGCCATTCATGTAGAAGTAGGAGGTGTCCTAAAGGACATTCGGGGAGGAGTCAGAAGAAGTAGTTAGGTCGAAACTTCATTTGAAGTGCCAGACAAGTTTAGTTCAGAACTAGACCTCATACGGGGAGGCTACGTTCCTTCTCACTCTGTTCCAAGTGTAGTGTAAAGTGTGTAACTGTGCTAATTAATTATAAGTAAGTTTTAAAAAAGAGGTGTTTTACTTGCCCAGAATCCCGGGTCGTTTTCATTGATAAAAACTCCTGAGAGACATAGCCAAAACTAATAAATATAGTGCCTGTTCCTATGAGAAAAGAAACTCAACCGTAACAAGTGATAAATGAAGGTTAGCCCATATAACAGATAACCTTTCAAACATTACCCGTAACAAGAAGTGAACCAAGAAGAAGAAGAATAAGAACTCGTAAGTACGCCACGCAACATAACGAAGAGAAATAAAAATAAGGACTAACCACAAAAGTAAGTAGGCACAACATAAGTGGTGAACAGCGGTAGTGGGATTCCAAGTGCATATAACACCAAAATACATACACACACACACACACACAGTGGAAAAATTAAACAGAGTGGAAGATATAAAATTGCCAATAAAAGAGCGCTAATTCTTAAGCATCAGAAACATACAAGAAAACCAGGCACGAACTTTACAATTAAAAAGAAGAAATTCCGAGTTCAATAACTCGAAGAACGAAGAAAAAAGAAAAAGGGCAACGAACAAGAATGAAACTCAGAACGACGTAGACTCAACAACACTTCGATTCTGCTGAGAGGGCGAACGAAACGCAGCGACGAAACACAGTGAAATCATAAGAAGAATACTGAACAAGGATAGCCGCATTCCTAAGCCATAAACTCGACAAAGGAATACGTAAAAACGCATTAAGGCGGATAAAAGAAGATTGAATACAACGCAGCGAGGACTGACGACGGATTTCTTCAATCAACCTGTGAGCGCTAAACTATCATAAATCCTGAGATAGCGCACATTTCTCCATACATCGCTACGATTTTTTCCCCATGGACAAGGCAGCGCACTGGACTCCAACCGTGGTGTGAACGACGGCAGCGCACGGACAACGCTACAACAAGTGAAACAGAGGCAGAGACGGACGACGACGCAGAAGTGATCGGCAACAAGCGACAAGAAGAAAAGTTTAAAGTATCCTGATAGATTAACGTCTGAAAATAAATCAAAAATAGAAAAATCACACACTGCGATAAAAAAAAAAAAGTTTTTATAAAATAATTCATAACAAGTAGTTTTGAGATAAAATTTTTCTTTGCCGTAAAGTTGCAAGATAAAATAATTTTTTTTTTTGCTTCATTGATTGTGATAAATCTAGAACAATCAAAGTATAAACATTGTCATTCAATTCACAAAATGCAGTGGTGTGAATAAGGAATAACGGCATACACTAATGTTAATGTTTTTCCAGATTGAAGGAAGGAAACACTAGGAAATAAGATTAGTTAGGAATCTAGGAATCGCAATAAGGAAGAAAGACTCAGTATGAAGATAATGTAAGTACAACAATGCATCTATTTTTTAAATTGTATCTAATCTAATGCTGTTGATATGAATAAAAATTTTAACGAAATTATTACTAGGTTACAAGAAAGCAGAACTCCCGATCTGAGTCATTATAGCCTACGTCCAACTCCTGACAGACGCTCGAGACTAAATACTCGACGATCACATAGCGAAAGTCCAACCAGAATACCGAGTTCGACAGTAGCAAATAGACCCACGACTAGTGTGACTGTTACTAATCATAATAACATTCCTAACCCATTGCAAGTACAAACTAGGTACTCTAGAATGGCACAGGCCGCCGTAATAACACAGGCTACACGCTTTTGCGGTAGGGTAGAAAAGGGTCATCCTGACAAAATTAGGTTAGAAGCATATACAGTATCTCAGTGGATAACAGAGACTGAAAGTCGAATTTCAGCTAGTGGAATTAAAGATGAACGCAAGAAAATAGATGAAGCGTTACTCTATGTTAGTTCCGAAAAGGGGGATGCACATCGCACTCTCACGTCCCCTAAGTTTCAGGAGATTCCGACCTTCGCTGAATTTAAGAAGGTGTGTCTAGAATTATGGGAGCCCATTTATCAAAGGGATAAATGGTACAACCTCTCCCGGTTCCTTCATCAGAAATACGATGGGGAAAGTATCGCAAATTTACATACGGACGTCGAAAACGCAATCCGTAACTTAACCACAGATTTGAAACGAGCCGGCGTAGTTATTGGCGATCCTGATTCATTTAGTCGTGACAAAAAGGATTTAGTTAGTCTACAAGAGATTTTGAACTACATAGTTCATGGTATAGTATATGACGCTATCGGGGAAGAAGAAAAACGAGTCTTTAAGAAACAGGATCCTGATCCGAAGCAGGATAGTCTAGCAGCTTTAAGATTTATGGAAGAGGAAATGTGTAAGAAGGGACTAAATCTGGCAAAAGAATTTACAGGTTTTGTAAATAATGGAAACCCTAATAGGAATAGAAATAATTTCCAGGGAAGGACAGATGGTGTCCCAGACAGATCTAGAAACATTAAGCATAGACAACAGGGAAACCCAGATCCTAAGAATAATCCAAAGTACAGTAATGGGAAATTTTTCCAAGCAAACAAGAATAGTAAAAATAGGCCTCAACAGTATAGAGGAAATCCAAACAATAATAATCCAACCTCATTCAGCCCAAATCACAGTCAGAGCTTCGGAGATAATAGAACACAGAATAACAAGCAGGAACAAAATTGCGCAAATTGTGGTTATTCCAACCACACCACCCAGAATTGTAGGCGACCAAAGTATTGTTTTCATTGTAATAGGACAGGTCACCTAACACAAAATTGTTGGTTCAGAAATACCAATACTAACCATAATGCCCAAAGTAATACACCCCAAAATAATAATCAGACTCAGTGACAATTACAGAAGAGGGTAATACACGAGAAAGCTTCATTACCAGTAGAAAATGAGAATGAAATAGTTACGGTAGGTCAGGAAGATAATTTCAAGTTTCCTTTTGAAGTAAATAAGGAGATAGTATTTTCAGTAAAGGATAAAGAAATATGCCAAGAAGATTTACCTATCATCCAAACCAGAATTAATAATAAACCATGCTCAATCCTTTTAGATACAGGCAGTACAGTAAATATAATAGATAAACAAACATTAACAAAACATTTAGGCTTTGCAGATATAGAAATACAAGGTCCTGGTAGAATTATAAAAGGAATAGCCGGGAAACAAATAAAGGCGCTAGGCAATGTCACACTGGACATAGAGATTTTAGACAAAACTTTTAAGGAAGTATTTGTAGTATTAGAAGAAAGGTTTTATCCTACGCAAGCGCTGTTTTCATATAAGGCTATGCGGAGATGTAAAATAATGTTAGATTGTGGAGAAAATAAATACCACGCAGAAATAGAGAAAATGTTTGTTTTCAGCTAGAAGAAGGAAAGTCTTGCATAAATCTGATCAATTTATCTGAGACGACATCTTCTAGAGAAGCGAACATCCAAGATACTAAGATAGATAATAATGCTAGCACAGATATTAGTGGAATAAGTGGTAGAAATAATAACTTACAAGAAATGTCCTTAGCCAGGAAGGATTCTATGATAGATTGTGCACAAATAAATAATATTAACAATGCAAGCCTTGATACTCAGAATTCGGAACAGAGCTTTGACTCTGAACAATTTACGCAGCTGAACAATTTATTGCCGGGGAACATATTAATGCATGCGAACAAATGTATGAAGATGAATCAGAAATTGATTGTACATATCTTATAATGGATGAAAATAAAGAAGAAAAATATATCAATGAAGTCCTGTTATTAGGAACAATAAATAAGGGTGAATTAAACTCAACAATACTACTGGATGAAAATTCGGATGAAAACAGATGTCTGTTATTTCTCAGATACGAGATGACGAAGAAATATGTTTAATCAGTACTGCAGATGACCATACTGTCACATTTGTACTTAATAGAGAAGTAGTTTTGTACCCGCAATGTCTAACCAAAGTTTGTCTTAGGGCTAAAGCAGACGAAGACTTGCATGAAAAAGACGTAATGCTAACTAATGAAAACTTACCTGACTTTGTTAGGATGGACAATTCTTTAGTTCACGTGAAAGGTAATAACTGTGAGACATACGTCCAGAATTTTTCAGACCCCCCCCCCCAAAGACAAATACTAAGACCTGGTATAGAATTTTGTACAGGAATTGTAGTGAATAATCCTTTACTAACACTAAGTGAAAAAGCATTCTTCTCTAACACAGAACCGAGTTCAATTCTAAATAAAGAAGTAAATAATACAGACTTTCCTCAGAATAGAGTTAAACTATTACAAATATTGGAAAAGTATAGAGATGTCATTGCCTTAGAAGGAGATAAGTTAGGCAGAACAGATACTTTGCAACATAAGATTTTAATACAAGATGGAACTAAACCATTTTATATCCCTAACTATAAATTACCCATCAGTCAACGACCGATCGTAGATCAGTTAATTAAAGAAATGAAACAAGATGGTGTAATAGTACCTTCTAAATCACCATATAACTCACCTCTCTTATTAGTTCCAAAGAAAGATGGCACTTGGAGAATGGTAATAGATTATCGGAAATTAAATTCACACACCATCCCAGATAGGATGCCAATGCCAGTTATAAATGATATGTTAGCTCAATTAGGTGGAGCAAAGATATTTACGTCATTAGACTTGCTTAGTGGATATTGCCAAGTACCTTTAGACGAAGAATCCAAGCCCTTGATAGCTTTTAGTACTCATAAGGAACATTTACAGTTTGAAGTCATGCCCTTTGCGTCTACATCAGCCCCACTAACATTTACTCGATTAATGCTCCAAATCTTAGGAGACATAGAGGATGTTTCAGTATACCTAGAGATGTAGTCATTTCTAGTAAGGACTTGGATAGTCACTTTAAGACATTAGAAACAGTGTTAGAAAGACTAAAGAGCGCAGGATTAAAGATAAAGATTAAGAAATGTCAGTTCATGATGAAATCATTAGAATATTTAGGACATGTCATCATGAAATGGTGGACTGCGTATGCAGGAAGGGAAAATAAAGTCAATTGTAGCATATCCAGCCCCAAGTAACTTGAAAGCCTTAAGAAGATTCTTAGGTATGGTTGGCTACTACCGCCCTTTCATTAAGGGATTTGCCACTATAGCTAAACCATTAACAGATTTAACAAAGAAGGATGTAATTTATGAATGGAAGCCAGAACATGAAAGAGCTTTCCAAACACTCAAGGAAATGATGACAAGAAATCCAATTTTAGTGTATCCAGATTTCTCAAAAGAATTTTACTTAGCCTGCGATGCTTCTAGTACAGGTGTAGGTGCAGTTTTAATGCAACAAGGAAAAACCAGAATGAGAGCAGTATATTATGCAAGTAGAGTTTTGAATGCTGCAGAAAGAAAATTATAGCACTACCGAACGAGAGTGCTTAGCTCTTTATTGGGGATTACGTAAGTTTAGGCATATATTGCTAGGACATAAAGTCAATGTGCTTACCGATCACAAACCTATTTGTGATCTATTTAAGAAAAGAGCATTCACAAATAATATGAAGTTTAACAGATGGTTCATAAGTGTATTAGAATTTGCCCCAGAATTTAGGTATATCCCAGGAAGATATAACACTATTGCAGATGCTTTGTCAAGGTCGCAAGAAGAAAACGAGAAACAAATCACAACTAATACTTTCTGTTTTAGTTGTCAGATCATAGATCTAGACTTAGAAAGAGTTCAGATCGAACAGCAAAAAGATGCTAACATTAGAAAAATAGTGGGTAAATTAATGCAAAATGAGGATGATCAGTCTGAATTTCAGTTAATTAATGGAATTCTATATAAAGCCTCAGATGAACCGAATGCTTGTTCACGATTGTATGTACCTAACACACTAACCAAAGAAGTATTAGAAACTAACACACTCTTACAAGTTGTCAGGACATCTGGAATAAGAAAACATGTAGAACAGTCACTAGAAACTATTTTTGGCCGAATTGCAATGAAGAAGCTAAAAGATTTGTTGAAAATTGTCATATCTGTAACGTACACAAGGGTAACGTTAATGTAAAAGCCCCTCTTGAGAAATATCCATCAGAATTAACTCCTTTTCAAGTAGTTTCAATGGATTTTGTAGGTCCATTTCCAAACACAACTAGAGGTAATCGTCAGATTCTAGTTTTCATAGAAGCTCTGAAATCTAGAATAATAACTAGACATTCATGTCCTCAAACCTTATTATCTGATAATGCAGGAGAATTTACTAGTGACATTTTGAAGAAATTGTGTGAGTTTTATGAAATTAACAAGTGTCAGGTTACAGCTTATAAACCAAGCTCTAATGGAGCAGTAGAGAGAACAAATCGTAAGATAAAGGATGTACTGAAAACTTTAGTAACTCCACAGACTGAAGATTGGGACTTAATACTTGAAGACGTACAGTTCACTATTAATAACACTGTAAATGAATCTGTTGGGGAAACCCCACACTTTCTGTTATATGGTTATCAGAAAAGAATGCCAAATACTTTATTAGACGAAGCGTCCCCACCAAGACATACTTATAATTACGAAGACTACGTTGCATGGAAAACAAGACGGACTTTCGAGACCGTAAAAGGCACAAGGGCTCGATTGAAGGAGTTACATCAAAAGTCTAGTAAGTATTACAATAAGCAATCAACAGTCCCAGAATTAAAAATAGGTCAACAAGTATATGTGCTTAATCACAAAGTTGAAGGACCTAATGTTAAAGTAAGTCCTAAATTTCAAGGTCAATATAGGGTAATAGAAAGATTAAAGTTAAATAAATTTAAGCTAATGCATGAATCAACTTTAAGTGAAGCTGTTGCACATTGGAACCATATTAAAATAGTACATTCCGACATTTGGTCAGTAGAACATTTAAAGGATTTTAAAGATTTAAAGGAGTCAAGTAGTAAGGAAAACAGTAACGTAAATGATTCCCATACTTCATCAGCATTAGTGACTCCGAGATACAATTTAAGGAAAAGATAGGACCAAGTGCAACAGGTCAATAACATTGTTGTATAAGGTTTACTGCTTAGAATATATTTGCAGGAAATGGATTACACTATGGCTCATGGTGAGCGATATCTGCATCTCCTCTTGCAAATCAAGAAGGAGCAATCCTAAAAGAACATAGTCATGTCAAGATGATACACGACATAGCGGTTGTAACCATCATCATTACAACAGTACAAGAACAACAACAAGAGCTTCATAGTTTAATGGCTAACATTGAAAGTCTCATGTCTAATCACCAGAATAATTCTATTCTTTTAAGCTTAGGGAAGATATTAGTCAAGTGTTACCCAAGAGGGTTAACAAAAGATCGTTGTTACCGTTTATAGGCACAGCCTTAAACACTTTGTTTGGTGTAGCTACTGTTGGTGATGTAGATAAAGATAGGACTAGAATAGAAAAATTAGAGTTATGGGCCGCGAAAAGAGGTACCATCATGACTAAGGTCATTGATGCAACTAACAAGAACCAAGATTTGATTGTTAAACTAAGTTATTATTTGAAACAGAAACCTTTTTAACAGCAAACTTGATGTGATACTTGTTCGCTAAGGAGTGAACGATAAATACGAGGGTGTTGTTGTCTTCGATCTTCTTCATGGCAGACTCAGTGGTCAAGGGGTATTTGATAATGTTGAAGGAGTTAAGCTTGCTCTTTCTTGGTCTTGAGAAGCGGAGATACTTGGGGTTCTTGGGAAGTTGTATTGCGTTGATGATTTGATTAATGGCAAGAATGGTGAGAATAACTGTGAGTATATCCCTTACAGTCCTGTTTTCAAAGCTCAAATTTTGTATGATGAAATGGTAGTGTTTTCACAGAATCAACTAACAGCTAAGGTCACTTGTAGGAATAATCAATCTCAGATAATATTTAACAACAACAAATCCTTTGTGACATCTTATGAAGTGGTTATTTTGTATTATTTGTACTACAAGCCTACCATTTTTGCTTCTTATACCTTAAATTTATCTAGCCATATCAATAATTTTGATAATGTCAAGGATTTCAAATTATCCAAACTTGAATTAGAGTCATTTAACAAACTTGAAGCAGCTAATCAATTTTTCCATATGTACAAGACTGACATTTCCCCTATCATGTCCATGATAAATATTGTTTTGTTAGTACTCACCATAGTTGCTTTCATATGTATTGTCAGAGTGTTAGTTGTTAACAAACTCAACACCATTAAGTCTTTACTGAAAAATTTGCCTTCAAGTAACTAATGTACTAGCATTATTGTATATAGTAATAGCTAGGGAAAACTTAGTTAGGAAAAACCACTGGTAGAATATATATAGTAAAAGTAGAGTGATGAAGGATCTACCAGAAGTGGAGGTAGAAAAAAAAAAGGAGTAGATGTGTACAGCATAAGTCTGCACGGATAGCAGTTTCGTAAAACCAGACCAAACATTGGCACTTGTTGGTCAAAACAGTAAGGTGCTAACCTCACCAGAAAAGTTGATCTATGACCCCTTCAGTGGGTGGTTACCGTCGAAGGACGAAACCAATCAGATGAATCTAGAGGTGGCACCGGAAGTAATGAAAGCCATTCATGTAGAAGTAGGAGGTGTCCTAAAGGACATTCGGGGAGGAGTCAGAAGAAGTAGTTAGGTCGAAACTTCATTTGAAGTGCCAGACAACTTTAGTTCAGAACTAGACCTCATACGGGGAGGCTACATTCCTTCTCACTCTGTTCCAAGTGTAGTGTAAAGTGTGTAACTGTGCTAATTAATTATAAGTAAGTTTTAAAAAAAAGGTGTTTTACTTGCCCAGAATCCCGGGTCGTTTTCATTGATAAAAACTCCTGAGAGACATAGCCAAAACTAAATAAATATAGTGCCTGTTCCTACGAGAAAAGAAACTCAACCATAACAAGTGATAAATGAAGGTTAGCCCATATAACAGATAACCTTTTCAAACATTACCCGTAACAAGAAGTGAACCAAGAAGAAGAATAATAAGAACTCGTAAGTACGCCACGCAACATAACGAAGAGAAATAAAAATAAGGACTAACCACAAAAGTAAGTAGGCACAACATATATATACACACACACACACACACACACATATCTATATATATATATATATATATACTATATATATATATATATATATATATATAAAAAGCGGAATGTATCATAATTTCTACACAAAAGATTTGGCCGGCATAGTTCATTATTATAAAGATCATGTTTTTCAGGCACCCTATTTGATTCTGATAAAAGGGTAATTTGCATAAGTTCCTTTCACTGTAATTTCCAACATCATTATTAAGAAGAACATAATGATATATATAAAGACATTGTTGTTCAGTAATTTAGCAGCATGTTCGCAATTTAAGCCTATTATTTTATTACAAAAAAAAGTACTGCTGGATTTTGTATGTGAAGTTTTGGGTTTCTGCTTATTTTCTAATCATAACTTCCTTATTTTTTAAATATGCATAAACTTGTATATATATATATATATATATATATATATATATATATATATATATATATATATATATAATAGATATATATAGATATATATATATATATATATATATATATATATATATGTAGTATATATATAGATACTATATATATTGCTATATATATATATATATATATATATATAATATATATATATATTATATATATATCTATATATATCTATATATATATAGATATATATATATATATATAAACGTTGATCAGAACTTATTGTTTTATAACACTGACTAGATCATTTTCAAAAAAAATATGTAAATTTATATGAAAAAAAGAAAAAATGTTGAAATTTAAGTAATAACTTTATTTTCATAGACAACTTCCACAGAAATGGTGGCCTGCATGAAAAAATGTATCGAAACAAAGCTTGTAGAACAAAATTTTCCCTTTTCCTTTTGATATATATATATATATATATATATATATATATATATATATCTGTATATATGATATATTACTATATAATATCTGGCATATAATATTATCTATAATATTATTATATATATATATATATATAGATCAAAAGGGGAAATTTTGTTCTACAAGCTTTGTTTCGATACATTTTTTCATGTAGGTCACCATTTCTGTGGAAGTTGTCATTGAAAATAAAGTTATTACTTAAATTTCAACATTTTTCCTTTTTTTATATAAATTTACATATTTTTTAAAATGATCTAGTCAGTGTTATAAAACAATAAGTTCTGATCAACGTTTATTGAGTGGTATTTTTTCATAAAACTATTATTTTACAAGATATTTGAATTTGAAGATAATTCCAATTTGGCGACCATTTTCCAATATGGTGGCTAACGCAAGCGCGGGAGGTTATGGGACTTTTGATATGTTGTTCAAGTCACAAATCTCTACATGTGTACCAAGTTTCACTAAATCCCTATATTTTTCCCTAAATCTCTGGGTAAATCTCTGAACCGAATGGTAGTTCATCCCACCTGCTAATACCTTCCTGGTCTGGAAGAGCTGAGGAAGGAATCCTGCACCTCTAACTTGTTGAAAATAAAAGATGTTACAGCTAGACTTCTGTTCATGATTTCAATAAAGGCTTTAATGAGCCCATAGTGTCAGAGACAATAAAAACCAACGGGTTTGTTTTATTATCAATCCTGCTCTCCCCTTGTGTGGAGAGAAGGAAGACATGCATCTAATAATCTACAAAGATGAAAGACATGGTGCTCCCATCATATAGACTCAACTGCATGACTCGTCACCCCAGCGGGTGACAGCTCATTACTTGCCTCTCTGCCCTACAAGAGAGAAAGGTAAAAGAGAAAAGTTAGGAGACCACTCACTAGCACATATTCTCTCCTGCTTACTGATCATCATAGATGAGATGCTACATGTCTCTTTAAAGGAGTGAGATGAGCTACACAACTTGTTGACAGCTACCACAGGACCCAAGGAAAGCGTCCAAGGACCTGTGGACAACATCTGAAGGTAAAGCATGAATGTTGTCTGGCGTGACGACACCCTGACTCATAATACCTGTTGAACCAACAGTTTCTTCCGGAATGTGAGAGATGGGGTGATGTCCATAACCTCATGAGCTCTTCTCTGGATGGTGCCCCCATCTTCCTCGTCAGATGAAGAGTATCCCGGCTTGATTGCCTGATGATGCCGGAAAGAGATCAGGCCCCTTAAAACAAGAGTCACATCCCACTCAAAGGGGCCTGAGTTCCTGGATGGGCAGTTAATGAAGTGTTAATGAAGACTTGCAATGTTATTTACAATGTCATAAATAAGTTCTCAAACCTCCTTGTATGCAGAGGACTCGGCTGAATTTGATCTGCCAGAACACTTAAAGGTAATATGCTATTCTTAAATTTTACCATTATCATTTTTACCTTATACTTCAAATTTATACTAGATTATAGCTTTAAAAGTAAACTTTACCAACTAGCTAGCATACAAGTAAACTTTACCAACTACCCAGTCTATCAGGGTTGATCATCAAATAACAAAGGGTAGCCTACCATAGTCTAACCTTAGCTTAGCAATGGTAGCCTAATTTGGCGTAACTTTCAGGAATGCTGATTTTTCTACCTGTCTCTCTCCACATACTATGGAATACAGCTCAATTCTTGGCTAGGTATGAAAGTCTAAGTTATTCTTACAGGCTAGCCTAACTTAGATTGTACAATGTAAATAAATATTTTGAATTACAGTTCATTTTGATTGAGACATGTTACATAGCTTTATATATGGTTACTGTATATCTGCAGACTGCAGAACATAGTAACTAATAGTAAATGGATATTTTTCAGTGTTATTTGTGTAACAATATTACTTTTTATTGTGGGGGGGAAACACTTTTATGCACAGTATTGTTGAAGAATTACGACTGTATAGAAAAAGGTAAAGTATTGAAGATAATTTTTTCTTAATTCAAGTTTGTTTATTTTATAACGAGAAATGCAATTATTTCTTTACCAAAAAAACAAACAAAACTGTGAAAAAAAGTATTTGGTCCAACAAAGAAAAATAAAATAATTTGGAAAAGGCTTCTATTATGAACAGAGGGGCTCCATTAAAAGAGAAATAACAAATCAAAATATTCATTTTCACTAATAGTTACTATTTCATTTTTATAACATCTGGATCTCACTGATGCAGTTTTCAAAATAGATATTAATTAGTGTGACAAATGGAGACCAGAGTATTTTATGTGTTATATCATTAATTATCATTAGTTGTTGAGCAAAGCTATTTAGTATTTCAAGAAATACATATCCAAATCTTATTTATGTTTTGCAAGATAACACCAAATTTGCAAATGTAACTCATAGAAAGTTATATTTCTCGATATTCTTAGCAACAAATACCAAAATTAATGCTGTTTGTTTTATTATCCATATTAGTAAGATTTTTTCTTTTAATTCGTGTAAAACACATTTACTTTGAATGGTTAACAATGAGAATATATCTAAAATATTATTGTATTTCTTGGGAAATCCCTGATTTATTTTTTAATTGTCCCGAAATCCCGAGTTCCAAAATCGGACTTAAACTGGAGGCTCTAATTGTGACTTACCTAAGATAGGCTTGTTTCACTTCTCATCTCAACCAACAGTTCGACTAGTGAATATCAGCAGCTAAGTATCAGTCTATTGAACTTAGGCTATTATTAATATTATATTACTATGCTTATGGATGAAGCTTATATGGGATGATAGCGTAGGAGAGGACAATTATTTTACCATACTGTTGTCATATTTTATTATGTCAGTTTGACCAATGAATAAAGAATGATAATAATTAGTTCTGCCTCTTGAGAGTAAAATAGTACTTTAAATTTATGGCGGAAAGAAAGGCACATGACATCGACAAATTGGTCAACTTTATTCCTCAAGTGTATACAAACTACACTAGACAGAATTAAAATTTTTATATTTCATATACACATTGTCCCTGGTAAATGCTGTAAAGATAATTTACCAATCTTTAAAGATGTCATGGTAATTGCTGAGAGAGAAGTAATAAAAATGTAGCAAGAGAGAGAAATGTTGGTAATGCAGCAGGAAAGAGAGAAAGAACGTATTCATGAGTTGGAAATCACTCGGTTAAGGCAAAGTACTCTCAGACAGGCGAGAACGAAAATGGAGTTGATAGTTAGGTATGAGTTCAGTGCTGAAATTAGTACCAAAGTTTGATGAGGAAGATGTAACGACATATTTCATGTGTTTTGAGAAGATAATGGAAAAAGTAGATTCTCCTAAAGAAATGTGGACTCTATATTTACATTTAGTTGTGAGTGGTAGGGCGCTTACTGTGCATAGTTGTGTGCCTAAGGAGGAATGTGATGATTATGATATTGTGAAAGAAACTGTTCTTAGCGCGTACAGGTTAGTACCGGAGGCGTACAGTAAGAAATTTAGAAGTTTGAGAAAGGACGAGAATATTATGTATGTAGAATACAGTAAGAAGATAGAAAGGCTGTTTTTTGACTGGTTAACTTCTGCTAAAGTTGGGGATTTTGATGGTTTGAAGAACTTAGTGTTATTAGAAAACTTCAAAGATGACATATCCCCTGAGATTAACTTTATATAGAAGATAGGCGAGAAGTACCTTTTGCAGGAGCAACTAGGTTAGCAGACGAATATAGTCTGACTTATAATTTAAGTGTTAGTAAGAAGCGAAATGATCCTTCGTCTGGTAAAGTATAAAGCAGTAAAGGTTTCAGTTCTAGTAATAGCAATGCAAGTAAAAGGGACTATTACTGTTATGCATGTGGTAAACCTGGTCATACGTCTAAGGTTTGTAAGAGTAAAGTGGCATCTAGTGGCTCAGAATTAACTTGTTTCTGATGTAATGGTAAAGGGCATTTAGCAAGAAATTATGCAGTAGAAAGGAAGGACGTTAAGAAACCAGTGTCTCTAGTTAACCTTTCGTCAAGTAGGGACGATGTGATGAGAGAAACTAGGAAATTTTTCGGTGAATTTCTGTCAGAAGGTGTAGTTTCCTCTCTTGGAGGAGTAGATTCGAGAGAAGTAACCTTGCTTCGAGACACAGGAGTTGCTGTCTCACTAATTAGGAGAGAGAGTGTGCCAAACAGGGCAGAAACCAATTCAGAAGAAAAAGTCATGTTAGGTGGTTTTCCTAAAATGAAGTGTTCTTTGTCCTTTGTTGAAGTTGTACTTAGAAAGTCAGATAGTGTCAGGAGAAGTGAAACTTGCAGTTGTTGACAGTTTGCCCGTTGATGGCATTGACATTATTGTCGGTAATGACTTAGCTTTATCCAAGAATGTGAATCCTGTTGTGAGTGAGATTCCAGTGCCTGAAATGGTAGTAACTAGGTCAGGTTTAGATACAGACATAGACTATGGTCATAGTTTGTTCGTGGATTCAAACGAGTGTGAGTTCATGGATTCGAACGAGAGTGAGTTTGTGGATTCGAACGAGTGTGATAAAGGTGGCGAGGTTGATCTTGGCATGAGTGTGGCTGAGAGACCTGACTCTATCAGTGACAGTGATAGCCAAACAGAAGGTGTAGCTGTTGAGAGTAACGTAGTCGATGTAGTGGAATCAAGTGATAGTTACTGTGATGAATTAGGCACTAACCTTTTAAATAAGGATGAGCTAGTCAAGTTTCAGAGAGGATGAGACACTAACCCGAATTTTTAATGTGAGCTGGATGATGTTCTCGATAATGAGTGTAATAAAACATTTTGTTTGAAAGACAAAGTTTTGTGTTGTTATGTTCGTCCTAAGTCAGGTAGTAAAGAGGAAATCACTTAACAATTACTGATTCCTAGGAAGCTTCGTGAACTTGTTTTGAAGTTAGCACATGATGAGCAAGGATATTTGGGAGTAAATAAAACTTTCAGGTGTATTAGTAGGGCGTACTTTTGCCCTAAAATGAAAAGTGACATGAAGAGGTATGTTTTAAGCTGTCATGATTGCCAAATTGCCGGGAAACTGAATCAAGTAATTCCCAGAGCCCCGTTGTGTAATATTCCTTCAGTAGGCGAACCTTTTGAGAATGCATTTATAGATATGGTCGACCGTTGCCTAGAAGTAAGGGAGGGAGTATATATCTGTTGACAATTATTGATAGACTAACTCGCTATCCCGAGGTGATACCCATAAGAAGCTGTAACATTAGGACCGTAATTAAACGATTGTTAGATTATTTTTCTAAGTTTGGTCTGCCTCGTACTATACAGAGTGATAATGGTAGTAATTTTGTATCCAAGTATTTTAGGGATAGAATGAAAGAGTTAGGCATTAAACTCGTAACTTCCACACCTTATCACCCCGAATCACAAGGTATTGTGTAGTGGTTTCACCAAACGTTAAAGAGTTGTTTACGAAAACTGTGTAGTAACTTTGAATATGACTGGGAAGAAAAGTTACCTTTTGTTCTGTTAGCTTTAAGGTTGGCACCGAATGACACTACAGGATTTAGTCCTCAAGCTGGTTTTCGGTCACACCGCTAAAGGTCATTTGGAAATGTTAAAATTAAAAAGTAACTTAGTGCTTAAAGAAGGTAGAGAAGACTACATTAATAATCTAGAGTTTTATAAAAACAATTTAAGAGATGCTTGGCAATTAACGAATGAGAGCAAGAGTGGAAGTCAAAGGGAACCTAAAGAGAAACATGATCTTAGAGCGAAGAGAAAAGTATCTGTGTGGGAGATAAAGTTTTAGTATTAGTCCAGAGAGAAGGTCCCTCTTTATCTTATAAGTTCGAAGGTCTTTTTTCAATTTTAGAGAAGAGGGGAAATCTAAATTATGTAATCGATAGGGGTAGGCGTAGAGCAAAGTGGATACATGTAAACTTGCTTCAGAATTATAAAGAACGCCCCGTGCCTTGGCCACCGCCCGTGTTCGTAGTAACGGTGTCACAGAGAGAAATTACAAGTTTTGAGAAAAACTAAGAGGTGTTTTAGTATTTCCAAGTTTTTAATCAGGGTTCAGAAAACGAAAAATTAAATCAAGAGGAAAGGATAATGTTATAGCTGATAGCCTCTCTAGAGATTTTTCCGAATGAGTGGCCTAACGACCATTTTCTGTTTTGGCACGAGAGGGTGAGTGAATGGAGAAGTATGTGTGTTTAACTGGATGAAAGCTTTATGCAGAATTATTCTCCTGCTGTTTGATTCTTGTTTCTTTAGAAAAAATAAAATCAGTTGATTTCATTTTTTTTTTCTTTTGGGGGAAAGTGTCATGGTAATCGCTTTATAGCAAAGAATTATAAGTTAAAGGAAAGGAAAATGCATCTTCTTCGAGAAAGTCTGCAGCGAGGCGGCTTTGCGCACGTGTTGGAGGTGCCTGTTCTCATGATGGTTCGAGAATCCCCAGGAGGTGTTACAGAAACTCAGTATGCGCCGTCACGTCGTCAGAAACGCCGCATATTATGATGCAACATTTCGTCGAGATCCTTCTAAAAAGTTCTTGTCGTCTCGGGAGTCTGTGACGTTCGCTGTTATGCTCCGCCCCACCCCAGATCGCCATATATACATATGCCCTGAGAGAGAGATCAGATCATCAGTGAGAGATCAGATCATCAGTGAGAGATCAGATCATCAGTGAGAGATCATCAGTGAGAGATCAGATCATCGTGAGAGATCATCAGTGAGAGATCCTCAGAGAGAGATAAAGAAGAAGGAACAGACGAAGGATAAGAGAGGAAGAAAACGCATGAGAGAGTGGGATCGGAATTGGGTCAAGTCGTCCACAGTAAGAGATAGAGCGACAGAGATATTCCAACATTGAGCAAGCCTTCAGAGAAGAAACGTCCTACAAGGGGTTTTGAGGAGTTCCTGCCCTTTGAGTATCAAGAATAGACATTGCTTTCTACAGTACGGATTCAAGAAGACGTCTGAAGTTATAGTTCTCCTTTGTGAAGCCGTCGCTTCAAGCATTGATTTTCAACAGCTGCAAAACTGGCCAGCAAGTATTTCATTATGGCACCATTTTCCCCAGTTCACATAATGTAATATTTTTTTTTTGTTATGTAAATAGGAGAAACCATTCTGCATTTATCTTTGTTAGTAAGCTTGTAAATAAACTTTTGTTCTGTTTAAGTTTCTTTCTATATTCGTATCCCCAGTTTCAACTGTTGGTGTTGAATCCTTTTTGTTCATCATAATTAAGAACCTGTAGCGGACCCTGAGGTCCGCTACAAAAAACTGCTTACAAAGTAACCATAATGTAGTTGCCATATATACAAACCTTTAAGGCTTAACTGTAGAAAAAATATACCAGGAAAATTATTTTTTTTATTTCTGCATAAAGTATATATTGTATATAGTAAATGGTGCATAAATCATTTGACAGATTTGACGGACAGTCGAGAAAGCACGATCTTAAAAGTACAGGGTTCCCATTAGATTGTATGGGTTGTGCCATTGTTTACGTAAGAATCATCGCTTAACAATGGCCCCAGGCAGTGCACGTCATAAACTGATTTGCCTACTATACGCTGTCCATCTCTCCTCTCTGTGTTACATGCACACAGACACATACACACAAACATTATATATATATATATATATATATATATATATATATATATATATATATATATATATATTATATATATATATATATATATATATATATATATATATATATATATACAGGCAGTCCCTGGGTTACGACGGGTTCAGCTTACGATGCTCCGAGGTTAAGGCGCTTTTCCATTATATTCATCAGAAATTATTTCCAGGGTTACGACGCATGTTTCAGGGTTACAACATCTACAATACTCATCTGGCAGAAGAAATATGACACCAAAAATGCAAAATAATCAATACTTGAAGGTTTTTTTCGATGAAAATCCAATAAGAATGCAGTTTACATAGTTTTCAATGCACCCAAAGCATTAAAAGTAAGGTTTTCTTAGTATTTTGTATGTTGTCCCGGCTTACGGCGATTTTCCGGGTTACAACGCGTCTCAAGAACAGAACCCCCCGTCATACCGGGGACTGCCTGTATATATATATATATATATATATATATAGACTGGTAAAAATGTTCTGTTATAACAGAATTCCATCTAATATAAGGAGCCCATAAAAACACCAAAATACAGAGAGAGAAATGCTGTCTCCCGCTTCAAGTAGATGAATGAGAAAAGTTACAGAAAAGGTGGTATTTATACCAAGAGATCCATCCACTGGTAAGCCAATTTAGGTCACTCCCGCTGATAATCTTCCTTTAATCCTCTTAAGCGTCGGTTGAATGAAAACCTGGACGACGATATCTGAGTCCCATACTCCCTTTGAGATATTCATTACCTGCCTCTCTTTGATCAGGGTCGATTCCATCATTTGACTCTTTAACCGGCAGTTGCTGCTTTAAATTATATGGGACAAATTCCAGTTTATACTATGGTTATGTTCATTTATATGGGTGAAAATAGCTGAGTTCTGTTGTCCATACCTAACTGACCGTTTATGCTGTACTAATCTCTGGGGAAGTGATTTTCCTGCAAATCCGATGTAAGATTGGTCACAGTCCAGGCATGGGATTTTGTAAATGCCTGTGTCCTTGGGGTATGTCTTTTGTTGGACGTTAATCAAAGATTTGCCTAAGGTATTTGGGTAAGTAAATGCAAAATGGTTAGATTTCCTGAGGGTTTGGGTCACCGTCTTAATCCTGTCCAGGTGTGGAATTTTCATTTTAATTTTATTATTGGGTGCGTCTCTGGTCTTGTCTTGAGGGGGTCGGTAGAAAATTATCTTTGTGAATTGCTTTCTCAATTATATGGTCAGGATACCTTAAAGACGTAAGCTGTTTACGAATTAGTTCAAATTCTTTTTTCCAGGAAATCTGGAGAACAAATTCGTAAGGCTCTTAAGAATAGGTTGCTGGCTACACCTATCTTGATAGCAATGTCGTGATAGCTAAAGTAGTGAATGTATGAAAGTGAGAATGGTGGTTTTCTGTATATGGTAAATTTTTATTCTGTCGTGTCTCTGATTATTAAAACATCAAGAAAAGGGATTTTGTTGTCTGTTTCCCATTCAACTTTAAATTTGATGCTGGGCACTAATGCGTTTAATTTTGAAAAAAATTCATTAAAATTGCCCCATTTATCATCCCAAAATGTTAGAATATCATCTACATACCTCACCCACAGCATGTTTTTGGATTTTATTGCATTTATTACTGTAGTTTCAAAGTATCCCATGTACAGGTTGGCTAAAACAGGACCTAAAGGACTACCCATACTACACCCAAATTTTTGCTTATAGAATGATTCCCCGAATGAAAATACGTTATTAGATACACATAATTCAACTAACTTCATTTTTTTGTCTATCGCCAATGGGAAATAATCTGAATAAGGGGATAGTTTTTCCCTCAAAACGTGAAGAGCACCCTGTACTGGTACTTTTGTGAACAGGGACTCTTCGTCAAGGCTTAAAAGTTTTATGTTGTGAAGTGGTACATGTGCTTCTCTGAATTTGTGACAAAAATCTTCCGAATGTTTAATGTGACTGGGAGAAAAAGTGCCTAAAAAGGGGGAAAGGAGGCCATAAAAGTAGGGTAGTTTAGGATTAATTACTTTAAATTTCTCTAAAAGTTCAATACTCTTTTTGTCTTGGCCAATTAACCTTACTTTCCGGAAAAATTCTGTGGGGACGTTTTGGAGGGGATTTTTCGTCAGTTTTGTCGTAAGTGTTGGGGTGTCTATATTTTGGTGCTTTTATGGGCTCCTTTTATTATATATATATATATATATATGTTATATATATATATATATATATATATATATATATATATTTTATATATATACATATATATAATATACACATATATAATGTGTTTATATAATTTCCATAGCTCTCGGATGAAGACTTTTGAAATAGAAAAATAATTAGTTAATCATTTTAGATGATTGCTACCATTTGAACCCTGTTGTGGTTTTTAACGCCAAAGGAGAAAGTTTACCAAATTAATATATCAATTTGCCAAAACTTACTCATGGAGAAGAGAAACCTCAGCAACAATAGAATGAATTTGTAAATGTACAGTAGGCTAAAATGAAATTCAATGAAAGCATAGAATTGCTAAATTACTGCAAAACCTTAATCTAATGGTGACGAAGAAACGCGGTAACCGGCGGAGAAGATGGCAGGAAGTCCGTTGATGGAGGGGGTTTAGAATTAGGCAGGGATTTCCCATCTTCCGACTGGTTGTCCCCAACCCCTCCCCTATCCCCACCCCAACACGTCCTTCCCCACACCGCAGCTCTTCCCGCCACCCTACTCTGCTCTTCTATCTCCTTTGGTCACTACCAATTATATCACTGCGCGCTTAGCAGGGGGCATGTTGGAAATTGCCGGTAACTTGTCATTTTCTGCATCTCCTCTTGGCGGTGACGCACAAACTTGTTCAGTTCACGTATGCTTGTGTTCACGTTGACTCTATGGCACGTTTTTGTTGTTCTATATTTGGTTTTTAATTTCCTGAATAAAACTATTGACATCGGTGCATTTAATTTTGCGGTATTTGTTATATTTACATAATTTATATATATAATATATATATATCCCTATATATATATCATATTTATATATATAATATATATATATATATATATACATATATATATATATATAGATATATATATATATATATATATATATAATTAATATTTAAATATATATATACGTTCTATATATACTTAGCGAAATAGTGTAATCAAAACAATAAAAGATATCAATATCAATTTATTCACTAAACTCTATAGTATGCGTCTTCACTTTATATATATATATATATATATATATATAATATATATATATATATATATATACATACATATATATAGATAGATAGATAGATAGATAGATATATTTGCAATAACCACAATGCCATCATAGTTCCTTAGTTCTTCGATTCATCCTTCATTTTGGATACAAAGCCTGAGATCCAAATAGTAAGAATATGAAACAATTCTGACGTCCATGGCAGAATTTCTTCATATTCTTTCCATTAGGTCCTTAGGGTTTTGCAGTGACAAGTGTATCCAAAAAGTTCGAAGCAATTGAGAAGCTAAGAAGACATTGCGGTTATTACAACTGTAAACATAGCTGGTAAAAAGTAACAAGTAGATTCTATATATTTATATATATGTGTGTGTGAAAGTGTGTGTACTCACAAGTATCAAGTCACAAATGCCATATAGTATCTACTTCACTATACCTCGGAGACATTATACCCCAAGGGAAATATAATTAATAAATGTTTTGTCACTAGTGGGATTCGAACCATCGCCTTGTTTAGAAAAAATGAAGAAGTGTGACTTCCACCAAATGTCCAATGAGCCATCAAGAGAAATATAATGTAAGTGGATATGCACGCTGGAGTCGATATCGATTCTGAATTCAGGTTCCGCACTTAGAATCGATATCAGCCTAATTCCACCTTGTTAACTGCCTGGTAAGTTTGTAGAATTTTGCGGATATATTATTCTGGGGAAAGAAACAGCTGTCTAAGAAGGCAATTCTTTTTATCTTAAAACGCGCTTCCCACCATGAATATGATGTAAGCAGCTAAATAATTGACGAACGGATGGGTGTGGAGCTACTTCTATACAGATGCTGAACTTTTTGGTTGTCTGCCTAATTTTATTGAAACAGGCATAGTCATATCCGTAATTATGGTTGAAAAAAAAAATAAAAAAATAAAAAACTTGTTTTAAAATGCACCCTTCAGTTTCATTAAATTTTGGATGGGTATTTTTACTGAACACTAGGAGCCAAACAGTAAATCTTTTTTTGGGTTTGAACCCATATTATAAGCGGAATTGACAAAGCAGAAAGTGCATCAAAAAATGTTATTTAGAATAATACAGCAAGATGGGTGCACATCCATATATGGAAATGGCCAAGGACACTTGGGAGACTTCTAGGTGATATGTGTTTGATAGCAATCAGAAAATACAGGAAATTACGATAATTATCAGCCCTTGCTTGGAAATACAATTCTCTGCTAGTCATAAATAAACAGGTCTCCTTGACTTTTCCTGTGCGGGTGTAGGGTGACGATGGTAATGACCTCCTCTCCCTCCCTGCACGCGAGGAGGGGGAGTGAATTTGAACTCTAGTGGTATTTTCAAGTTATTAGTTGTAGCTGGGCTCCCTCACAAAATGTGTAATCATACCCCAGATTTTGAATAGTTTTATTTTGTCTTTTGAAAGTTGGATTTAATTTCATCCTATAGCGTTCATTGGGATTTCTATGACGTACATCATGAAAGGTGCGTGAAAGTAATCATCAAAATATTAACGTACGTAATAATAAGAACTACAAATCATCGTAACTTCTCTAATTCTTGACATAAGCTTATCGAAAATGTGTGGAGAATTCGAGATGTTCAGAGGGCATTGTGATTCTTATCACATACATTAAAAGTGACCAGTAGATTCTGTCGGTAAGTTAACGTATGTTTTGGTTATGCGCCACCAGGAAATATTTAAACAATTAGTCCTTCAGTCAATTCATCGCAATGGTTTTAACGTGCTTAGGGTTTTGGTTGACGTTCGCTTTTGAAAGTTGTTATTAGATTACATTACTATATCTGGTAAATGTAGCTAGCCATTTGAGAGTTCAGTTAGTTTACTTTGATGTTTATAAATCTGATTAAAGGTAATTCGGAAGTGAGATATCTGTTGGTATTACATGTTGCATGTAATAATTATTTGTCTTCTCGTAAGACCAGAGTGATTCATTGTATCACCCATATATTTTTGTGTCATCTCTCTCTCTCTCTCTCTCTCTCTCTCTCTCTCGTATAACGCAATCACCAGAAATAGTATTATTACAGTACAAATGCGAGTGTGTATTGCCACAAAAATTATCTGCTCTCGTAGTACTAAGAATCGGGAAGCTCAGACCCAAGAATGTCTCCCACATTGCATCATCGCTATCCCAGATTTATTCGCAGAGGGACGCCCAAAGCCTCTTTCAAAGGTGTAAAGTATTTCATTTGGTTTGCCCTATATAACTGGGTCCTGAATCTTGGTGGGAAGTCTTTTTAGCTGTTTAAGAAACTGGCTTGAAATACCGGTAGGCAGTGGAAATTACAATCACTTGTGGTAGCACACGGATATGTACCAGGTTTGTTGATGAACGAAATTTTGGCGCCGGGCTTGGCACTGACGCCACTCACTGAACTGATGCCAATGTGAGTACAGGATTTGGTAAAAGCTTTATACTGTAAAACGGTGGCGTTACTTGTCATTTTGGCAACATGTTAGGCCGATCTGCATTACTTAGGTTATCTTGAGACCTTAAACTTTTTAAAACCTTTGTTTTTACATATTTTACTTCCTTCATAAGGATTAGCATTGGTACAAATGAAAAAGGATACTATCACCAAACTTCTTGGACATGCTGTATCGCGGCATTTCCGGAGTTTCCCGCGCTTCCTGGGTCTTCCCGCCAAAATTCTTGCCAGAATGAACTTGGCTTTATGTTGGTATGTGCTACATTCTGATTGGTGAGCTTTGCTATTGTAACCAATCACGGAACTGCATGTGTACTTTCAACTCGATCGTCGGTTTGATGCTTCGTTTTTATTCTCTTCCACCCCAACATCCCATCTCCATGTGGCCCATCCTCTCTCTCTCTCTCTCTCTCTCTCTCTCTCTCTCTCTCTCTCTCTCTCTCTCCCCGACCTTGGTAAGATAAATGCAACCACATGTACGGGCACTCACCCTTCGATGGCTCTAGATACATCTTACCACAGACGGTCATTAAACCAAGAACACCGAAAGCTTATTATCGATTTGACAGGGAGAATTCATCATTTATCTTATCGCTTATAAATAAAATGTTCAAAACATTTAATGTCGCATCGTTTGACCATTTGCTGCAAATGCTAATTGTGGAGCTGACAAGTGCAAAGCTAGCAATGTATCTGTAATTTAGAACATCAGAAGATACAGGGAGTTAAAGGCTGACACGCCTTGGTAATTGGTAGCGGTGATCTAGAAATTCAACCGCTATTCATAGAAATAATTTATCTTGAAGTCGACTAGAATTTGATACTGCATAAATGCGTTCTACCATATGAATATTGTGCTCAAGTTCGTCTTGGTTATCGCTTTACTTTCAACTGAATTTATTCCCGAACGACTTTCGCTTTTTAGACAGCTATGGTAGGTACCCCGTCCTCTGAGAGGTTATGAACCTGCCACCTGGTGGCAACTTGAAGGTTGCATCACTGCTTGTACAGCAGCTATGCTCAAATCTAAAGTACATGATTCTTTTTTTTTTTTTTTTTTTTTGTATTGTCCAAAATCTTAAACTCAACGTAACGTTGCCAAGTAGTATTGCATTTTTTTTATTTCCAATGTCATACATGTCGACAAGTTTGCAAATTCATAGCTAGCCCAATTTTTCCTATGGTTATAAAAATATGATCCCTTCGTAACCAGTGTGATTTAAACTTTTTTTTTTTTAATTGCTTAGTTCAAAGCACTGTGCGGTAAGATAGCGGCGCCGTTAATGACAGCGGATTTAACATACTCGTCGTGCTTGTCAACGTAACTAAAGTCTGTTCACTTCAGTAGATTCTTGGGTAATCCCTATGCCTACGAGACGTTTGTTTGGCGGTCTCTGATTGGCTGGTATCGGGAGATAGGCCGCTCGCTCAATGTCCCCTATTTTCGCCTATAGCAAAGAAAACTAGGAATCTGTTTATATTTCTTTATTTATCTCACGTTTTGCAAAAGTTAAGATAGTTTTGGTCATGCCATAGGATTCGATATTCATTGTACAACTAAATAATCTTTTCCTGAAATTAATAAGATAAAACACAAAGGAATTACAATGAGTAAAAGTGAAGAGAGACGCATTTAATTCTTTGTATCTGTCTTTACTTATTGGATTTTGCATCATTCAAGTAGTCCAGATAAGATGAAACTTGTGACAATAAATACACACCGAATACGCTGGTGCTTTCAGATTTTAGATGTCTGTGATATGTGAAAAGATGATTTAGTTTCACAATTAATACCGAATCCTATGGTATGACCAAAACTTTCCAATCTTTTGCAGAGCGTGAGATAACTGAAGAAATGTAAACATATTGCTAATTTTCTAGGCTACAAACTAAAATATGAGACACTGAGCGAGCAGTCTACCTCCCGGTACCAGCCAACCCGAGGCCGCCAAACAAACGTCTCATAGGCAAGGGGTTCACCCAAGAATCTACCTTAAGTGAACTGACTATACCTCTACAGCAATAAAACATTAGATCTAATAAGTTAAACAGTCATAATATTTTCAAAATAGGAATAGGAATTATAACAAGTTTTGTTTGAATGTTGAAGTTTTATGTGTTCAAGTTGGGTCTATGTTGCGAAATGATTTGTAGACCTAAAAATAATCTAAGCCTTCTGAGATGTAGTAATCTCTGTTACTAAAGAATTTATTAATAGAGATTACCTGATCTTTAAGAAATAAAAGATGATGATGATTTTGATTATATGGAGAAGATGGCTGTTAATCGAAATATCTATTATCAATGTCAAGGCCAATGGAACACTTGTTTTTTAACTGGCTTAAAATATGATTTACTTAAAAGTCCTTCGGCTCGCTTTTGGTGGATAATTTATTCATCCATCAGGTAACTTGGAGTGCAAGAATGTGTAGATAACTTCACATGATTTCTGGCCAGAAATAGTTAATATAGAGATATGAATGCAAAGAGTAATGTATTTATAGTAAGTAAAGAAATCTAACACACCTAGGCCAAATAACAAAATCTTGCCTTTAGCAAAAGAGTAACTGCACATGCGACTAAGCCATAATTTTTGAAGCGGTTTGGAAATATAACTTAAATCCTTTTATTTTTTATGAAAATCCAGATATTCCTCTAACAAATATATAATGAATGGTTTCAAGATTATTTCATTATCGCTACTCATTGTAGGCTACGCTACTCTAAAGGGCCCCATACACTGAACGACTGTCGTTATCGACAAACGCACACACTATTCAGACAGTATGAACGATCTCCGCAGTCCGCACCGATTTCAGTCTGAACAAAGATTTTGTCTCGGGAAGATATGGCATCATCTCTAGAATATACGTGCCCGTAGCGTGTGAGCGGACGTGATGCCGAATGCACTTTTGCCGAAGGACAAGAAGCAGAAGCCAGGAAGCCGAACGGACGGAATGCCGAAGACAACGCCGAACGGACAAAATGCCTAACATACATTAAGTCGAACGGACACAATGCCGAATATTTCTACAAACCATAAATAAATAAGAGGGAAAACATTTTCTAAGAGAAAAAGATGACAATACCAACGACCAATTCACTAATACGATAATTGATATTTACCTACCTTGTTTAATTAACATTGAACTAGTTTACTCATACCGCTATGTAGTTGCATTTTTTTCGTTATTCAAGTTTGACTATGGAATATATATATATTTTTTTTAATTTAACCATAGAATTCACTCAAACAGGACGTGGTGGCCGAAAATTGCTTTATAATGGATATTCATACGTTGTTGATAAAACAGTTAAAGAAACTACTTACTGGAGATGTGAGCACCGAAAAGTGTGTATTGCTAGAATTAAAACTATTAGTGATACCGAACACGGAAAAGCCTCACATCATTAACATCCTCCTAATGGTGCTCATAAAAGCTTTGGATAAAATGAAGACTAGAGCAAAACAAACAGAAGAGGTAACAAGCCGCGTAATTAATAATGTCAAAGAAGAATTGCCGCTCAGCATTGTTGGTTCTCTGCCTAAAAGAGAAACACTTGGGAGAATGGTAGGGCGTGCAAGAAAGATTGACGAAAGTGAAGACTTGGACATGACAACCCGTGGAGAGAATTTGCGTCTTTATGAAACCACAGCTGTTACAATTTTATCGACAGAGAATAACTTGGGACTACTATCTAAAAACCAAGCATGGTTTGCCGATGGCACATTTTACTCTGCTCCTTTAGGCTTTATATCATACATGCCATTGTTTCGAAAAGTAAAAGATTGTCATTAGTGTATTATATTGAGAGTAACAAAGAAGAAAAAATATATAACGAAATTTTTGCATTTTTAAAAAGCATAGGTGTTAAGGATCCTGATTCAATAACTGTTGATTTGGAAAGAGCGACAAGAAGTAGCATTAAAAAGAACTTTCCTAATACATCTATATCAGGTTGTTTCTTTCATTTCGACCAAAGTTTATGCCAAAATATCCAATCTTGTGGGCTACAGCGGTGGTATATTGAACCCAATAACGCCCTTTTCATCAGGCAGTTACAAGCACTTCCCTTCGTCCCACCTGCAGATGAACTATTTGACGAATTGGTGAAGTCCTTAGACGCCCAAACTGACGAATTATTAAGTGATTTTTTGGTTCACTTCGAAAATACGTGGTTAGGAATAATCCAGCGATGTCGAAGGGGGAAACCATTGTTTGATGTTAATTTGTGGTCTGTTCACGCTTGAGTTAATGATAATTTGCCGAGAACGAACAATTCTCTGGAAGGCTGGCAGCAGGATTTTCAAAAGAGACTTGATGTAACTCATCCAATACTAACAAAATGACAAAAGGTTATCAGAAATGAGCAGGCTTCGTGTCATGGAATTCTAATTGAGCAGGCTTCTGTAGGGATTGAAGTATCACGACCTAACAAGAAATATGATACCATTAACGATAGCATATTTTGTTCTTATGATAAAGAAGAAGGATTGGCGTTTCTACGACCTTTGGCTCACTTTTTAAATACTTTTTTCTCTCTTGTGAATTATAATGTCATTTTAAACAATTTTTGAATAAACATATACTGTAGAAATAAGATAATCATCAAGGGTTTTATTTCTTTTTTTTATTTTACGTCCATTTGTCTTTTATAGGTGTTCTGATTTTTAAAAAAAAAAAAAAAAACTTTTCTTATCAATTTTCTGACATTTTTCTTAATGCAGTAAATATTTTAACAATTTCATTAAACATTATTTCGTTACAATTAATAACCATATAACCAAATTCGGCATTGTGTCCGATCGACTTGAGTTATATTAGGCATTTTGTCCGTTAGCCGTTGTGTCTGTTCGGCATTCCGTCCGTTCGGCTTCCTGGCTTCTGCTTCTTGTCCTTCGGCAAAAGTGCATTCGGCATCACGTCCGTGTACCCGCGTTGCGTTATATCGGTAGACAAACACATACATTGAACGACCTGTGTATGACAGACTTAAGTCGCAATGTTATGACAACTTATTTTTTTAAACATTTGAACTGAGGTTTGATGATGACTTTTTATTTTATTTTATGTATTTATTTATTTGTTTATAAATGAATATATATATAGCGTATATATATATATATATATATATATATATATATATATATATATATATATATATATATATATATATATATATATATATATAGAGTATATTGTCACATGCATCGGCAATGAGCGAACGAAAGTTTGGAAATGTTCCGTCAACGTTTTTCCGAAATTTGGCTACATTTTTGAAATGTATGACAGATTTCACTCTTATGAAACATAGTATGGCCTTATTGTATGCAATAATCGCGTTTCAGCACTGAAATAATAGATAAATATGGAGCCTGTTAGGTTGCCAGTTCGAGATTTTTTTAACAAAATCTTAAGCAATCGTGTTCGATCACTGAAGAGCATAGATGTACGGGCTAGTAGCAAAAGTTTCTTCATCTTTCCTCTTTCTTTACACCTCGGCGTTCCCTACGTTTCTAACAATTTTTCTCTTGTGTGCACATTTTCCCATGGATATTATAGTTTAATTCATTTTGATTACATTTATATGTGGAAATTTTCTTCCTTTTGTGTTGATCATAGTTAAACTGGATATAAATTATAGTTAAAAAAACGAAGTTAAATATTTGTAATAATTTTACAAGAAGAGTTACAGCATAAATGTAATTACATTAATAGTAAAGGTCGAAATCATGGACAGGATTTTTTTCCTATATTCGCTTTGTTTAACCTTAACAAATATTGCGATTGACATATTTTAGTGCAATAAGAAGTTTTCAACTAATAAAGAACGTTTTATAATAATTGAAACCCGTAAGATTTACTGTAGTAAACTAAGTCTTCTAAATCCTGTTTCTATGATGCCTTTGTGTAGTTTCTTAAAATCACAGATGACCTCCTGGTCCATGAGCTGGATGAGAGGGTCGTGTAGGGAGCTGCAACCACCTCACCTTCATACAGCTCAACTCCCACAGCAACTCAGCCTCGTCATGAAGGGGAGCAGGAGCATTGTCCGTCATAAATAGGGCTTACAGAGGTAATTATTACCCAAGTCTAACTGTTAGCCCTACATATCATATTTGATTTATTTTTCATTATAATATTTTTCTTAAAAACGTTCAGTTTAGGTCCCCATTTGCATTCCCATAGAGCAAAAGAGATGGTCTGTCCTTCATTGGCTTTTGCACTGGCATTTTCTTCCAAAAGAGGCCGGTCTCCTCACAACTGAACACTTGTTGGAAAACTAAACGTTCAGCCTTTACAAAGTGCTTGAACTCTTTAACATAGTTCTTGGCAGCATCAAAATCTTTGTTACAACTGGCAACCTTCCCCTTCCTCACCACACTGCGTTGGATTTCTTATTGAATTTTTCAAAACACCCATGACTAGCTTTGAACTCTAGTGTTATGTGCATTAGCACTCGTTCTACTGCTGCTTTCAAAAGATTAGCATGTAATTGCCTTGCTTTTTCAAATAAGATGGTTTCAGAAACATTATCACTGGCTAACTGTTTTTCATTTACCCAAATTAACAATGATTTTTTGAACTCTTCAGTTATCTTAGACCTTTGCTTCATGAGAGATTTCGCTCCCTTAGCGACGTCAGTCTTTGATGGCCTCTTCACATAGTAGAAATTGTTTGTTTGTTTTGGCGCCCCACACTTCTTCGTCAGATCAAGTACTCGGACACCACTTTCATGTTTTCTATTATTTACTGTTTAGTCTCTACTCATTTTCTCTCTCACTTTGCTTTGGTGGCATCTCTAGAATTCTTAGGAACCATGATGAGTAATGAACATTAAAATTCCTTGGCACTTAATTAAGAAATGGCACACGCAGACAAACAAAGTTTAGCCAAGATGTGCAGAAAGCAAAATATATATATATATATATATATATATATATATATATATATATATATATATATATATATATATATATATATATATATATGCTTAAAAAATCAAAGTAGATGCACGTGACTTCATTAAATAAGCGAATACCACAGGAAAATGATAGGCAGAAATCCAAGCGCTTTCGGCTTTACTAAGATATTATCAAGGAACGAATGAAATACAGTTGGAAAGAAAGTTATCAGGTAAACAAAAAGATCAAGAATACCAGATGGTTAATTGTCAAAAGGGTAAAAATCAAAAAGATAATCCAGGATTATCGGATATCACACGGTCGCAAACCTAAACATAGCTTTAACCCTAACAGAAACTTCAACGTTGCTTATATTGTTGCTTATATTTATCTACAACTTTTTTTATTATAAAGACATCAAGTTTAAATAAACCTAGACTTAGATTTAGAACATTTCCATTATTTGACTTGATGAAACAAGATTCAATGATTTTCCTTTTAACTGTGTCATTACATGGGATTAAGCCTCTTGCTTGACTATAATTAATAGGATGATCTAAATCTCTGATATGTACGAATAATGCATTCGATATTTGCCCAGTTCTCACAGAATGTTGGTGCTGTTTGAGTCGTTATAAAAGAGATTTACCGGTTTGTCTGTAATAGACTTTATCACACTTTTTGCAAGGAATTTCACATACACAGACTGGAAGATCTTTAGGAGAATTTTTATTACTAAACTCTTGACATTAATATTACTGAAAACAACATTTATGTTAAAAAATTCTAAAATTCTAGGAATTTCTAAAAACCTTTCATCATAGGGTAATCTTAGAATGTTATACTTACTAAATTCAAGTTTGTCATTAGTTAAATAAAATGTTTTTCTAGGTCTTTTCCATGCCACATCTACAAAAGTCCTTAGGTATCTAAGTTTCAAGGCAATATCATAAGTAATTTTAATCTCAGCGTCAATAAACTCCTGGCTACAGACACGTAAAGCCCCTAGGAACATCCCAGAAAAAAACACAGAATTTAACATTTTGATGGTGATTGGAGTAATAATGAACAAAAGAGGCAATGTTAATTGATTTCCAAAAAACTGAAAAGGTGAAATTTCTATCATTTCTATGGACAGTTACATCAAGAAAATTCAAATTACAATTTCTTTCTTCCTCTACAGTAAACTTTATAAAAGGGACTAAGTTATTGAGATTATTAAGGAATTCCTGGAGATTTTCGTGAACTGGCCAAATACAGAAAATATCATCCCCATACCTAAACCATATAACTGTTGGGGTCAAAATTCTTAGTAAGAGTTTTGTCTAAAAAAATTTCCATGTAAATATTGCTAAGAACAGGAGATAAGGGATTACCCGTAGCCATGCCAAACTTTTTTGTTTTGATAGGGATTTTTTTGTACAAAAGTTTGGCATGGCTATGGGTAATCCTTATCACCTGTCCTTAGCAATATTTACATGGATTTTTTTGAGACAAGATGTGCATGGAAAAGGGCTGGAAAAGCATATTATTTAAATAATGACAAACTTGAATTTAGCAAGCATAACATATTAAAATTACCCTATGATGAAAGGTTTTTAGAAATTCCTAGAATTTTAAAGCTTTTTAACATAAATGTTGTTTTCAGTAATATTAATGTCAAGAGTTTAGTAATAAAACTTCTCCTAAAGATCTTCCAGGCTGCATATATGAAATTCCTTGCAAAAAGTGTGATAAAGTCTATTACAGACAAACCCGTAAATCTCTTTCACAATGACTCAAACAGCACCAATATACTGTGAGAACTGGGCAAATATCGAATACATTATTCGTACATATGAGAGATTTAGATCATCCTATTAACTGGAGTCAAGTAAGAGCCTTAATCCCATGTAATGACAGTTAAAAGGAATATCATTGAATCTTGTTTCATCAAGTCAAATAATGGAAATGTTCTAAATTTAAGTCTTGGTTTATTTAAACTTGATACCCTCATAATGAAAAAGTTGTAGATGAATATTAGCAACAAAATTAATATATTTTGTTTTTACATATTTTGGACTATATGGATACGTTGTAGTTTCTGTTAGGGTTAAATCTATATTTAGGTTTGCGACCGTGTGATATCCGATAATTCTGGATTATCTCTGATTTTTGCTCTTTTGACAATTAACAGTCTGGTATTCTTGATCTTTTTGTTTACCTAATAACTTTCTTTCCAACTGTATTTCATTCGTTCCTTGACAATGTCTTAGTAAAGACGAAAGCGCTAGGATTTCTGCCTATCATTTTCCTGTGGTATTCGCTTATATATATATACATATATACATATACATATACATATACATATACATACATACATACATACATACCACAAATGTCTTTTAATCCAATTTGCTCAACCTCAGAATTAAGAATCAGGAATTAGAATATAGTAAGATATATTCTCATCATTATTGATATACCTCTATAATTGCCAAAGTTTAATTTAATATTCCCTGACTTGAATATCAAAACTAATTTGCTAATACATCATGAAACTGGGTAATCAATACGTACAAAAATCATATTAAACAAAGTTCATTTATAACACAGCCTGTTCACAGGCAAGCAATTCAATATTCCAGGACAAATGCCAATATAACTTTTACCTTTCTTTACTCCATTCAAGGCTTCTCTCAGTTCTCTCATGGAAAAGGGATCATCAAGAACCGGAATATAAGGTATATTCTCATCATGTTTTATGTTAGAATTTCCGGATTCAATAAATCTTCAAAATTTATTTTAAACGTCATCAGGCTTGATATCGCCTTTCTAATTAATAGACTTCCATATAAGTTTATTATCATTTGACTGAAGAACCCCAGCCAACATAGGCTGATTTCTATCCTGTACGTTGATACTTGTTCCTTCTTACAACACTTGCAGCAGCAGCAGCAGTAGTCTCAGCAATACAATTAAAACTCGAAGTCAAGGCCATCTCCAACTCTAAGTCGTTACTATCTTCTATAGCTGGTGGGGGAATATCTTGTAAAGTTCTTGTAAACGAATCTACACCGATTTCTTTATAATTTAAAGACTTCCTTGCATTATTTCCCGGTGACACTTTTTGTGCATAAGTAGGCTGGTTGAGGGCAACTGATCGACTTACAAGGTCTTTATTAGCTATGTGTGACTTCTTTTTAGCAATAAAGTAACCGATATCGGTGCATGATTTGACCTTTCAGCATCCTGGTGAACATGAAGTTCCTTTATTAAACTTAAACACGTTCTTTTAGCCAAACACAAGTCAATTTCTGCAACCCAACGTCTTCCCTCTCTATACGTTAAATTATCTTTGAAATTATGACAAATATTAATGATGGCTCCACCATGATTATTAACCGCTGAACTAAAGGCTAAACAGACGATCAATATTACTGACAGTATTTCCTGTACTGTCATTATTACTGTCGATGTGTCTATCATACTGCCTTAGTGTCAGTACCTGAAAATGGTGGGCCTTGAAATCCAGTTTCAGCTATCAGTATGTGGGTGGGGCTTAAATAAATGATGGTTTGTTCACTGGACTGTCAGTATTGTCGGTATTATCAGAAATCGGAAGAGGTACAATGTCTGACCAGCAAGAGAAACTACTCCTTCGGGAATTTATTTCAGATTTGCCAGGATTACCAAAGTTATGGGATGTTCGAAGCGAAAATTATATGAAGAAGAACAAAAAATGGAGGTATATAAATCAAGCAAAGCTGACGCAACTGTAGAGGATGTAAAAAAGAAGATAAATACATTGAGAAGCAACTTTTGGAAGGACTTGAATAAAATCAACGTCTCAACCACGCTCATGGGTTTTTTTTATGAGCTTTTATTCTTGAAAAATTTGGAGAACCATGTGCAGACAAGACATTCAATTGAAACAACAGTAGAGGTAATTGTAATTTATTGTTTAAACTATTACATTTTACTCCATAACAATGAATTGGTTACATTTGCAATAACTATAAGTTAACTAAAGCATTTTAATTATTTTATGATATATATATATATATATTATATATATATATATATATATATATATATATATATATATATATGTATATTATATCTAATATATATATATATATATATATCTTATATATATATTATTCTATTACATACATATATATATGCTGCATATGTACTGCAACCTTGAATAGTGTACTAAATATTACTAGTTACGTGAACCCATACTACCAAACTTGTATTATTGACATAACACAGTCAGTGGATTAGAATTAGTTGTACGATGACATCAAAAGTGAGAAAAAGGGAAATTAGTTGGCTACAAAGTGATACAGACACTTTTACCTTATTCTTGTGATGTCAAACTACCACTGCTTGTAATCTCCGGAAAATTGCATTGATATCAAATTTAATCTACAAACATATTTTGGCATTGAATATGTCCTTCATTGCAAAACTTTGAACAAAAGGCATCTCTGATACATTGTGCATCTCTTGATGGATTATTGATGCGTGTCCTTTTCAGTTCCACGAGACAATCAGCTTGTAGGTCGGGTTCGGGACCTTCCATGATTTTACCTGTGTTGTCATGGTCCATAACCCGTTGAGAACAGTACTCATGTCCAATCTCTCTAATCAAATAATTATGTAAATAACAGCATGCTAATGTAGTAGTTTATGTGGTGACAGATTAATTGGTTTTTGAATACTTCAAACCTGCTTACAAGCATTCCAAAAGATTTTCAGCTACACGGCGAGCTCGAGATAATCGATAATTGCATATGCGCTGATTATTTGTTAAATGACAGTAGCAATGGGGTTTCATTAAATGACTGTCTAACGCAAATGCATCATCGGCTACGAACACATAGGGAAACTTATTACTGGTATTTGCCATTGCTGATGGAGGTGGAATATTCAGGTCAGAATGCCTTAGCTTTTGCCCACTTCGTTATGGCGATATGTTTACCATCTAAAGCACTGTTGCAGTTTCCATAATTCCATTTTGATTCAAATGCAGATGAAATCTGTTACCATTCTTCAGCGGTAGTTGGTAGCTGTAAGGAAAACGAGATAAAATTTAATTCTATTATGAATATGAATAACGAGATACACACACTGATGAAAATATAGCACCATGATATTGGTTGAATTATTCTGCTTCAAACAATACTAAAATTCGAAATTGCAAATTGATATGTACAAAACATTCAAGACTATTACTATACATAATTATTTTGTATATATATACTTATAATATATATATATATATATATATATATATATATATATATATATACTATAATATATCAATTCAAGCTACAAATGTCCTTTAATATCTAAATTCACTTTACCTCCCAAATGATATATTTTCATATATGTACCGAAGGGGAATTTTTAATTGATAATAATTTCGTCCCCCCATGGGATCGAACCACCGTCCAAGTGGACGGGGACGAAATCAGGACAGTCAGTGACGCTATCCAATCAGCACCAACAGAGAAGCTATAAGTTCATATCGATTCTGACCTTACAAATCACCCTCGATCTGGATGCTTTCGTAATTAGAATCGATATGAAACCCCGTCTACCATGTTGGCCAATTCGAGCGTTTGACAGCACGTAGCCTTTTGTTATGAATAATTATCACATCAAACCGTGATCCATTTATATATCAATTCAAGCTACAAATGTCCTTTAATATCTAAATTCACTTTACCTCCCAAATGATATATTTTCATATATGTACCGAAGGGGAATTTTTTAATTGATAATAATTTCGTCCCCCATGGGATCGAACCACGTCCAAGTGGACGGGGAGGGACGAAATCAGGACAGTCAGTGACGCTATCCAATCAGCCAACAGAGACGCTATAAGTAGACAGGGTTTCATGTCGATTCTAATTACGAAAGCATCCAGATCGAGGGTGATTTGTAAGGTCAGAATCGATATGAACTTATAGCGTCTCTGTTGGCTGATTGGATAGCGTCACTGACTGTCCTGATTTCGTCCCCGTCCACTTGGACGGTGGTTCGATCCCATGGGGGGACGAAATTATCATCAATTAAAAAATTCCCCTTCGGTACATATATGAAAATATATCATTTGGGAGGTAAAGTGAATTTAGATATTAAAGGACATTTGTAGCTTGAATTGATATATAAATGGATCACGGTTCGATGTGATAATTATTCATAACAAAAGGCTACGTGCTGTCAAACGCTCGAATTGGCCAACATGGTAGACGGGGTTTCATATCGATTCTAATTACGAAAGCATCCAGATCGAGGGTGATTTGTAAGGTCAGAATCGATATGAACTTATAGCGTCTCTGTTGGCTGATTGGATAGCGTCACTGACTGTCCTGATTTCGTCCCCGTCCACTTGGACGGTGGTTCGATCCCATGGGGGGACGAAATTATTATCAATTAAAAAATTCCCCTTCGGTACATATATGAAAATATATCATTTGGGAGGTAAAGTGAATTTAGATATTGAAAGGACCATTTGTAGCTTGAATTGATATATAAATGGATCACGGTTCGATGTGATAATTATTCATAACAAAAGGCTACGTGCTGTCAAACGCTCGAATTGGCCAACATGGTAGACGGGGTTTCATATCGATTCTAATTACGAAAGCATCCAGATTGAGGGTGATTTGTAAGGTCAGAATCGATATGAACTTATAGCGTCTCTGTTGGCTGATTGGATAGCGTCACTGACTGTCCTGATTTCGTCCCCGTCCACTTGGACGGTGGTTCGATCCCATGGGGGGACGAAATTATTATCAATTAAAAAATTCCCCTTCGGTACATATATGAAAATATTTCATTTGGGAGGTAAAGTGAATTTAGATATTAAAGGACATTTGTAGCTTGAATTGATATATAAATGGATCACGGTTCGATGTGATAATTATTCATACATATATATATATATATATATATATATATATATATATAATATATATATATATATATATATATATATATATATATATATATATATATATATATAGTATATATATATGTATATATATATTGGTGCTGGTATAGCTGGTATCACGTGACGTTTCGACCTTCTCGCAGGTCATCTTCAGACAAGTCTTTGAAGAGACTGTATCAAGAAAGTGTGCGGGGCGGTATTTATAGCGGCTCGGATCTAAAGTTGCATTCTCATTGGTCAGGCCGGTCTTGGGCGAAGTCACGGATCTCTGTTGTTGTTTAAGATTAAGCTGGCTTTATGCCAGCACGGGCTCTTGCTCACAGAGCAGCCCGTAAAACACGGGTCTCGCCTCGGAGGTCTCGGGATTCTCTCGTGCGAGCGCCACAGTACTGCTGCGCCTGGGGATGAACGTCAGGAATTCCGTCTGTAGCTGGAATCCTATCAATGATAATAATAATAATAATAATTAATAATAATAATTAAAATATCCATAATTAACAATAAATAACAATAAATTAATAATAGAATAAAATAATAGCAAAAAAAACAATAAAAACAATAACAACAGCTACAGCAAGAGCAACAACAACAACAACAACAACTATAATAACAAAAATAATAATAATAATAATAATAATAATAATATATATATATATATATATATATATATATATATATATATATATATATATATATATATATATATATATGCTATTGTATATCGGATATATTATTTAGTTGACAATGGTAAATTTTTATTATTATTATAGTTATTATTATTATTATTATTATTATTATTATTATTATTAGTTATTATTATTATTATTTTGGTTGTTGTTGTTATTGTTTTTATTTTTTATTTTTTATCATTATTTTATTTTATTATTAATTTATTATTATTTTATTATTAATTATGGATAATGATGATTATTATTATTTATTATTATTATTATTACTATTGATAGAATTCCTGTTACAGTCGGAATTCCTGACGTTCATCCCCCGGGAAAGGGTGTGAGTAGCGGGTTTCCCAGGTAGAACTGGTTGTAGTAAGACGAGTATTCCGGTGATATGTAAATTCCACTAAGTTGAAAATTCGGCCACCAAGCCATCGTTAGCCATATATGACTTTTATCGTCTGCATTCACATCTAGCGCGCCATTTCTCAAGTAATTCTTTAATTACATCATAATTCTTCCACGGTGAGACCCTGCTGTAGATACATTTGTATAAACATCAAGCCCATGTACATTTAAATTAGAATACTTCTTTGATTCATGAATATACTTCACATCAAATTCCATTACAAAATTCAGAATGGGTTGATCCTCCAGTTTGTCCTTCAAACCTGCAATATTCCAAGAGCAATTTTTCAAGTCAGTCATATTTTGTCTACTGCTCAGAAAAAACGAGGACAATCTATCAATAACCAGACCGTCTCGAAGCAAGACGCGGTTTTCCCAATCGTAAATTACAACTGTGACAGTGTTGACAGCTTTATCTCTTTCTTCACATTCTCTCTTCCTAAGACAGGCAAATTCTGTTCTCTTGCATGGGTGCAAATCCTTTTTTGTGTACACTTGAAAAAGGCTCTCTTGCATTCCTCAAATTCTTTGCTACTGCAATGATGGAATCGCGTTGCTTCCGATCCCTTACCTTCAGGTGAATAGATCTCTTTTTCCTCTCATTTGGTTGCCCCAAACGACGTATTTCTCATTCTTGTATTGAATGGCTCCGAATATCAACTTTCTTCTAATATCGCCTTCACCCTGTCCTTATCCGCTAGTTCAGAGTTGTTTTGTTCCTTAACATTAGTTATCACCAGAGACATTTCCTCTTCTTATATACATCTTCGAGCTTGTCTAATAGATATACTACTTTTTTTTTTAGTTCCCGAATATTTTCAAATCCTTCTCTGAGCTTCTTTGTCTCCTTCATTAAAACGGCATTGGTAGGATCATCTCCGCTTTGGTTATTTTTTCGCTGAGAAGTTACTAACGTGATGAGAGCACTCTTTAATTGAGCATTGGTCATTCGATTTATTTCTGCATATTCAAGATTCATCTTTATTGCTAAGGACGCGTTGCTAAGGTTTACTGCGCATTCGCAGACAGGAGGAAAAATTAGATGGGGCAGTACCCCAGTGCAGAAATTCAATACCATAATTAATTTTACAGATTTCACTGCACCAGTTAACTAACTTCACTTTTCTTGATCTAGAGCACTTTATGCTTGACATAAAGAAACCTGGATACCACAAATACCCCCAGGAACTGCGTAACTCCCCTAGGTAAAAGAGCTCTGGTTTGTTGACTTCAGACTTGAATTTGGCAAGGAGTTACATAAAAGTAACTCCTTGCAATGAGAGTACTGCAAGGACAACATTCAGAGAACCAAGATAGAAGGCTGTAACTCAAAGTTGTAATTTCAAACTTATAAAAGAAAGAAGTGACATGCATACAACTGTTTTTATTAAAGAATCGCCAAATTATCATTGACTGGAGAAACACTTGAACACTTGATAATTTGTGGATCAGTTAAGGCAAGGCCTGATTCAGCCTTTTCTTTTTTTGTCATTTAAGATACCCCATTAAACTAGGAAGCACCAGTGGTTCTTGGAACAACTGCACCTCTGGACGCTGACTAGAGGTTCCTTATCCATTAGCAACATCCAGTAGCATTTAACGCCTTTGGAGGTTAAGTTATGAGGAACTGGTTTTCCAGCGCAAACCCCCTTGATGTACTACCTCCTGGCATAGCTGTGGGGAATTGGATCTTGAAAACTTGAAACTGTGATGAGTGCCCACCATTCAATAATGTTTGGACCTGCAATGTATTGATACCTTGAAGCAAAACTATGTCAAGGGTCAGCTGGTGAATTATTGAGGGTGGGATGATGGCTTAACCTACATGCATTCTATTTGGTTTACCAACCAATGTAATTAGAGTGAGAATGATTGTATTTGTGTAATAGTTTCAATCCCAAAAATTAGGCCCTACATGTAGGGGGGTAGTGCTGTCAATGCATCTCATGCGGTGTAATGTAGGCATTACTTAAAGTTCTTTGCAGCGTCCGTTCGGGCCCTAGATGCAACTACTTTTACTTTACCTCCTTTCATCTTACTTTCCACCCTTTCCTAACAATTGATTCATAGTGCAACTGCGAGGCTTTCCTCCTATTACACCTTTCAAACCTTTTCACTGCCAATTTCCATTTCAGCGCTGAATGGCCTTAGTTTCCCCAGTGCTTGGCATTATGCCTAAAACCCATAAATCAATCAATCAATCGAAAAATTAGGTTAGGCTCACGCTGGTGCCTTTTACATGATACTGGACGTTTGGGAGTCACTTCCTACTGGTATCGCTGGTGGAGAAATAAACCTCATGAAAAGTCTATGATAATTTTCTAAGCAGGGTTTTTTCCTCTTTCTATGGCATGGGTAATAATACTGATATCCTTAATACCACTGCTCCTGCAAATCATATTTTGACAGAGGAAACAGTCTCTGGAGCTAATATGGAGAAATTTGATCTAAATGTAAAGCCAGGAATATTGGCGACAACCCTAGACTGCATGTGACCCCTTTGTTGTCACATCAACGTCGTTTATTCCTCAAAGTCAGTGAAAGAAAAAGAAAATTTACACACAAAAAAACTTGGCTGTAGAAGTAGGAGAAAAGTTCAAATTTTGCCTTGATTATTTGATTTTGTCTCATTTTACAAATATTTGACCACAGAATTAGATCAAAAGATACAAAACTTAACATATTTGATGTCCATAAAAGTATGATAAAATAAAATCTATGGGTAGGGTAGCAAAACTAACTGCTCAAGGTGAATGTAGCCTACTTCTCCACTGGATTGAAGTAAATATTTTTATAGGCCTACAAGGACGCGAAGCAAAGTCTATGCCTCATGCAACAGTGAAATGCTTCCTGACTTGTTGGGGTACTCAGAGGATATTTTGCCAAATGAACTGGCCAGCTCAGATGTTTTTTAAGTGGAAAGGCATAATAAGATAAAAACATTACATTACATTCAACTCAATTCGTTTTAACATTTAATATTTTAAAGCTCCCAAAGTTTGTGTCAACAGGATAACTCTGTCAACCGTATATTCCCTTCTTTAGAAGATGGTTTACCACCACCAAATATTTGGACATTTAATAGCCAGATGTTACAGAAAAGAAAAAAGGAGCCAGGTATTGTGAAAAGAAAATACATTGTTTCCACTAACTATAATTTTACTGTGCAAACTGTATAGTACATCATAAAAATCATATATATGATATATTATAGAGAAAGAAATTATAACCATCAGAACCAAGGAATATATTACATTTGGCTGAGAGGGACAAAAGGCTTTAGGAGGGTTTAACACTAAGGCAGTACACTACAGTCACTTTGTCTTCCCTCAAATAGCCAGGCTGCCGAAGGAATTCTCTTAATTCGGTCACTAAGGGTTTAGTTAAGTTTCTATTTTACTCTCTTTGTATTAATGATACTCCGCCCATGAGTTGTGTTTTCTTTCTTGTGTTTGTGTGTGTACAATCGTTTGTATGGCTGTTATTATATAAAGAATCATTGAATTTTTTTGTTTGCTTTGGCTGTTGCGGGGCCTTGCAAAGACGGTTGTTGCTGGTTCAGAATTGCTGTAAAAGCCGGCTCTTGTTTTGTCTACACTGGTTGGGCAGATCTTCAAGAAGTTACTTGAGTTTTGCAGTGAGTCAGAGACCCAACTTTTTTTCCTTATTTGATTACCTGGTTGGGTGTGTTCCCCGGCCCTCTTTCGGTCATACAGCAGCAGTGAATTCACTTCCATGGATACTTCTGTGTATGTAGCACGCCTCCATTGTCGTTCAGAATGCCCGCTCCTTGCCAGCCTTGTTGGCACACCTTGACTGACTTCTCCATGTCCTGCTGTCTCCAGTGCCACGCGGCGCCTTAGAGCCATCATACTGCTCTTGTGTTGATGGTAAAGCTGAATCTTTAGTTAATTGAACTTTAAGGATGTCACTGATGCAGGTCAGCATCTTCTTCACCAGCAACCATTTTTTGATGACCTATGGCCTTGAACAGTTCTATGACCATATCATGCAGTATTTATACATTTGTTAATTACGTTTAAGTTTTCTTCTGACTTTCTCTTTGATTGTCCCAACATTATGTGTGAGTCGTTCTCTTTCTCTGTATGATTGTTGTGGACGTGTCTCAAGATTTTGTACAGTGTATGTACTGGTTTCCTTTAACTAGACTTTTCGGCGATCTTTGTTTTGAACGGTTGTAATAAACATTTAGTTTAAAGTTTCGAAGTACTTTTTACCATTTTTGGATAATTTTTATGGTATTGATTGTTCCACAAGGGGTCAAACTCATAAGTCTTTATCCTGTTTGGTTCATATTGCTTAGGAGTGGTAAGGCCATAGATAGTTAAGGCAACTGGAGAACAGCACCATTACACCTTCATTCACAGAAAACAAAGACATAAATTAGGCTTTCATATCAATAGAGACCCACATATTACCCTGTTCATGAGGTGCTGTTTCATGACTAGACCTCTCAATTTATAGTTATAGCTTTAGCATAGACTGTACCTGGAGTACAAGTGATGGCTAAGCAACAGAAATCTCATTAAAAACAATAAGTAGCTACTGTGGAAAACCACTGTTGAGAAAGCAAACTGTGGAAAATTTGAAGAGTTAAGTGAAATTGAATAAGTTGCTGTGGATGTTCAAGCAGTAGATGATGCTAAAAGAATCATTCCACACAACTAGTGTCCACTCCCACAAAAAGATCCACAGGACAGTGCAGAATACACACTTTCATGATTGATCTGAAAAATTTAAACTCTTGCACTGTGCTACAAGGACATCTGACTTGTTATCAATAACAATGAACTGATGGAAACTTAATTATCATTAATAACTGTAGTGCTCAGGTTTGGAAACATATGAAAGCAGCAATAAGAGAATCATGGGCAGCTTTTGCATCTTCCACCAACATCAATCAATGCCCATGAAGACAAAAAATATGAATGCTCTTGTGTCAATCTGGTAGCAATCAATACGGATTTTGTATAATATTAAAATTTTTTACAGGGAGACAGATATAATACCACACATCCATATGTATACTTTGACAGCAATTTTGTCGCCTTTATGGCCCTATGGATTTAATTCCGTAAGAGGAGGCAAATGTAAGCACCACACATTTACAGGTCACCTTTGGCAGAGTCAGTTTCTTATGTAAATTTTGAACTTCAATGCGAAACGCCTGGTAGTGTGAGAGACAATTTTCTAAATAATCAAAGACAACATTTCACATTGGTATTCAAATCAGCCGGGGTGACTCTCTTATCAAACATTTACTAAATAACATGGAATTCTTTGTTCATATATATATACATACATATAAGCATCAGCTGACCAACCCAGCACTGCCCGGATAGTCCCTAAATGACAACCAATAAATTCTCTCTCTCTCTCTCTCTCTCTCTCTCTCTCTCTCTCTCTCTCTCTCTCTCTCTCTCTCTCTCTCAGGCATTTGAAGCTCCTTACAAATGCGGATTTTCTTCAGATGAACCTTTTTATTGTTATATCATGATTCTCAAATTCAGTGGCGATAAAAAGCTACTTTGTCTTTTGTAAAGTCACTGTCTATCGCCGGGCATGGTTCAAACCCTGGCAGGGGCAAAAGTATTTATCAGTTATAATTCCCCGAGTGTAAGTCATTCGCAAGGTATAGGGATTCGATACTAAGCTAACATGTGACCTAATGTTTGTGGATACAAAAAAAAGTCAGGCGTGTATAAGAGGCAATGAATCATGAATATATGTAAATATTTGCCAGATAATATTGCGAAGTTGAGTGACATTTTCTTATTATATAAGTCACTTTGATGGAAGTAACTGTTGGAAGTACTGTAAGTGTCAGACATTTTCATAGTAAAACATCAGTTTACTTTGGTAACTAAAGATTTATGATCGTGAGTGTATGCGCACGGATGTTTGTGATATAGCTGCTCAGTCTTAAGGGAATCACTGTACTGGGATATGCATATAATAAGCTCTTCTTTGACTGATGTTCTCAAGCGTTCTAATCTGTCCCAGAGACCTCATGGGATCACGCGCATAAATTACACCACCTCATATCTATAATTTATTAGGTCAATCTTTTCTTTGAGTGCGTTCTTTTAAACTTATACTGTTACAATAAAGTGAGGTATTAGCGTCATTGGGACTCAAATATCAACTCACTGCCTGATTTGCATAACATGAAATCACTCAAAACAGGACCGGGGTCCTGGAATGGTAAGTGTCGCTACGAAAGAAGAATGTGGAAATGAGCCGTGATTACCGTGTTCCTCTGCTCGTCGTCTTAAGGTCTGCCTAGGAAACCAAAGTCATTGCCTGTGGAGGTGGTCGTAAAACGACCGCTGGAAATGTTTAGAGAAACGCTTATATGCAAATGGGAAAATAATAATAAGCCAGTTTAGTCTTCCTGTTTTTTTTTTCCGACATGCTTCCGTGGTCACGCTAAATAGTCTTGTCAGCAAGAAATGAGTAAATAAGCAATGATAAAATCATGGGTATTTCACGGAATGATTCATGTTTCTCTGCAGTTTTCTTGTCTTCTTTATGCCCGTGAGGATTTTGCTTACATGAGCAGGCATGTTTTGTGAACTTGAAAAATTCAACTCCCTGATTACGGGAATCAGGGGATTTCTCCTGATCATTTCACATTCTCGTGGACTACCGGCGCCGATGACTCAGTTATTACAGCACCAATTTGGATCAAATCCATCCCTAAAGAGCTTTCCGTATGGTACATGAGTAAGTAGAGAATGGTTTATTTCCTTGTCATTAAGTTTTCCTGCCAACAGCGGAGCCTTATATGTAGATGCCTTCCTATTCCCTAAAAAAAAAAATTAATACAAAATTCTAGATCTGTCTCTAGTCATTAATACTGCCGATTCAATTTCCTCCAACTGCACACGACTTGGATGGCGGAATTATTTGCAACATCCGACTAAAACAGTGGAAGGGAGGGAGGAAGGAAAAAATAGCGAGTGACGATGGGGCCGGAGGCGAAAGGAATATGGAGACAGAAGAACCAAGGAATTACAAGGGGTGGGGGTGGAGGCCATCGGGATGGGAAGGCTGGGACGGCAGGTGTGAGGAGGGAAGGGAAGGGAAGGGACTCCCTCGAGGGTTCTGGTGGGCGTGAGCCTTCCACGTGATAGGGGTGAGTCTGGAGGCACAAGTCATCGGCTAATTATTATGCCGTCTCACCCCGAGATTATCTTTTCCGTCACTATCCATTACGCTCCGTCCGTACAGGTACAGTACAGTACGTACTGACTCGGCTCCTCCTTTTATTTCTGGTCTGTGTTTGTCATACATTATTCCGGTTCTCCCCGACAAGCACACACACAAACAAACTATAGCAGACACACACACACACACATACACACATTACACACACACACACACACACATATATATATATATATATATATATATATATATATATAATATATATATATATATATATATATATATAGATGCAACTTTTTATTTTCATGACTTTTGTAGGCTTTGTTGGCCGTGGCCTTGCCCTTTCATTGCAAAGACCTGGGTTTTGAATCCAAGATTGTGGTGAGTCAGATATGATTTCTGTATCCACACGTAATTGCGTGTTGATTATATATATATATATATATATTATATATATATATATATATATATATATATATATATATATATATATATATATATGTATACTCCAACCATTTTAGAAGCGGACTCCGATCCTATTTCCAGCGCTGTCGATTCCTCCTTAATCCGGCTGCTTTCGCTTCAACTAAGAAGAAGGGAAGGAAAATGACAAACTTCTCGAGATTTGGCATACTTGTCACTTCTTCACTTGGGTCAGTGCACTGAGACCCTTGGTCAAATCGTATAAAATGGATGGAGATAATCTCCCATATTCACTATCACTCGTAACAAGCTTCCTTAAAACATCATAGCGATTGAGAGACCTCCAACAATGGCAAGATTGATTGAATACAAAAGGTGTAAACCCCCTGATCATCTTTCCAATTGTGAATTATTTGAATAAAGGGTAAAATCAATGAAAAATTCATGCTATCCCAAGAACATAATTGATGACAGCCATTCAGAATGGACAAAAATTTCCTTGTTACCAACCTGTCATTACCACTATAGCCAATTGTTGGAGTTGATCTGGGCTTGTTGAAAATTAGGTTGCTTGCGAAAAATAATTTTCAAAATTAAAGACTTAATGTTACTTCTGCAATAAGCTTGGGCGTCTGTAAGTGCCAAAAATTGAAGTAAGGCTGTTAATCGTTAGGAAAAATTGTAAATGACATTAAAAATGATGTGTGTATTAATGAATTTATAAGTCAGTTGGGATGATATAACGTCCTCTGACGAAGAATCGCCATAGTCATTTATGATTAAGATTGTTAACTGTACGCTTGAATTGTGAAAAAAAAATTTAAAACTCGTCTATTCATGTATTCATGTATTATGTGTTTTAAGTCCTCAATTGCGTACAGTGAAATGAAATAATTGTAAAACAATATAATGAATGATTTCTGTTCTCTTAACCTTAATTAATAAATTCTTTTATAGAGTCCTGTCTTTTAAAATCATAAAAAATCACGTGGCAATTTTTCCAAAAATTAAACGTTACAATTCTTAAAAAAAAAAATAAATAAATAAATAAAAGATAGCAAACTGGTCTATTGATAAAGTGACAACTGTCCGACAAATAACATCCAAATTCGCAAGATATAAAAACACTCTAAAGCCGATCAGAATTGAGGAAATCCATCTATTAAATATCAAGACTCGAAATCGTTTGCTTGTATGGTAATTCTTTTAATAATAGGTAATTTTGTTCTTTGTTACAGTTGCAGGAGTTCAAATTTCCTATCGTCATGTGTTAAAAAAAGAATAACGAAGGAAACATTTGAAAGGGAGAGTACCAAGTTAAAGGATTATATGCTTTGACCATTCAAATCCGGCTCCTTACTCTTTATCTTGGCCTGTCCATAGATTAAAGAGGTCAAACCAGGTGTGGATTAAAATGGTCAGAATGGCCTGGCAACACCGCTTATGGGCTCGGAGTCCGCTCCTAAATTGGTCAGACTTTAGTATGTGCAATCTACGCGACACTTTACCCACCTACATATAAATAAGTAGTTTCATAGTCAGAATGAAGCGGCTTAACTTCTTGACTTCCTCACACCTTTTTGACCACGCCGATTGTTACCCTTATCGCTGCAATCTTCTCATCCATACAAGTGAGCGAGTGGGTCGGCCGTCGTGCTGGAATCGCTTGGGCACCGAATCCTACCACGGGAAATGAGTCGCTTTATTTATCCCAAATTGGGTCATTGATAAGCGTCTCCAAAAATCTCTGGGAAAGCCAAGTTGAAATGTCATAATGGTTATATAAATAATAATATATATATATATTTATATATATATATATATATATATATATATACATACTATATATATATATATATATATAAATATATATATATATATATAATATATATATATATATATATATATATATATCTATATTATTTATATAACCATTATGACATTGGGAAATTTGCTAGTATAATACTGGTTAATTAGGAATAAGTAAAGAAAACAGGTTTTGCACTCTTGATTCAAACAAAATGGACATGGAAATCAAAATCCCTTCCACCCATCGTCACTAATTGATTTATCTTAACTTTAATAAGCCTGTTACACATTATCCTAAATGTCGTCCGTGGGTCAGTTCCCATTACATGACCACTTCGACGCACCGGACCATTTCTCGCAATAAGCATACGTCCACAGAACATTCGGCAGGGAAGGAAGCGCCCCAACATTAACGAAATTGAAATGGTAATAACAAAAGTGGGCAATTCTATATATATGTATATATACATTTATATATATATATATATATATATATATATATATATATATATATATATATATATATATATATATATATATATATATATATATATATATATATATATATATATATATATATATATATATATATAAATGTATATATACATATATATAGAATTGCCCACTTTTGTTATTACCATTTCTATTTCGTTAATGTTGGGGCGCTTCCTTCCCTGCCGAATGTTCTGTGGACGTATGCTTATTGCGAGAAATGGTCCGGTGCGTCGAAGTGGTCATGTAATGGGAACTGACCCACGGACGACATTTAGGATAATGTGTAACAGGCTTATTAAAGTTAAGATAAATCAATTAGTGACGATGGGTGGAAAGGGATTTTGATTTTCCATGTCCATTTTGTTTGAATCAAGAGTGCAAAACCTGTTTTCTTTACTTATTCCTAATTAACCAGTATTATACTAAATTTCCAATAAATTTCATTTTTGTAGCTTATGGTTTAATTTAATTGCCTTAGTTAGAATGAGAGAGAGAGAGAGAGAGAGATTCTTTTCAAGCTAATCTTCGAGGTGCCAACAACGAATTCAGGTGAGTGCTCTCTTTCAGAGTTAACAAACACACACACGTATATATATATATATATATTATATATATATATATATATATATATATATATATATATATCTAATAAAAGGAGCCCATAAAAACACCAAAATGTAGAGAGAAAAGTACTATATTTCAGAGACTGCTGTCTCTCTCTTCAGGTATATGAATGAGAAAAGTTTACAGAAAAGGTGGTATTTATACCAAGAGATTCGTCCACAAGTAAGCCAATTTAGGTCACCCCCGCTGATAATCTTCCTTTAATCTTCTTAAGCGTTGGTTGAATGAACACTGCGTCGACGATGTCCGATGTCCAATTCCCTTTTGAGATGTTCATTACCTGCTTCTCTTTTATTAAGGCGATTCCATCATTTGACTCTTGTACCGGCAGTTGCTGCTATAAATTACACGTGACATATTCCAGTTTATTCTATGGTTATGTTCATTTATATGATTGAAAATAGCCGAGTTCTGTTGTCCATACCTAACTGACCGTTTGTGTTGTATTAATCTCTGGGGAAGTGATTTACCTGTAAATCCGATGTAAGATTGGTCACAGTTCTGGCATGGGATCTCATATACCCCAGAGTCTTTGGGCGATGTCTTTTGTTGGACGTTAATCAGGGATTTGGTAAGGTATTTGGGTAGGTAAATGCAAAAGGGTTGGATTTCCCAAGGGTGTGAGTTACTCTCTTAATCGTCTCCAGGTGGGGAATTTTTATTTTATTGTTGGGTGTGTCTCTGGTCTTGTCTTTAGGGGGTCGGTAGAAAATTACGTTTGCTTTTTGAATTGCTTTCTTTCAATTATATGGTCAGGATACTTTAAAGATGAAAGTTGCTTGCGAATTAGTTCAAATTCTTTTTCCAGGAAATCTGGGGAACAAATTCGTAAGGCTCTTAAGAATAGGTTGCTAGCTAGACCTATCTTGATAGTATTGTCATGATAGCTAAAGTAGTGAATATATGAAAGTGAGAACGTTTGGTTTTCTGTATATGGTAAATTTGTATTCTGTCGTGTCTCTGATTATTAAAACATCAAGAAAAGGAATTTTGTTGTCTGTTTCCCATTCAACTTTAAATTTGATGCTGGGCACTAATGCGTTTAATTTTGAGAGGAATTCATTAAAATTACCCCACTTATTATCCCAAAATGTTAGTATGTCATCCACGTATCTCATCCACAGCATGTTTTTGGGTTTTATTGCATTTATTACTGTAGTTTCAAAGTATTCCATGTACAGATTGGCTAAAATAGGACTTAAAGGACTACCCATACTACACCCGAATTTTTGCTTGTAGAATGATTCCCCGAATGAAAATACGTTATTAGATGCACATAATTCAACTAACTTTATTATTTTGTCAAGTGCCAAAGGGAAATGATCTGAATAGGGGGATAATTTTCCCTTAAAAACTGAAGAACGTCCTGTACTAGTACTTTTGTGAATAGGGAGTCTACGTCAAGGCTTAAAAGTTTTATGTTGTGAAGTGGTATATGTGCTTTTAAGCCTTGACGTAGACTCCCTATTCACAAAAGTACTAGTACAGGACGTTCTTCAGTTTTTAAGGGAAAAATTATCCCCCTATTCAGATCATTTCCCTTTGGCACTTGACAAAATAATAAAGTTAGTTGAATTATGTGCATCTAATAACGTATTTTCATTCGGGGAATCATTCTACAAGCAAAAAATTCGGGTGTGAGTATGGGTAGTCCTTTAAGTCCTATTTTAGCCAATCTGTACATGGAATACTTTGAAACTACAGTAATAAATGCAATAAAACCCAAAAACATGCTGTGGATGAGATACGTGGATGACATACTAACATTTTGGGATAATAAGTGGGGTAATTTTAATGAATTCCTCTCAAAATTAAACGCATTAGTGCCCAGCATCAAATTTAAAGTTGAATGGGAAACAGACAACAAAATTCCTTTTCTTGATGTTTTAATAATCAGAGACACGGACAGAATACAAATTTACCATATACAGAAAACCAACGTTCTCACTTTCATATATTCACTACTTTAGCTATCATGACAATACTATCAAGATAGGTCTAGCAGCAACCTATTCTTAAGAGCCTTACGAATTTGTTCCCCAGATTTCCTGGAAAAAGAATTTGAACTAATTCGCAAGCAACTTTCATCTTTAAAGTATCCTGACCATATAATTGAGAAAGCAATTCAAAAAGCAAACGTAATTTTCTACCGACCCCCTAAAGACAAGACCAGAGACACACCCAACAATAAAATAAAAATTCCCCACCTGGAGACGATTAAGAGAGTAACTCACACCCTTGGGAAATCCAACCCTTTTGCATTTTACCTACCCAAATACCTTAGCCAAATCCTGATTAACGTCCAACAAAAGACATCGCCCAAAGACTCTGGGGTATATGAGATCCCATGCCAAGACTGTGACCAATCTTACATCGGATTTACAGGTAAATCACTTCCGCAGAGATTAATACAACACAAACGGTCAGTTAGGTATGGACAACAGAACTCGGCTATTTTCAATCATATAAATGAACATAACCATAGAATAAACTGGAATATGTCACGTGTAATTTATAGCAGCAACTGCCGGTACAAGAGTCAAATGATGGAATCGGCCTTAATAAAAGAGAAGCAGGTAATGAACATCTCAAAAGGGAATTGGACATCGGACATCGTCGACGCAGTGTTCATTCAACCAACGCTTAAGAAGATTAAAGGAAGATTATCAGCGGGGGTGACCTAAATTGGCTTACTTGTGGACGAATCTCTTGTATAAATACCACCTTTTCTGTAAACTTTTCTCATTTATATACCTGAAGAGAGAGACAGCAGTCTCTGAAATATAGTACTTTTCTCTCTACATTTTTGGTGGTTTTTGTTTTTTATGGGCTCCTTTTATTAGATGGAATTCTGTTGATACAGAACACTTTTACCAGTATATATATATATATATACATATATATATATATATATATATATATATATATATATATATATATATATATATATATTATACGAATTCAGGTGAGTGCTGTCTTTCAGAGTTAACACACACACACGTATATTTATATATATATATAGTATAATATATATATATATATATATATATATATATATATATATATATATAGCTATATATATATATATATATATATATATATATATATGCTATATATATATATATATATATATATATATATATATATAGCTATATATATATATATATATATATATATATATATATATATATATATATATATATATATATATATATATATATATATATATATATAATACGTGTGTGTGATAATGTGTAACTGTGTGCTTAACTCTGAAAGAGAGCACTCATCTGAATTCGTGTATATATACTATATATATATATTATATATATATATATATATATATATATATATATATATATATATATATATATAATACGTGTGTGTGTGTGTGTGTTAACTCTGAAGAGAGCACTCACCTGAATTCGTTGTTGGCACCTCGAAGATTAGCTTGAAAAGAATCTCTCTCTCTCTCTCTCTCTCTCTCTCTCTCTCTCTCTCTCCTCTTCCTCTCTCTCATTCTAACAAAATATTGCTTCTAAATTGGACATCTTTCCACCCGCCAATGGCATTTCAATGCACTCTCATAACTCATTCCGTAATGAGGAAGTTAAAAGCATCTTATCTAATTTCGAACCTGAACAGAAGTCATGCACCATGTTTCCCATCTTACTATCACCATTGGCATTTTAATTAAGAACCTGTATGAAAGGCGCTCAATTCATTGTTCCAGATTTGTGTTTCAAATTAGCATTAGATATTTCATTTGTCCTACGAAATAACCACTTTCATTGTAAAAAAATTTCGGTAGGCTGTTTGTGACCGTCACTTTCCTCGTCATTTTTTTCTTTTATATTCTTTTAATTAATCCACTATTGTTTTTATGTATTCCGTTGTAAACGAAATATTATTGGGACATAAAGATACCTACCTGGTCCACATTCAAGGCCGTCTTCTGCATTAGTATTACTATCAACCTGAATTTTTATCTTAAAATTCTTTAGCTTTAAACACCATTTCGAAAAATATTTACTAAATTGTTTATGACAGCAATGTTGATTAATCAAGCTGCCAGTTCTATTTTTCTTAATAATTGTAATTGAAAATGAGCGTAGTAAATATGCTGAACTGTTGGTCTCTTGACATTCATAAGACGTTTTCAGGCGCTGTGTGCCAGTTTGAGTTATATATTCCTTACTAAACAGACAATCGAATATAAATATTTTTCATCGAAATGCTGATTATTGGGCTATTGAAAATCTTGAGGATAAAAGAAAAAGGTGAATGATCAGTTTATGTTTTTTCTTATAAAAGTAGCTTTGAGGGAAAATAAGTGCATCGCAATGAGGATAAAACAAGCACAAAAACACACACAAGTACACAAACGCATGCGTCGTCCAAGTGTCAGTGGAGCTCTCTTAATTTTGGGTAGAATTCTCACGTGAAGAAAATAAGACCAAGGAAGAAGAAATTTTGATTTATTTCTCAAAATTTAGGATTTCTAAACTGACTTGTCTGTCGCGTAGAGGGTAAATTCAGAAAACGTTAAATAAAGAGTCGGGTGAATAACAAATATGATACAGTAGCTCATAACGTCGTTTGGTATATTACAAGGATTTTAGTAATCTCTCTCTCTCTCTCTCTCTCTCTCTCTCTCTCTCTCTCTCTTCTCTCTCTTGAGTGTTCAATGTTATTCAATGGAAGCTCAATAATTGGATTTCCCGGATAAAATTTTGAGTCCATTATATGTATTTCAAGACAAAATACAGTGGGAAATCTCTAGAAAATTGTAGAAGAGATTTCCCTTAGTCGTGAAGTCTCATAAAACTAGACCCTTTAATATTTCAAGACTGACCTTTGGCCAGGAAACAACTCCATTTAGTGACATCACTTGAAAACAGCGCAACGTTTTTTGTAGTTTGTCAGCCCATCTTATACTGCTTCCTTCCCCGTACCCAGTTGACTTCCGGCGAAGGGTGAAGCAAAACTAGTCTCTGAGCCTTGAGGGCAGATAACCTAACGCCTTTAGCCCGAGGGCGGGCCCCAACCGTCCCCGTCGCACGCGAAGGGTTAATTGTAATGGATATTTCATGGTTTTCATTGCAGGTAGGAAAAAACACGAGAGAGTTATGAGCAGGAATAAAAAATTAAAAACGCCAACAGAGGAACTGTAGTGGTGCGCTTGCATAGGATATGAGGATTCCCTTTGTTTTTTATTGTCTCAACAATTCTTATCCATGCAATTCCTGAAAACAATGTTCCAGACTTTTCAATGGGAGGGAATTATTGTGTGCTTACTGGGATTACAGAGTTATCTATTCGATCACATGACGGCCTACTTTTACCAATTTCCAGCTGATTCAACACTTCTCATACTGACATCTCTCTCTCTCTCTCTCTCTCTCTCTCTCTCTTCTCTCGCTCGTTAATGGGCACGCATGCGCACATGCTCACAATCGATGAGAGCACAGCAGCATTCGCAAAGGTGAAGAATTTAGTTGAAGCCTTTATGAAGAGAGGAAGGAGGGATTATTTGGCCCCTTTTATTTTCGCCTCCGGTTTCTAAACTCAGAGACAAGGTTGATACATAGACCTTGCTAAGAACATGCGATGAAAACAAAGAAAAAATAACTAGAGATTTGGTCCCTGAAATTAGATATTCTTTTCAGCAATTGCTTTATTGGCAATGTAAGTTTTTGCTGGAATCTTCATATCGTCGGAGTTTTTTCGATTCTCGGGCGTCAGTCTTAATTGAGGAATACACAAACTTCTCACTTTTATTTATTGTTTTCCGTCACGACGACTTGTACATTGTAAAGTGACTACCGACTTACAATCTGAATTGACAGTATTGGTCGAAAGCTTTAGGCATAAATAACTATTCTAATTCCAAAACAATATGCTTAGAATCCACATACTGGTTAATATCTGTATACTTTGCAGATATCAGCCAGCAAATACCGTTCGTGGCTCGTGTCAGGCGAGGCCTCAGGGTCCTGTGAGGTGTTAATTGTGCTGTTTTCATCAGTGATCTTATATTTCTTGACAGGTGCGGTGGGCTAGCGTTTGGGGGGCGCGTTCTCTGGTCTGCGTTCGATTAGCATATTCCCCGTTCTACTGGATATTAAGAGTTGGTTGGCGATGCTTACCGCTTCCTCTTAAAGAAGGCTGTATTTTTGCTCTCTTAATGGATGGCCTGGGCTCCTTCGCTCAATTCTTGTAGGGATGGCTTCCTATCATGATAGCATTTCAATAGAATGCTGATGCATGGCCTCTTTGTTTCTGTGGGCCTGCATTCGCCTCCGAAGGGTAGTAGCAATACGATGTGGGTTTTGTTGTGACATTTACACATCATCTCTGGGTATGTGAATTACACAACACATTTGTACATATCTACTTCAGTCCCTAGGGAGCGGTGCTGTTTTTCATTATTGGTCCCGCTAGTAAGTAAGGTTTACTGAATAGCCCGACTGGTAAGAGCTCTAGGTGTGAATGTACGGCATCCTCTTCATACCCAGCCCAAATTGTCATAATTACAAAATAATCCTGATATTTAGGAGATTTTGTATTTGAGGCCTCTTAAAAACAATATCTACTTTTCAGTCATCTGGCTACATTAGACCATTGGGCTATGCACTAAGACAGCTGAAGTCATTCAGTGCTCTAAACCTCTCATTATGTATGTAGCAATGAACATATGGTATTTTCAGCGAAATTTATGAACAAAGTAAAAATATACTGTATTGGGCAGTGTATTTTACTGCATATATACAGTCGCCTGCATGAGTGTCGATACACTCACGACCTTCGTCCGACAGCATTGCCAATAATGTTTTTTTTTTTAACATGCTGCAAAGTGGCCTTGCCAGACGTGGACCGTGAAATGTATAGATACTCTTGCATGCAGCTTTACAATGTACAGTTCCATCTGTACAATTTGTAAATGATTGTATGCTGTACATTTATACGAGTAGATAAAAAAATGACAAACTTCATCGCAGTGTTTAATAGACAGCTGTATCATAGGTTTTACAAAACAAAATAAAACCATTACACTAGTCATAAACAGGCAGTGGTCATAGAACATACAGAAGACAAAGAAGTGGTTAATGTTACAGAACATACAAAAGACAAGAAGTGGTTAATGTAACGTAATCCATATTCTGAAACCAACATTTTTGTAAAATAGTCCGTCTGCCTATCCAGGTAGTTGCTTTCAACGATGGCCTGTGTTATTACTTAGACTGACTGCCATTTCTCCAGCTATGATCCTTTCACGCCGTGCATTCATGGTCATATTAGCTGCTGCAGCAGCTTAACGATTTATCACCTGCTGTATCATATTTAATCTTTGCTTCATGTCTGCTTTAATCGCGGAGAAACAATACTCATGGGGCTGAAGAAGAGGGAATTTGGTGGAAGGTATTCGATATCCATTGCATCACTATCCAAAGAAACATTTGAATGGCATGGATCATTGTCCATAATTAATACTGCTCCTTCATCGCCGAGAAAATCACTGAAAACTTCACTGTTTACACCATAGAGCGTCAGTAACCGGAGTGGTAATCGCCCTGCTGAGTGGGTGACCTCTCGAGCGGCCATATTGAAAGGTCTTGGTCTAGCTCAGCACCATATTTTATTTCTATTAATGTTTTATACTATTATAATTTTTATTATTTTCACTATTATTATTATCTTATTACTATCTATATTATAATTATTATTATAAGCAATAACAGGTTGGCATAATCACTCCAACCATTATAGTCAAGGCCATAGCATCTGCTCTTGAATCTAAGCATTATCTAGTATAAGTGGTTCCTGCATAATACAGGACTTTCTTTGCATACAGTCACTAAGCACTAATTAAACAGTAATGTACAATCACCAAACACCATCATTCACAATAGACATACACTCACTCAACACTAACACTTAATACACACCACTCAGTAAACATACACACACACGCACACACACTATGCACTCACACTCACACTTACTATACACTCAAACTCATTAGGCTCTCTATACACCAAACGCTCACTAAATACTCATAAAACATTAAACACTCACTGTACCCCAAACACTTATAAGCATTCACTAAACACTCACTTAATCCTAAACATTCATTAAACACTAAGCATTCACTATACACTAAACACTCACTAAACCCTAAACACTTATTAAATACTAAATACTCATTAAACCCTAAATGCTCATTAACCACTAAACATTCATTAAACACTAAACAGTAATGAACATTCACTAATCACTCACTAAGCACTTACACACTAAACATACACTAAACAAACATTACAAAGAAACATTCACTAAATACTCACTAAGCATTCACTGAATACTTACTAAACATTCACTAAATACTAACTTTCACCAAACCCTAAACATGCTATGCATTCATTGAATACTTACACACTAAACATTCACTGAATACTTAAATGCTAAACATTCACTAAACAATAACAATCACAAGTCACTAAACACCAACTAAGCAATTACTGAATACTTATACACTAAATATTCACTGAATACTTATACAATAAACATTCATTAGCATCACCAAACATTCACTAAACCCAAAAAGAGAACTAAAGAATCACTAAACATTCACTGAATACCCTAAACACAATAAACATTCACTAAACCCTAAAGAATCACTAAAGATTCACTGAATACTTACACAATAAACATTCACTAAACCCTAAAGACTCACTAAACATTTACTAATTATTTTCAAATTAAACATTCACTAACATTCATTACACCCTAACACTTACTAAACATTCACTGAATATTTACACAATGAAAATTCACTAAACACTAAACTACACATGCACTAAGTACTTACTCATAAACATTCTTTAAACACTTAGTCATAAGAATACTCCAAACACTTATCACTAAACCCTAAACATTCACTAAACTCTTACTCATTAAGCATTGACGATAAGAAAAAAAATTCACAATCGCACTGAGCCTCCGTCCAATTTGCAGGTTACCAGACCTTTAAAAATGGCTGCAAGTCTTTACAGCGCCACCTTGGTTGAAGACCACCGAACTACGTAGTACTGGTATAGAGATTGCAACTCCAAGTATATACCCTCTATGGTTTTCCTCCAAAGAACGATTTAATGAGAGGCCCAAGCCAAGTCTGTCAGATGGTAGTGATTAATAAACCTGTTACGTTTCTTCCACACTGACTGCCTACGATGTGAAATACGCGTTCTCCTATGGGAGCTCTCCTGTAGTGACATCTTGCAAGAATATTGAATCTTGTCTCATCGATGTAAATGCGATCATTGCAGATCAAAAGTATACATCCCCAGTGGGCATATGTAACTCGTGCTTCCTTGGTAGCAGAGGAATTCCAAGAAGCTGTACGTCATTGCAAGATATCAAACTAATCAGCATTCCATCCAGAGCCCTTGCTACTGTTAAATCGGATACTGCTGGTTTATGGGGCCATATTTCATTGACCAGTTTAAAGTCCGTCCTCCTGTTGGTGGTGTTGCCTCTGCATCTCCAGCCCGTTGATATCTATTAATCTATTAATATATATAATTGAAAAGGCAGTGGTGAGAACAACTCCAAGTATTCTTGCTGCCTCAATGAAATTTTCCCCTGCATTGTAGATCTATGATTATCTGTTTACCAACTGCTGGTACCCTGGCCATGGTGATAACGATGCTCTGGCAGCAGATGACAGGTCTAGAAGATCGATAACAACTAACCTGATCCAGTACTGTAATGACATCTTCCTTACCATCTTCATTAAATGTAGAAAAAAAACGAGAGGTAGTTTTACTGATGTGGGTGATTTAATACAGATGAACCTGTCATTCGAATTCATTCGGTTAAAGCAATAATGCTTACAGATGCATAAAAACCTATTTTGCTATTTGTTTTTGAGTTTTGGTGATTGTTTTCAATTCTAATGAAAAGTTTTCTGTAAAAACGAGAAGTTTTTTACTGCTCTGAGAACTGTTTAACTGTTGTCTTATCGTTTGTGCCATTTACCTTAACGACGTGAAAAGTGTTGTAATTTTGCCATATGTCTAAAAGACAATCCATATTGTTTCGTTTACAGTTATAAATATTGAATAGTTTCTCATTTCATCCAGTTGTTATGATTATTGCCCAACCAGTTTTGAACTCTGTTTAATTGATTTGCAGAATGTGCAGAACGTTACAAGTAGATAGCAAAATCAGACATTTCACGAACTGCCTGAAATTTCAGGCAGATGGCGAAATGCACTCAATGACACTTGATCCACGAGGGGCTGGTACTGATCAGAGTGAAATACATTTAACCCCCAGGTTAAATGTATTTCACGGTGTAGGTGAGTTACTGTTTCGCCGTGCTTAGTACTAGACTTCCTTAGGTGCATTTTGCTAACTGACTGATATTTCATGCAGTTCATGAAACAGATCAATATACCTGGTATAAGACTCTAAGTTCAATATGTCTGAATAAGATTCAAGGTTCAGGATGACCGAATTCAATATGTCTGAAATAGACTCAAGTTTAGGATGACCAAATTTAATGTCTAAATAAACTCAAGAGTTGTGTTGTGACCAATTGCAGGTGGCCTGCTAGCGGGGTGGCGTGATGCGCTAATGACAGCTAGATGTCATTATAGGTAATTATACAGAATTGGACAGGGAATTTAACACAGTCTTAAGAGATCAGCTTCATGGTCTCATCTGAATACCCTCATTGAGGGTGATGCAGGTGTTCTCAAAGGTACCCCGATCCGTGCTAATGTTAGTTCGAGAATCCTGAGGGAATTCTCGAGGAGTGCCTAATGTCGCTCAATTCGAAAAAGGTGCAAACTGCTATATGACAAGAGAAACAAACTAATCTGATTTATTGTAACACTAAGCTGATTTATAGTGACATTAGGTTGTCGTTCCCATTGCAGGCGACATTCAGGGAGTGTTTATAATCATCTAACAGTGAGACGAACTCGAGCTAATTTTCCCTGGCACTATATGTGCCGCTCATATCGAAGGATAAAAACAAGCCCTGGACAAAACACTTGAATTTAAACTGGAAAACAACCGTTTCCTGATCTCTTTATATTAGAGTAATCAGAAATTAGTCAAAAATGCAAGCGTCATGAAGTGGCGCATGCAAAACTATATATATATATATATATATATATATATATGTGTGTGTGTGTGTGTGTGTTGTGTACAATATTTTACACTTTTAACAGAATTACAATCAGAATTTTATCCAAGTTGACTTAAATTTACTGGAATTTTAAAAAAAAAAAAATCTTATCGTTGTACTTTTTACAAAAATAATCTATGTATTTTAATGTAAATATTTTCTGTAGTTACCCATATAAGATTTTATCAGTATATATCTATTTTTCTATTATCCTTGATTTATAAATAAACCAATTATACCATCTTTTTCATCTTTAATTCCTGCTTTGTAGGCTAACCAGATACAACAACAGAGTCACACATTAAAATTACTGCATTGCTCCTGTTCATTTTTTAATGTGCTTCAAAATCCAAATTTAAATTTTCAATAAACTTTTTGTGCTTAATATTGCTCAATTCATATAACAATTCAGATTCTTGATACACTTACAGAAATAAATTAGATGTAGAATCTACTGGTAATTTTAAGAAGAAATATATGAAATTGTAATAGCAACAATGCCCTCTTACCTTCTCAATTTCTTCG
>NC_087217.1:37196506-37200208 GCF_015104395.2 Macrobrachium nipponense | reverse complement strand
GTCGTTCAGAATGCCAGCTCCTTTGCCAGCCTTGGTGGCACACCTTGACTGACTTCTCCATGTCCTGCTGTTCTCCAGTGCCACGCGGCGCCTTAGAGCCATCATACTGCTCTGTGATGGTAAAGCTGAATCTTTAGTTAATTGAACTTTAAGGATGTCACTGATGCAGGTCAGCATCTTCTTCACCAGCAACCATTTTTTGATGACCTATGGCCTTGAACAGTTCTATGACCATATCATACAGTATTTATACATTTGTTAATTACGTAAGTTTTCTTCTGACTTTCTCTTTGATTGTCCCAACATTATGTGTGAGTCGTTCTCTTTCTCTGTATGATTGTTGTGGACGTGTCTTCAAGATTTTGTACAGTGTATGCACTGGTTTCCTTTAACTAGACTTTCGGCGATCTTTGTTTTGAACGGTTGTAATAAACATTTAGTTAAAGTTTCGAAGTACTTTTTACCATTTTTGGGATAATTTTTATGGTATTGATTGTTCCACAAGGGGTCAAACTCATAAGTCTTTATCTTGTTTGGTTCATATTGCTTAGGGATGTGGAAGGGCATAGATAGTTAAGGCAACTGGAGAACAGCACCATTACACCTTCATTCACAGAAAACAAAGACATAAATTAGGCTTTCATATCAATAGAGACCCACATATTACCCTGTTCATGAGGTGCTGTTTCATGACTAGACCTCTCAATTTATAGTTATAGCTTTAGTATAGACTGTACCTGGAGTACAAGTGATGGCTAAGCAACAGAAATCTCATTAAAAACAATAAGTAGCTACTGTGGAAAACCACTGTTAGAAAGCAAACTGTGGGAAAATTTGAAGAGTTAGTGAAATTGAATAAGTTGCTGTGGATGTTCCAAGCCAGTAGATGATGCTAAAAGAATCATTCCACACAACTAGTGTCCACTCCCACAAAAAGATCCACAGGACAGTGCAGAATACACACTTTCTATGATTGATCTGAAAAATTTAAACTCTTGCACTGTGCTACAAGGACCATCTGACTTGTTTATCAATAACAATGAACTGATGGAAACTTAATTATCATTAATAACTGTAGTGCTCAGGTTTGGAAACATATGAATGCAGCAATAAGAGAATCATGGGCAGCTTTTGCATCTTCCACCAACATCAATCAATGCCTATGAAGACAAAAATATGAATGCTCTTGTGCAATCTGGTAGCAATCAATACGGATTTTGTATAATATTAAAATTTTTTACAGGGAGACAGATATAATACCACACATCCATATGTATACTTTGAACAAGCATTTTTGTCGCCTCTATGGCCCTATGGATTTAATTCCGTAAGAGGAGGCAAATGTAAGCACCACACATTTACAGGTCACCTTTGGCAGAGTCAGTTTCTTATGTAAATTTTGAACTTCAATGCGAAACGCCTGGTAGTGTGAGAGACAATTTTCTAAATAATCAAAGACAACATTTCACATTGGTATTCAAATCAGCCGGGTGACTCTCTTATCAAACATTTACTAAATAACATGAATTCTTTGTTCATATATATATACATACATATGAAGCATCAGCTGACCAACCCAGCACTGCCCGGATAGTCCCTAAATGACAACCAATAAATTCTCTCTCTCTCTCTCTCTCTCTCTCTCTCTCTCTCTCTCTCTCTCTCTCTCTCTCTCTCTCTCTCAGGCATTTGAAGCTCCTTACAAATGCGGATTTTCTTCAGAGAACCTTTTTTATTGTTCTATGTTTATTCTCAAATTCAGTGGCGATAAAAAGCTACTTTGTCTTTTGTAAAGTCACTGTCTATCGCCGGGCATGGTTCAAACCCTGGCAGGGGCAAAAGTATTTATTCAGTTATAATTCCCCCGAGTGTAAGTCATTCGCAAGGTATAGGGATTCGATACTAAGCTAACATGTGACCTAATGTTTTGTGGATACAAAAAAAAAAAAAAGTCAGGCGTGTATAAGAGGCAATGAATCATGAATATATGTAAATATTTGCCAGATAATATTGCGAAGTTGAGTGACATTTTCTTATTATATAAGTCACTTTGATGGAAGTAACTGTTGGAAGTACTGTAAGTGTCAGACATTTTCATAGTAAAACATCAGTTTACTTTGGTAACTAAAGATTTATGATCGTGAGTGTATGCGCACGAGGTTTGTGACTATAGCTGCCCAGTCTTAAGGGAATCACTGTACTGGAATATGCATATATAATAAGCCCTGTTCTTTTGACTGATGTTCATCAAGGCGTTTCTAATCTGTCCCAGAGACCTCATGGGATCCACGCGCATAAATTACACCAACTCATATCTATAATTTATTAGTCAATCTTTTCTTTGAGTGCGTTCTTTTAAACTTATACTGTTACAATAAAGTGAGGTATTAGCGTCATTGGGACTCAAATATCAACTCACTGCCTGATTTGCATAACATGAAATCACTCAAAACAGGACCGGGGTCCTGGAATGGTAAGTGTCGCTACGAAAGAAGAATGTGGAAATGAGCCGTGATTACCGTGTTCCTCTCCTCGTCGTCTTAAGGTCTGCCTAGGAAACCAAAGTCATTGCCTGTGGAGGTGGTCGTAAAACGACCGCTGGAAATGTTTAGAGAAACGCTTATATGCAAATGGGAAAATAATAATAAGCCAGTTTAGTCTTCCTGTTTTTTTTTCCGACATGCTTCCGTGGTCACGCTAAATAGTCTTGTCAGCAAGAAATGAGTAAATAAAGCAATGATAAAATCATGGGTATTCACGGAAAAGTGATTCATGTTTTTCTCTGCAGTTTTCTTGCCTTCTTTATGCCCGTGAGGATTTTGCTTACATGAGCAGGCATGTTTTGTGAACTTGAAAAATTCAACTCCCTGATTACGGGAATCAGGGGATTTCTCCTGATCATTTCACATTCTCGTGGACTACCGGCGCCGATGACTCAGTTATTACAGCACCAATTTGGATCAAATCCATCCCTAAAGAGCTTTCCGTATGGTACATGAGTAAGTAGAGAATGGTTTATTTCCTTGTCATTAAGTTTTCCTGCCAACAGCGGAGCCTTATATGTAGATGCCTTCCTATTCCCTAAAAAAAAAATAATACAAAATTCTAGATCTGTCTCTAGTCATTAATTCTGCCGATTCAATTTCCTCCAACTGCACACGACTTGGATGGCGGAATTATTTGCAACATCCGACTAAAAGAGTGGAAGGGAGGGAGGAAGGAAGGAAAAAATAGCGAGTGACGATGGGGGCCGGAGGCGAAAGGAATATGGAGACAGAAGAACCAAGGAATTACAGGGGTGGGGGTGGGGTGGGGCCCTCGGGATGGAAGGCTGGGACGGCAGGTTTAGTTGAGGAGGGAAGGAAGGGAAGGGAAAGGAAGGGACTCCCTCGAGGGTTCTGGTGGGCGTGATCCTTCCCACGATGATAGGGGTGAGTCTGGAGGCACAAGTCGTTCGGCGAATTATTATGCCGTCCTCACCCGAGATTTATCTTTTCCGTCACTATCCATTACGCTCCGTCCCGTACAGGTACAGTACAGTGCGTACTGACTCGGCTCTTCCTTTTATTTCTGGGCTGTGTTTGTCATACATTATTCCGGTTCTCCCCGACAAGCACACACACAAACAAACTATAGCAGACACACACACACACATACACACATACACACATACACACACACACACACACACACACACATATA
>NC_087217.1:37186506-37191506 GCF_015104395.2 Macrobrachium nipponense | reverse complement strand
TTGTCTCAACAATTCTTATACATGCAATTCCTGAAAAACAATGTTCCAGACTTTTTCAATGGTAGGGAATTATTGTGTGCTTACTGGGATTACAGAGTTTACCTATTCGAACACACGACGGCCTACTTTTACCAATTTCCAGCTGATTCAACACATCTCATACTGACATCTCTCTCTCTCTCTCTCTCTCTCTCTCTCTCTCTCTCTCTCTCTCTCTTGTTAATGGGCACGCATGCGTACATGCTCACAATCGATGAGAGCACAGCAGCATTCGCAAAGGTGAAGAATTTAGTTGAAGCCTTTATGAAGAGAGGAAGGAGGGATTATTTGGCCCCTTTTATTTTCGCCTCCGGTTTCTAAACTCAGAAATCAAGGTTTGATACATAGACCTTGCTAAGAACATGCGATGAAAACAAAGAAAAAATAACTAGAGATTTGGTCCATGAAATTAGATATTCTTTTCAGCAATTGCTTTATTGGCATTGTAAGTTTTTGCTGGAATCTTCATATCGTCGGAGTTTTTTCGATTCTCGTGCGTCAGTCTTAATTGAGGAATACACAAACTTCTCACTTTTATTTATTGTTTTCCGTCACGACGACTTGTACATTGTAAAGTGACTACTGACTTACAATCTGAATTGACAGTATTGGTCGAAAGCTTTAGGCATAAATAACTATTCTAATTCCAAAACAATATGCTTAGAATCCACATACTGGTTAATATCTGTATACTTTGCAGATATCAGCCAGCAAATACCGTTCGTGGCTCGTGTCAGGCGAGGCCTCAGGGTCCTATGAGGTGTTAATTGTGCTGTTTTCATCAGTGATCTTATATTTCTTGACAGGTGCGTTTGGGGGGCGCGTTCTCTGGTCTGCGTTTGATTAGCATATTCCCCACCCCGTTTCTACTGGAAGGGAGTATGTGATCCTGCTCATTCCGGATATTAATTAAGAGTTGGTTTGGCGATGCTTTACTGCTTCCTCTGTTAAAGAAGGCTGTAGTTTTGCTCTCTTAATGGATGGCCTGGGCTCCTTCCCTCAATTCTTGTAGGGATGGCTTCCTATCATGATAGCATTTCTTTAATAGAATGCTAGATGCATGGCCTCTTGGTTTCTGTGGGCCAGCATTCGCCTCCGAAGGGTAGTAGCAATACGATGTGGGTTTTGTTGTGACATTTACACATCATCTCTGGGTATGTGAATTACACAACACATTTGTACATATCTACTTCAGTCCCTAGGGAGCGGTGCTGTTTTTCATTATTGGTCCCGCTAGTAAGTAAGGTTTACTGAATAGCCCGACTGGTAAGAGCTCTAGGTGTGAATGTACGGCATTCCTCTTCATACCCAGCCCAAATTGTCTTAATTACAAAATAATCCTGATATTTAGGAGATTTTGTATTTAAGGCCTCTTAAAAACAATATCTACTTTTCAGTCATCAGGCTACATTAGACCATTGGGCTATGCACTAAGACAGCTAAAGTCATTCAGTACTCTAAACCTCTCATTATGTATGTAGCAATGAACTTATGGTATTTTCAGCGAAATTTATGAACAAAGTAAAAATATACTGTATTGGGCAGTGTATTTTACTGCATATATACAGTCGCCTACATGAGTGTCGATACACTCACGACCTTCGTCTGACAGCATTGCCAATAATGTTTTTTTTTTTTTTTTTTTAACATGCTGCAAAAGTGGCCTTGCCAGACGTGGACCGTGAAATGTATCGATACTCTTGCATGCAGCTTTACAATGTACAGTTCCATCTGTACAATTTGTAAATGATTGTATGCTGTACATTTATACGAGTAAATAAAAAAATGGCAAACTTCATCGCAGTGTTTAATTGACAGCTGTATCATAGGTTTTACAAAACAAAATAAAACCATTACACTAGTCATAAACATTCAAAACTTAGGCAGTGGTCATAGAACATACAGAAGACAAAGAAGTGGTTAATGTTACAGAACATACAAAAGACAAGAAGTGGTTAATGTAATGTATCCATATTCTGAACACATTTTTGTAAATATCCGTCTGCCTACCGGTAGTTGCTTTCAACGATGGCCTGTGTTATTACTTAGACTGACTGCCATTTCTCCAGCTATGATCCTTTCACGCCGTGCATTCATGGTCATATTAGCTGCTGCAGCAGCATGACGATTTATCACCTGCTGTATCATATTTAATCTTTGCTTCATTGTCTGCCTTTAAAATCGCGGAGAAACAATACTCATGGGGCTGAAGAAGAGGGAATTGGTGGAAGGTATTCGATATCCATTGCATCACTATCCAAAGAAACATTTGAATGGCATGGATCATTGTCCATAATTAATACTGCTCCTTCATCGCCGAGAAAATCACTGAAAACTTCACTGTTTACACCATAGAGCGTCAGTAACCGGAGTGGCAATCGCCCTGCTGAGTGGGTGACCTCTCGAGCGGCCATATTGAAAGGTCTTGGTGTAGCTCAGCACCATATTTTATTTCTATTAATGTTTTATACTATTATAATTTTTATTATTTTCACTATTATTATTATCTTATTACTATCTAATAATTATAATTATTATTATTAGCAAAAACAGGTTGGCATAATCACTCCAACCATTATAGTCAAGGCCATAGCATCTGCTCTTGAATCTAAGCATTATCTAGTATAAGTGGTTCCTGCATAATACAGGACTTTCTTTGCATACAGTCACTAAGCACTAATTAAACAGTAATGTACAATCACCAAACACCATCATTCACAATAGACATACACTCACTCAACACTAATACTTAATACACACTCACTCACTAAACATATATATATACACACGCACACACACTATGCACTCACACTCACACTTACTATACACTCAAACTCATTAGGCTCTCTATACACCAAACGCTCACTAAATACTCATAAAAACATTAAACACTCACTGTAGAAACCCCCAACTTATAAACATTCACTAAACACTCACTTAATCCTAAACATTCATTAAAAACACTAAGCATTCACTATGCACTAAACACTCACTTCTCACATTCACTGAGCGCTTACTATACACTAAACACTCACTAAACCCTAAACACTCATTAAATACTAAATACTCATTAAACCCTAAATGCTCATTAACCACTAAACATTCATTAAACACTAAACAGTAATGAACATTCACTAATCACTCACTAAGCACTTACACACTAAACATACACTAAACAAACATTACAAGACATTCATTAATACTCACTAAGCATTCACTGAATACTTACTAAACATTCACTAAATACTAACTTTCACCAAACCCTAAACACGCTATGCATTCATTGAATACTTACACACTAAACATTCACTGAATACTTAAATGCTAAACATTCACTAAACAATAACACCAAAACAAGGCTCACTAAACACCCACTAAGCAATTACTGAATACTTATACACTAAATATTCACTGAATACTTATACAATAAACATTCATTAGCATTCACCAAACATTCACTAAACCCTAAAGACTCACTAAACATTCACTGAATACTAACACAATAAACATTCACTAAACCCTAAAGAATCACTAAAGATTCACTGAATACTTACACAATAAACATTCACTAAACCCTAAAGACTCACTAAACATTTACTAATTATTTTCACATTAAACAATCACTAACATTCACTACACCCTGACACTTACTAAACATTCACTGAATATTTACACAATGAACATTCACTAAACACTAAACTACACATGCACTAAGTACTTACTCATAAACATTCTTTAAACACTTAGTCATAAGAATTCTCCAAACACTTATCACTAAACCCTAAACATTCACTAAACTCTTACTCATTAAGCATTGACGATAAGAAAAAAAATTCACAATCGCACTGAGCCTCCGTCCAATTTGCAGGTTACCAGACCTTTAAAAATGGCTGCAAGTCTTTACAGCGCCACCTTGGTTGAAGACCACCGAACTACGTAGTACTGGTATAGAGATTGCAACTCCAAGTATATACACTCTATGGTTTTCCTCCAAAGAACGATTTAATGAGAGGCCAAGCCAAGTCTGTCAGATATAGTGATAATAACTGTTACGTTTCTTCCACACTGACTGCCTACGATGTGAAATACGCGTTCTCCTATGGGAGCTCTCCTGTAGTGACATCTTGCGAAGATATTGAATCTTGTCTCATCGATGTAAATGCGATCATTGCAGATCAAAAGTATACATCCCAGTGTGCATATGTAACTCGTGCTTCCTTGGTAGCAGAAGAATTCCAAGAAGCTGTACGTCATTGCAAGATTTCAAACTAATCAGCATTCCATCCAGAGCCCTTGCTACGGTTAAATCGGATACTGCTGGTTTATGGGGCCATATTTCATTGACCAGTTTAAAGTCCGTCCTCCTGTTGGTGGTGTTGCATCTGCATCTCCAGCCCGTTGATATCTATTTATATATATGGTTGAAAAGGCAGTGGTGAGAACAACTCCAAGTATTCTTGCTGCCTCAATGAAATTTTCCCCTGCATTGTAGATCTATGATTATCTGTTTACCAACTGCTGATACCCTAGCCATGGTGATAACGATGCTCTGGCAGGTGACAGGTCTAGAAGATCGATAACAACTAACCTGATCCAGTACTGTAATGACATCTTCCTTACCATCTTCATTAAATGTAGAAAAAAACGAGAGGTAGTTTTACTGATGTGGGTGATTTAAGACAAATGAACCTGTCATTCGAATTCATTCGGTTAAAGCAATAATGCTTACAGATGTATAAAAACCTATTTTGCTATTTGTTTTTGAGTTTTGGTGATTGTTTTCAATTCTAATGAAAAGTTTTCTGTAAAAACGAGAATTTTTACTGCTCTGAGAACTGTTTAACTGTTGTCTTATCGTTTGTGCCATTTACCTTAACGACGTGAAAAGTGTTGTAATTTTGCCATATGTCTAAAAGACAATCCATATTGTTTCGTTTACAGTTATAAATATTGAATAGTTT
>NC_087217.1:37179006-37181506 GCF_015104395.2 Macrobrachium nipponense | reverse complement strand
CAGTTTGCAATGGTAGCCCAAGGAGATGCAACACAGCCACTCCCACTTCACATGCAACCCTCAGCAGTGTAGGCTCCCTCATAAGAAAATGGGATGAGGCCAAGCCTGAATCCTTGCTCGACCATGTCGTGAAGGTCCTGAAGACCTACACATCCTCTCCTGAAGAAGTGCCCATGTTCCTGGGCAAACTGCTTGGAAGAAAAGGTTCCATTGCAATCAATGCTTTTCCACCCGAGGAGTATGAAGATCTCACCATTGTCCACCAAGCTATCCTAAGGCTTTCAAGATAACTAACAATCGGTGGAGGAAACGGTGGAGAGACATGTGTAGCTAGATACCTAGGATGACTCAGAAGCTGGAATGAGGATTTTAGTTGTAAGTATTTAATGCCATTTGTCGGTCTTATAAAGTCACAGTAAGTCCTATTGTCCTAGTAGGATAATGTAAAATAGTGTTGCAAGTATGCATGCTTAATAGCCTGGACAGTAACAGTTGTTAAGGATATAATAGTTAGTGGTCTCTTACAAAGCATTGTTCCTAGTTTGCGCCTTGCCAGTAGTCTCTTCTTCTTCTTCTCCTAAATCTGTCTCAGTTGAGGCATTAAATCTTCTAAGTTTTATATAATAGGAAAGATGATAGAGTAAAATAGAAATATTACGATATTGCAGCCCTCCCCCCTTAGTAAAGAAATCCCCCTTACAATACTGCAGCCCTCCCCCTTTAGTAAAAGAAACCCCCCTTATAATACTGTACTCCCCTTTTAGAAATTAGCTGAGATAAATTCATCTTAATAACTGGTCTTCTAGCTCGAGAGGACTAGGAATCGGGAAAGTATGACTAGCAGGATCCACACTCTCCTGAATAGATGGAGAAGACAACTGTGTTGCTTCATCTGAAATAAGTGGTCTAGTCAGAAAATTAGCTGAAGCATCAACTGGAGTCTGTTGAGATGATGGAGGAACAGTTCTAGTAATCATCTGGTCCGGATGCCTTTTTACTACATTTCCTGGGGGTAATGCACATTTGTAGGATAGGGGACCTGTCTGTTTGACAACAGTGGAAGGGATCCATTTAGAACCACCTGGGTTATAATTTCGAATTATCACTGGTTATTCAGGTGGGGGGTGCAACTTGCGAGGAGTACCCGTATGTTCTGTCTTTTGTGCTTGCTGACACTTCATAACCCTAGGTGACACACCATCAGCAGGCCATAATAGATCCAACCAAACATTAACTCTGCTGGCGACATACCTGTAGTAGTATGAGTTAACCTATTGTTGAATAGAAATTGGTCCAAAGTGTCCTGTATCGATGACTTGAAGTATGAAGTGCCTTCTTCAGAGTTTGCACCATTTTCTCTGCTAACCCATCAGTAAAGTGTTTGTATACTGCAGTGGTTAAGTGTCGAATACCACCATTCTTACAAAAAATCCTTAAACTCTTGAGAGATAAAACATGGACCATTATCAGAGACAATTGAAATAGGGAGGCCAAACCGGACATAGGATACACATCCACCAACTTGGAGTGTGTGTCCACTACCACAAGAAAATAGCGACCACCCACAGCTCTAGCGTAATCAACTGAAGTCAATGCCAAGGATGAGTAGGCCATTCCCAAGGATGCAGTTCCGCCTTAGGCGGCATTGCTCTTAGAGGTAAACACTCATGACATGAGTTCGTCAATCTTTCCAAGTCACTATCTAGCTTAGGCAACCAAAAATAACTACGTGCAAGCTCTTTCATACGCGTAGAACCCAAATGTCCCATGTGTAGTTCTGCTAACAAACTAGCTCTTAGTTTGGGTGGAATGACAACTTGAGATCCCCACAAAACACAACCATTTTGTAGAGAAAGTTCATCCCTTCTCCTGACATAGGGAGTAAGTTCTGAATCATTTAAAGTCTTATTATTTGTAGTCCAGCCTAACTCACAAAAGCACAAAACTCTAGCTAGTTGTAGGATCCTTACGAGTTTGCTCCTTGATATCGGCTCTAGTTACTGGTAGAGATTCCAGGAAACTTACTAAATTAATCCATTAAGAGAAGACGACTTAGAGCATCTGCAATTACCTAAAAGTATACCTGACTGGATGACAGAGTGTGAATTTATAAGTCTGGAGTAGTAAAGCCCAATGTTGAATCAAACCTGAAGATATAGGAGGAATATTCTTATCAGGTGAGTACATTCCCAACAGGGGTTTGTGATCTGTCACAACTGTGAAATTACTCTGACCCCACAAGTAATAGTGAAACTTGCGTAAAGCAAACACAACAGCAAGGGCCTCTTTCTCCATTTGCACATAGTTATGTTCTGCTAAAGTTAGCACGCGCAAAGCAAAATATATAGGTCTCTCCACTCCATCCACTAAAAGACAAATAACAGCTCCAATACCATATGAGCTACTGTCTGCATCAACAACTAGTGGTAACTTTGGATCAAAATGCACGAGAGCACTGGAATTCACGAGTGTCTTCTTACACTCTGAGAATGCAGATTCT
>NC_087217.1:37151506-37174006 GCF_015104395.2 Macrobrachium nipponense | reverse complement strand
TGTCAGCCAAAGTAAATGTGATACTGAAGAACCAAAACTTAATGTATCTAAAGGTAATAGATAAATGATGATTGTTATTTGGTTTATATCTTGATTGTTTGTAAGATTTGCATTGACGAAGTTATTACTAACAATTGTATTTATGCAGCGTCTTTTAATAATTAACCAGTTCCATTGGTTTATGAAACCGTCAGGATTTGTTTTGTACCTGAGATCAAGAGGCAGGTGATAGATACATTGCAATACAATATTTTAATTGCTATAAGTTTTTGCAAAATTTCACTTTTGAACACAATAGCAAGGACTATATTTATGCAGTGTTATTAAGTACGTTACAAATCCTTCTATTAGGAATTTACAAGATTTTTTTTTTTTTTATCAAAAGAAGTGTGATGAGAAAGTTTTAATATTTTAGTTTTTATCACTTGTTTTTTTTCTTTGTTTTACTATAATCAACATCTTAGTAAGAAATATTTGTATACACTCTTTCAGCAATATACCAGTTCCTATATAATGAATCAACAAGGATTTCTTTTGTTTATGTGAACAAGAGAAATGTTATGGGTACATACAATACATTATTGTGGTTTTTATCAAACGTTTTTACGAAATTTAATTTCATGAAGGTATTAGTAAGGATAATATACTGATTCCTATATTATTAATTTACAAGTACATATTTTATGTAACCAAGAGAACTATGATGGGTGCACTGAAATGCAGTATTTTTGTTTTTATCATGAGTTTTAATCAAACTTACACTCATGAACATATCAGTAAGGATTATATTTATGCAGTCATTCAGTATTTTACTGATTCCTCTATCATAAATCTACAATTATTCATTTTCTATGGGATCAAGTGAAAGGTGCATTGCAAAATGTATAATTGTTTGTCTTTGTGTCGTTACTCACATTTGCATGGTATATGGGCCGGGGGTTTAAACTTATAAACCTTAGCTCGGACCACTTTCTAACCACAATAATTGAACAGGGCACCCCGCCAAAAAAAAAAAAAAAAAACTACCTTGGATACTCAAATCACAAACCTGGCATATCTAGAAACCAACTTACAGATCATGGCATGCTGGGGAAGTCCCACACTAATTGGATCCCAAAACACAATAGACACTGTCGAAAAACTTTAACAACCCTATTTATCACGTAAAATGGGTAAAAATGGGAAGAAATCAATTTTGGCATAAAATTCCATAATGGCACTGCATATTGCAATGCACTAGTAAGGCAGTTTGTAAACCAGAATCATCAAGAGCTGAGGACGACCGAAGGAGCGAGCGAAAAGCCGGCCAGACAGCTAGAAGGCTGAGAGTAATCCTGACATCTATCTCTTCCCTATACAGTTGCCTCATGCCCAAACGGGAAAATAAGTGTTCTCTTCCCTATATAATTGCCTCCATGACCCAAAGGTCAAATACAGTCGTCTCCTTCCTCCCTTATAATTGCCTCATGCCCAAAGGAAAATACAGTGTCTCTTCCCTATATAATTGCCTCATGCCCAAAGGAAAATACAGTGTCTCTTCCCTATATAATTGCCTCATGCCCAAAGGAGAATACAGTGTGTTTCAGTCCAAAGGAATTTATTCCAGCATCAGCTGTAAGTGACGAGCCGTCCTAAGGAAGAGCCCCCCTCACCAACCCCCCTTCCCCGCCCTCAGCGCCTCAGTGGCGTGGTTGGTATGGTATTAGCGTCCCACATCGGTGGTCGCGGGTTCGATTCTAGGCCATTCCATTGAGGAGTGTATTTCTGGTGATAGAAGTTCACTCTCGTCGTGGTTCGGAAGTCATGTAAAGCCGTTGGTCCCGTTGCTGAATAAGCGCTGGTTCCATGCAACGTAAAAGCATCATACAAACAAAAAACAAACAAAAACTCACCCTCCCCCCGTCCGATTATTTCCACGGGTTATAATCGTCTTGAAATTAAAAATATCGTGCTTACTGTAGTGAATGGTTTTTACTAAGTTTGTCATTATGCTGATTTTAAAGTCACAGAATACTTTCAGCATCGAGCCTCCTTTCATCCTTTACGTGGTTCATAGAGTGGTCTCAACATACGGAATCACTTTCGGCGTTGTCACTTATAGTGATTTAAAATTCCAATCTTTAATTAAAGGAAGACTTTCTGTTAAACCCAATCGTAGTCTCTTATAAAGGGAAGTGTTATAGAATTCACAGTCTTGTTTGTATGTTGCTTACCTTCTTTGGATATAATCTATGATTTTTAATGTCCTTACAACCAAGCGTAATGTCTGGCAGTATTAAGGCCCTTTCATACTATGTCGCACGTAAATACGACATGATGTCGCACCTACATGCGGCTTGCAGTCCACTAATATTTCTAATGTACCTTTTCACACTAAGTCGGTCCGGCATCGCATTACAGCCGACAGGCTACACTGGATATGTTCGGTGCTGCACACAGGCGCGATTGCAGTTGGTCATTGCGTTCAATACGTGTCTTCACACTATGCGATTGTTTCCTGCATATACGTGCATATTATTATTATTATAATTAATAATAATAATAATAATAATAATAATAATAATAATAATAATAATAATAATAATAATAATAATAATAATAAAAACAATGATAAAGAGTGTTATTGGTAAATAAGAAAGAGCTAGAGTATGGATAAGTATAAACTACTGAGAAATTATTTACTAAATGATTTTCAGTTTTTTCGTTTAGGTTACATATACATTTTGATACTGAAATTATTAGAAGATTATCGGCAAATTCATATAAAAGATTTCTATAAATATGATTTTTTAAATAGTTTTTATAGTTAACACTTACGTTTTATTTACATCAATTAATGAAACAGAGATATGCATTTTTTTATATCAAAGTAAAAGATTTTTGTTTTTTATATAGATATATCATTTTATACTTTTGATAAATGGAGATGTTTCAGCTAACACTTGTTTTCATTTATCCTTTTTAATTTCTATATGGACAAGCAAATTTACAAGGAAAGGTACATATTATTTTCTCTTACCTGACGGTAACTACCAGTTATGCTGGCGAAATAGCATCTCTGAAATCTTATTTTCTTTTAGCAACTGGTCATGTAGACGTGACAAGAGTTCCTCAAAGGTTGTTTTAGACATTCTGAAGTAATTAAAAAATTTATCAATTCTCTTTAGCTCCTCGAAAATTGTGGCAAATGCACCATACAAGTAGTGCCTTTGTGTATTCAAAGGGTGTACCCACTGAATTCTAGATTTTCTCTTCTTTTTTCTCAAATGAAATAAATAAAGACAATTTCTCTTCCTGTCCATCTATACTCTGTTTTTTTCCATCTGTCCACCCGCCTGTGGTATTTGCGTTTGGTAACACTGCGTCCTGGGCTTTAGATAGTTACGCTATGTGTAAGTTTTAGATAAATAAAAGGATAGCTGGGTGTATATTTGCACTGAAAAGTGTTTTAATAACTTACTGAATGCGAATTACACCGTTAATATTCGAAATAGGATTTGGTTATTATTGTTAAATGTAAGCTGCCTTTTCGGGGTGGCGTAACTATTTAAAGTAAAGACGCAGTGTTACCATACGCAAACACCACAGGCGGGTGGACAGATGAAAAAAACAGAGTACGATTTGTGCAATTTTGTGTCGCATTTAGATCCGGCACTGCAATCGTATCTTGGTGCGACAAGAATCGCAGTGTGAAAGGGCCCTTTACTGTACAGCACATCATATCTAATGTGACGCTTAGTTGCTCTGAAATTGATGATATCTAAGATCACTAGTTATTAGTCTACCCTCTGACTTTACAAGTCTTGATCCCAACCCCTTAACGAGGGATCCAATGCAGGGAGTGTATGTTCCGTTCACCTACTCTCTCTCTCTCTCTGCTGTGGATTCAACTAAACATTGGGACCTATAACCCTTTCGCATCTCCTCCTGTAAATTTTCCCTTTTCCTTCTTCCACTTTCATTGACGACCTCTTCATGGTATTTGAAGGCGGGTGGAGCTGGACGTGGTCGCGGGAGGGGAAATTTTTATGTTAGACCATGCCTTTAGTGTTGGGCTTGATCTCGTCGGGCTGACGGAATTAATATTATTCGTTCTATGACGACTCATTCTAACCTCCCTACGACTTCTGGCATGGCAATGTTCTCATGAAAGCTCAGTTTGCAAAAGTCAAATGGTATTAAAACCCTAATACCATATAGTAAACCCAAAAAGAGTAAATACCATTATAACCCAACTTTGAATCACCTCGACTCCCACTTTGGTGGTGGAAGTTGGTCAAGGTCTCCAACCTTGGAAACTGATCAGAAAAAAACAAAATGGTAAAGAATCAAGAAACAGGTGCAAATGATATGTATAATATTTTATTAAATTCATTTGAAATATTAATTCAAATAGGAACACAAGAAGATACTGCTACAGAATTGGCAGAGGAAAGTTGTGATGGACCGGAAATCAAAGAGAAAAAACACCTTTGGAGAGAACATTACCAAAAAAACGAAAAAATACTATTATTATTAGAGAAACACGAGTTAAACAAAAAACAAAAGAAATGAAGAAACACAAACAAACACAAGCTAAGACTATGCCTTCATCTCCTCAAATAATAGTGAAACCAATAGAAGCAGGTATCCAAAACACCAAAGAGGTAGAAAAGAACCATACCATAGAATAGAACGATTATATCGAGGGAGAAATGGTTACTCCATTACCAATAACTGGTACAAGAGCAAATGAAACAAGACATATACATGTCAACACATATGGATGTAATGAATGATTTCTTGAATTATGCAATAAGAGCAAAAACGTAACAAAAGATAGTTTAACAAACATTATAAGAAATATGAAATATAGAATAAAAGAAACCACTGTTTTTAACACCCATGAAAAAAGTTCCAGGTGCATTGAACACTAGATATATTACAAATAAAAACAAATAAATGCCGTGAGTACTATTAGAAAAAACCTAAGTTGGCAACCCAGAAAAAGAGTACAATTCGACCCTTTAACACAATATTTTCAATAGCTAAATGGTCTACAGACCAGATTACATCTAGGAGAAATACAACAATTACTAAAAGAATATGGACCAGTTATATTAAGTTTTCAACATATCAACGAAACAGTATCAACAATAGGTAAATACAACTTAGCATCTATATCTATCGAGGAAGGAAATTTAGGTACAGCTATACATAACAAAGTGTGTTAGGACAAAGTACCAGTCAAGACTACTGACTTTCAAATATCAGTTATTAAAATACGAATAAAAACGATGATTATGTAATTTATAAAATTTACTTGCAATTTACTTTGAATCGAAATTCACAATTGTACTTGAAATCAAGACTCAAAATCCTTAATTAAGTCATATTTAAGCTATTAAGAAATTTCTTAAGATTTGAAAATCTAAGTCAATGAAAATTGCCACTGTTAAAACAACCAACCAAATACAAATTACAACATTGATGAAATTTAAGAATGAATGAGCAATGCCAAAGAACCCTCATTTAAAGTCAGTCTTCTTTCCCACACAAGTCATTCTGACACATCTCCCAAGAGACCATTGTCTAGATCTAACACACTCACGGCCACCATTCAACATTTGCAATTAATCCAAATATAGACATTTTGAAAAAATGTAATTTAATTGACAAAATATGGAGAAAAAATACAAGTATTATCAAGTTTTTCGGGCCAGCCCTGTGAGAGCTGATTATCAGCTCAGTTGTCTAGTAAAACTATTTTAGTCAAAATAATAAGTCCTGTCCGTCTGAAAGCCAGCGCCATATTACGTGATATTTCGCCTTGTTCTCTGTCTGTGAAGTTACCATTAATGTTATTATGCTCATTCTGGGCTTATTTTACAGCGAAATATTTTTTTCTATTTATTGTATCATGATCTAAAAAAAAAAAGCAAAACACAGAACAATTGGCATAAATGATGAGGAAAGAAACCAAAAAAAAAAGCCGAAAGGATTCATTAGGTGCCACAAATACTTTGTTGCTGGAATTTGGATGAAGTGCCAAGCAATCGCATGTGATCCAAAGGCTTAATTTGACTATATATCATTTCTATGGTTCTGTACCTTGTCAGCAGACAATGTTCTATTGACAGAGGTGTGTTCTTAATGCCAGTACTTTCATGTCTATTTTTAACAGAAGCCTTGACTGATTCTCAATCGCGCAGAGGGATATCAATGGTATTTTAAGATTGATCTGGTCTTAGAAGGGATGAAAAAAAAATGTTTATGTCCACATTTATAACATTACTTTTATTTGCCATAAAATAGTGTTAATAATCATCCAGGTATTTTGCTGCAAACCTCCACTCAAAAAGACGGGTGGACTTTTTTCAAAAGGGCTTCCGGGTGGCCCATACCCACCGATAGACACTATTTTTAGTGTCTTATGAGGTCGGCATACCAGTGTAAGTAGATCCAAGAAGTGCTTTAGCCCAGCTTCGCAATGAAACTGTCACGAGCTATATTAAATCAGCACTTGAATTCTACTTGGGAGGAAACATACTCACCTGTTCCCTCCGACCTGACTCTTCATCACTTTCTAGGATCAATCAAAAACATTGAAGGCCCCGCTCAGTTACTTAACAAAGGATATTTCCAAGAAGCACTGGAATTCTGGAAATAACATGCAGTGTGAAAAAATGGAAAAAGCCATTGTTAATTTAAATAAACATTACTCAAATTCTTGTTTTGGACAATTTTTAAGCGTGGGGAGACCAGTAGTACCATAATTTTATGCGTGAAATAGCGAGTCACCAAAGAGGTTGTGTCTGTTGCTGAATAACCACTGGTTCCAAGCAACGTAAAAACACCATACAAACAAGCCAAAGAGGTTGCCAGTAGAAGAGACGGATTGCATTGTAATTTCTTGGACGTTATATCTTGATTTTAGAAACTGTAGTATATAACGAGCGCTGCCCATATGTGTGCATTTGAGTTTAATGTAGTCATCGGGGCGTTGTGACTACACAGACATACATACATTCGCATACTTTGTGGGCGTATTCTCAAATAGCGTGAATTCCAAAGCGTGGGGAAACGACCCTCGGGTACTACATATACAACATTCAAGGGAAGGATGTGGGAGCTTGTTCATCCATAAGTGCCACTTCCCTGCGGAACAACGATCGTCTACTCGAGCTGAAGAAATTTGACTTCTCTGCCTCGTCCCTCCGGACGGGAGACATTCTTTCAATAAAGAACCCGCCAGCTGTGTTGACTCAACAGCTTATGGCCAACACTTACTCCTCTTAGTAAGATTGTCACCTCATTGACAGCGACAAATGTTTATAAGTATTGGATTCCGCCGCAACTTGGAGAATTTTTCTGAAACCTATGAGAGGAATTCTTTTGTGTTATCTGTACAGATAAACACTGGAGGCGACCAGTTCAGTTCGTAGACTAAAACTGAGTTTAGTTGAGGAATTGAATTTTTTTTAATCTCGTTTCTAATGATTATTTGCATGCTTACAGTATCATTGACGTATGTTTTGAGATTCATACCATTGCGCATGATTTGCCCTTTCATTATTTTGCTTTAACTGCAGTACTTATATTGACTCAGTCTAAGGAGGTAAATTAAATTAGGTAGCACATGCCCCTTATGCCTTCTGTTTTATGATGTAACCCTATGAAAAGTAACAATTTTCTTAACTTATTGGAAACCGTGGTCAACTAAGCTATTAAATACCTTATATATTTCTTTAAAAACAGTAAAAGCCACAAAATAATTACGCTTTAGTTTAACATTTTCCAAAACAGTTCGTAAGCCTGATCACGTTTTCTTTCTAGCGCCTTTGCCATTTTCTGTAAATCCCCCACGGACCTCTTCTTCGGTTAGGTTTACGATCGTTGAAGTACTGGTCTCTACTCTGGGTAGAAGGGTTTTTAGGTGGTAGGGATCTTTACTCTGTGCCTGACCAATCTATGCTACGCTGACTCTCCTCCTCACCCACCCCTACTTTTTTTATGTTCTGTTTTTTCTCGAAGGACTATATTTATATGTGTGTGTGTTTGTGTTGTTGCTGTGTATATATATATATATATATATATATATATATATATATATATATATATATTTATTTATTTATTTATTCATTCATTCATTCATTCACGAAGCGTTCCAAATACCCGGTTAATTATTGCTCCAATCATGGAATTCAAAGTTACCTCCCAGCAACCAGAAACTTGAACTTTCATAACAAATAAAATGCGACTGGGTACTCTAAAGCAACAGTGATCCCTCAAAAAGCTTTATCACATATGTGAGAAGACATAACAAGTTTATCAAACATGTGTGAGGTATTCATATAGGCTTAAGTTAATTAAAGGGCATCACTCCATCAAACAACTTCAACTGTCTCCCTGTCTTAAATCACTTCAAGAAAATTGAAGGAACAGCAGTCTACCACTTTGGCATAGACACAGATTTATTCCTATCACCGGTGGTCAGTAACTTAAACACTGCTATAAAAACTTTGAATACAAAACTTTATTTTTAGTTCAAAATGAATAAATCAAATTATGAATAAAATTCATAATTTTACTTTCAATTTACTTTGAATCGAAATTCACAATTGTACTTCCAATTTACTTTGAATCGAAATTCACAATTGTACTTGAAATCAAGAATCAAAATCCTTAATTAAGTAATATTTAAGTTAGTAAGAAATTTCTTAAGATATGAACATCTAAGTCAATGAAAATTGCCACTGTTAAAATGTGAAATTAAATCAAGGATGCAATACTAGATCGTTAAGAAACAGTTAATGAACTTAATCAAACAAATTCTGAATGTAAAAACATGAAAAACCAAAATATGTAAATGTATCAAATGTACCAAAATCAAAATTTGAAAAGAATTAAACAAGTAGTTCAAATGAAAACAAAAGTACACGCATGAAAAATAACATGTACAATAATGTATCAATGGTATTTTTAAGTCATGACTGAAATTGTAAAAATACAACAATACCTTTACACAAGCTGCAGCACAAAAATATACACCTTCACTGGTCCTACCGAGGCGCTGTTACCACCCTTACACTCACTGCGACAAAGCTAAATGTAGTATTCACAATCTTAAAATGGAGTGACCGACAATAATTAATTACTTTATGTTAACTGAGAGAGAGATAGAGAATCAGCGCAAACGGTATCTAGAATAAGAATGAACAAATTGTTAGGATTCCAGTTAAAAGCAAAACAACTAGAAGACGTCATTATTAAGGCAAAACGTTTTGGGGCCCACATCCTGCAACTTACAACTCATGACGCATCGATCGAGATACGTTCTAGAAACTAAATGACGTAATAGTCATACGGTTTTGTTCAATAATTCGTATGAGACTTTAAAGAGAAATTGCCTTAACGCGTTCTATACAGTCCCTGCAGGTGGCTAATATGATTGGTGTGTCTTGAAAACAAAAAAAAGAGAGCGAGAGTTGACAGGTAACCTGCAACAAAAAGGCGAATGAGACAATCTTAAAGGCGATACGCTACCATGTCAACAAACTTATCTAGACTGATGAACACTCAAACATCTGAACGCGTTGGCTAACAATTCTTTCTTTCCTTTTACGTTATCTAAATTATTTAAATATTATTGTGAAATCTGAATTTACATCACATACGATACTTCAATAATTGCACCAAGAAATCAAAATAAAGTATATACATCTGCAAATTTTGGTGCACACAAATACATTCAATATATATTTTGCAAAACAACATTAGGTTATATATAAATGATAACCAGTAAGAAAATGCTTACTTCATTTGCGAAAAGTACCAAGTACAGCACAGCAAGCTGTCAGCCAGTTTGTGTCTCTGGTTTAGGAAGATATGAAGCAAACCCAAGAAATCACAATAGATACAATTGTAAAGTAGTGATTAAAAGATAGTATCTTGCGCACCTATAAAAATGAGGCCCAATTGGAAGCAAATAGATGAAAGTTATATTTAGAGTTAGCTTGGAAGTTCCTGCTGTATAGATCATAATTAGCCTTGTGTGCTGAAATCGAAACCAGTTCACCAAATCAGTGATATATTACTACTGCCCCGACATTTTCTTTCGATTTTTCATTTTCACCGCTTGAGGAGTTTGTCTCTCTTCTACAGGTAATATATATCGCTTTGTCATTGAGCTCAAACTGATAGTAACCAATGATCTTTACATCAGTAAATCCCAGGCTGGACTTTAGATCGGTACAAACATTAGTCAGGCAGTCCGTAGGTCTAGGCGTGATTCCCCTGTTTAATGACGCCACAATTAATGGCGTAGGCCAGGTAGGGGGTTTGATTTTTCAGCTAGTTCGGTGTTTGCCAAATGTCGTATTGACGTAGTGATACAAAATTTTAATAAGTCGATTTAACTTCAGATCGCCTGAAACTGAAACCCATAACGAGTTGAATGATATTCATTTTGTCCCTTTGGAGCGTTCTATCATTTTTCATTGTAATCCCTATCTTATAACCGGTGTGTGCATAATGACATAATCAAAATTTTATTTCATCCCTTGATTAGGACAAACGCAGTTTTTGTGTTTCAAATTATGACTTGGATAGGAAGCTTAGAAGCTGGCTCTAAATATAATCTTCATTTGCTAATTCTAGTTAGAACTCAATAGACATTTTTCTTTGTTGCACCCATATTGCAATATTCAAGATGTGCATGACATAGATATAGAGAGGAGAGATTAGACAGCATAGAGTAGCCAGACCAGTTTGTGACGTGCACTGCTTGGCGCCGTTACTATGCGATGGTTCTTGTGTAAACAATGGCGCAATCTGTACAGTCAGATGGGAAATCTTGTACTCTTTAACACATGTTTTCTCGGATGTCCGTAAAGAATGTCAAATGACTATGAACAATATTTAATTTTGCTGGTAAATTTCTTCTACAGTTAAGCCATAATTTGAGTTTAGTGGATAAGGCAACTACATAATGGTTATTTTCTAAGCAGTTTTTAAAGATTGGTAAATTATCTTGCAGCATTTACCAGGGACAATGTGTACCATATGTAGGAATAAAAATTCTTATTCTGTCTGCTGTAGCTTGTATACATTCGAGCAATATAGTTGACCAATTTGTCGATGGTATGTGCCTTTCTTTACACCATAAATTGACAGTCCTGATTTACTCTCTAGAGGCAAAGCTAATTATTATCGTTCTTTATTCATTGGTCAAATTGATACAATATGTTAAATAATTGTCATCTCCAACGCTGTCATCCCATATAAGCTTCATCAATAGGCTTAATATAATAATATTAATAATAGCCTAGGTTCATAAGCCTGATACAAATCAGCCAATATTCACTAGTCTGTACTGTTGGTTCATATGAGAAATGAAACAAGCTCATCTTAGGCAACGTCACAATTAGGGTTTCCAATTTGACCCCGATTTTAGATCCCGGGATTTCGGGGCAATTAGAAAATGATTCAGGGAGTTCCCGGGAAATACATTTATTTTTTAGATATATTTTCATTATTAACCATTCAAAGTAAATGTTTATGCGGATTAAAAGATAAAATCTTCAAGCTGCATCAGTGTAATCCAGATGTTATAAAAATTGTATATATATTACATATATATAGTGCTATATATATATATATATATATATATATATATAATATATATATGTATATATATAGTACGGTATCTATATTTTGTATTTTTATATATATATATATATTATATATAATATAATCTTATATATATATATATTATAATATATCTATATATATATATATATATATATATCTATTTATGTATATCTATTATATATAAATTATTATAGTATATATATATATGGACTCTATAATCTATATAGATAATATATACTAGATATATATCTATATCTATATATATTATCTCAATCTATATATTTATATAATATATCCTATATATATATCTATAATATATATTATTATATAGTCTAATATCTATCTCTCCTCTCTCTCTCTCTCTATAATATTATATCTTTAATCCTATATATATATATCTATATAGATCTATATAGATATATATATATATATATATATATAGATTATATAATAATATAGAGCTATAGAAATGGATATATATATATATATGCTATATATAGATCTAAGATATATTAGTATGATATAAGATATAGAGATATAGATATATATGCTATATATAGGTATATATATATAGAGAATGAGATAATATCATGTATTAAAATGATATATAAATATATATATATATTAAGTATATATATAAAAGATATAGATATCTTAAGATGTATATGATATAGATATGATATATATATAGTATCCTATATAATATATATCGATATAGATATAGATAGTAGAGATTAGATATATATATATATCATATATATATTATATTATTATATATATCATATAGTGTGTGTGTGTTGTAGATGTGTATATTATAATAGATCCTCTATATTTTAATATGATAATGGGGGTGGGGGGGGGGGAGATAGTATTAATTATTTTCTTAGAGCTAAAAAAATATATATCTAAATCTATATATATATATATCTCTATTCTATGTTTATTATATTCTCTATTATGCTATAATATTCTCAATATCCTATTCTTATTATCATGTAATATCTTGTGTATATAAATCTATCTCTCATCACTATAAATACTATCGAGCTAGATATATAATATACTAATTATTATATAATATATTATATTATATATACTATATTATCTAATATATGTGTGTGTGTTTGTGTGTCGCCTACTAATTTATATTGATAACGAGAATATAATTATTTCGTGAGCAAAAACTCAACATACTTATCTCTCTATATATATCTATATATCTATAATATATCTATAGATATATATATATAAATGATATATATTATATAGAATAATATATAAATATATGATAGATAGATATGTATTATATATATATATTATATATATATATCTATCTATCTAATAATATGTGGTTGTGTGTGTTTATCAGGGATAGATGTGTGTGTGTGGGTGTATATCTATATATATATTATAATTGTATAATGTATAATATATAATTATCTTGTATCTAAAAAATATATATATCTAAATCTAATATATGTGTGTGTGTGTGCGTTGTGTGTGTGTGTGTGTGTGTGTAGCCTACTATTTTTATTTGATTACGATAAGTATAATTATTTCTTGAGCAGAAAACTTAAACAATTAACTATCTATATATATATATCTTATATATATATATATATCTCTATAATCTATATATATATATATATATATATAACTAGTATATATATATATATATATAGATATATATATATTTATAGATAGATATATAGATATTTATATATATATAGATATATATATATATATATGTTATATATACTATATAGCTATATATTATATTATATATATATATATAGTATGTGTGTGTGTGTGTGTTGTGTGTGTGTGTGTGTGTAGCCTACTATTTATATTGATAACGAGAAGTATAATTATTTCTTGAGCAAAAAACTAAACAATACTGTGCTTAAGTATTTGTTGCAGCAAAGAAAAAATGAAAATAGTTTTGAAAAGGTTGCTATATGAAATAGAGGGGCTCCATTAAAAAATTTATTGAAAAATAAAACACAATACGGAATCTGATAGAAAGGCACATGAATATAGTTAGAGAAATAAAATGGCAAAAATATTCATTTACTAATTATAACTAAGTGCTGCAGTCTACAAACACACACACACACACACACACACACACACACACACACATATATATATATATATATATATATATATATATATATATATATATATATATGTGTGTGTGTGTGTGTGTGTGTGTGTGTGTGTGTGTGTGTTGTGTTTGCAGACTGCAGCACTTAGTAATAATTAGTAAATGAGTATTTTGCCAAGATATTTCTCTAACAATATTCTATCAGATTCCGTATTATTTTATCTTTCAATAAATGTTTTAATGGAGCCCTTCTATTCATAATAGCAGCCTTTTCAAAACTATTTTCATTTTTATTTGTTGGACCAAATACTTTTAAGCACAATATTGTTTAGTTGTTTGCTCAAGAAATAATTATACTATCGTTATCAAGAAAAATAACCTTTAAATTTGAAAACAACTCTGGATTTTCAATACTTTACCTTTTTCAGTTTAATCATAATTCTTAAAGAATACTTTGCTGCATAAAAGTATTTGTTCCAACAAAGCAAAATAAAAATAAAATCATTCTGAAAATGCCGCTATTATGGTTAGAGGGACTCCATTAAAAGATTTCTTTTAAAATAAAGCACATATTAATACGGAATCTGATAGAAAGGTATATGAATATTGTCAGAGAAATAACATGGCGAAATATCCATTATGTAAATTAGTTGTTATTAATTTCTAGTTATTACTTGAGTTTTCCCATTTTAATATTAAATATTTAAGTGTTGTATTCTTTCGTAATTAGCATTTTGTCTCCTCACCGGTGGTTATCTTGGTGTATTATGTTGGCTAACGACTGTTTCATATTTTTCAAGTTGTGTTGGTTACGTGGCTGGGGTCCTTCGATCCGAGGGATTGAGGTAATTACTCTTGAAGGAGTTTACCTCAGTGTGTTTCTGAACCTTCTACCTTGAAGGGCGATGCTATTGTTGCTGGATATATATAATTATTCCTCGCCATATTTGAGAGCTACATTTGGACGCTGTATGTCCCACTGGATAATCTTACCCTGTAGCAAGGATATTGCATTCTTCAATTTGTGTACTGCCCTTGGTTCAGTAAAAGCCAAGGGAACCTCTCTGTCCTAAGGTAATAACATTAATACCTGTATTTAATTATTGAGATCACGGCCTTTGATCCTCTGCTGACGTCTTAAGTGGACCTTGTGAAAGCATACCAACTACCTTAGTTTGGGATCAATTTTCCCTGCCACCCAGATTAAGCCTTCAGATTTGGAGTTGTCATTGTCCTCCAAGAGGAGACCCATGTTAGGTTATTCTTACTTTTTGCTTACCTCCTCCTTTCTGGACCCTCTCCCCTTTTTGTATGTATGTGTTGAAGCCCTGCTAATTGCGTCATTGTTTTCTTTTGCAGGAATTTAAGAGTGAGTGTTTTTCTTGCTTACCGTATTATAAGGTTCGCATGTTATTTCTGTCTAAAACTTATGTATTAAAACTAAGGATTTTTTGTGGTGTTTTCTTTGTCCCCTTTAACTGACTTTGCACTCTTTTTGAAGTTGGATACTATTCCACCTTTTGTGGACTTAGTATGGTGTTTGGTGAATACTATTTGCTAAAAGTTTAGAGTTTTGTGTGGTGGTCAAACCAGCCATCACAATTAGTATGTGATGTAGTCTGCAGACATATTGTAACCATATATGAAGCTATGTAACATGTTACAATCATACTGATCTCTAATTCAACATATTTATTTACAGGTACGACATAGTACCTGGCTTCTGCATATTTATTTACATTGTACAGCTAAGTTAGGCTAACCTGTAAGAATGACTTAGACTTTCATACCTAGCCAAGACTTGAACTGCATTTCATAATCTGTGGAAGGGGACAGACAGAAAAATCAGCATTCCTGAAGGTTATACCAAATTAAGCTACCTTTGCTAAGATAAGGTTAGTCTATGGTAGGCTACCCTTGGATATTTGATTATCAACCCTGGTAGACTGGCTAGTTGGTAAAGTTGACTTTTCAAGCTATAATATAGTATAAATTTGTATAGGGTAAAAATGATAATGGTAAAATTTAAGAATAGCCTACTACCTTCAAGTGTTCAGCCATGTTAAATTCAGCAGAGTCCTTTCCATACAAGGAGGTTTGAGAACTTAGTGATGACATTGTAGAAAACATAATACTTCATTAACAATTACAACTGCAGCAGGCCCAGGACTAGGCCTCATGATGCTATGTACATTGTAGTGCTAGTAGTTGGGAAAATTGTCAGACTTAACCATGGTTATAAGGAATGACAGTTACCTTAAATGCTGATCCATTAGGTTACATGAATTTAATGTCAAGTAGGCTTTAATAAAAGTTTATTACAACATTCATTATTTTATGAGCTCAAAAAGCAGGTGCGTAGTTGACTGTGATCTAACACACGTTTACTTGAGATTGTTTATAAAGATTTTCATCAACGAAAAAAATACCACTAGCGTGTGACATATGATCACCGATTCTTGTGTGATCCGGTTTCTGTAGGGAACGCAGTTGATGACTCGGCACTGGATACCAGAAGTGGCTTTGTTTCTGCTGGTCTCTGCAGTCACTGTCACTGCCATTTCTCAGAATCACTGCATAGCTGCAAAACTGCTTGGTTGATGGTGAGAGCCGTGGCCTGTTCAGGAGCGTGTCATTTTCCCGCACTCACTGTACCTAGTCCAGGAATCAAGGGATGTTTGCATCCTTGAAAGGGCCAGAAAATTACCTGCTTGATTTAGTCAGAGGGTCCACTAGGACACCTTTTTAGCAAGGGTAGACGTCAAGAAACGTGGCAGTTATCGTGTTATTAAGGGTTTTTGTTGAATTTGATGAAATCAAAGGCACACCTTTTTGTTCACCACTTAAGATAAAGCTTAAAGTATGAGATATTTAACAAATACAAAGACAATAAGATTGGTCAATACCCAAGGTCACAAGAGGTCAGATTATGACCTTTTCTGATGAAAAACTAAAATCTATGAGGTTTCCTATTTAAATATTTGTGGAAAATAGACAAATAGATTGAACATTTAATGCGTTTACATTCTAGTTAGGTACGCCACAGGCAAGTTTTTGAAATTAGTTGGAAAACTTGTTTGCTTATTTTAATCTTTGTGTATCAATCAATAAAAGGAATTTAAACCGGATCAACATACTGAGGCGTATGAGATATATGCAGTAATGTGTATTCTTAAGGATAGCAATAGGGATGCAAATAATTAATAAATCCAATTTATTTTTTGTTGTCTGTTCATATATTGTTTATCTAAAATTTTGGAAAACCTAATTTTTTTTCCACTGAAGAATGTCTGACTGTGGTGCACCAAAGAAAAAGCTAAGGGCATCGCAGTCACCATCCTCAAGTGGTTCTTGCCAAAAATCCGATGATAAATATAAAGCTACCAGCAGTGGCCAGTAATAAAGTTACAGGAACAAAAGAAAGCACAGAAAAAAGTCACAATTTTGGCTAGGAAAAAAATTACAATAATTTATGGTGGCAGGTAATAAAGTCACAATGAAAAATTCACATTATGTTTGAGGGTCATTATCTTTATGATATTTACACTCTTGTTTATGTATCTACGGTAAACCCCAGTGGGCTTGTACCGAACACGCCACAAAGGTGGATACATACCGTCCTAAAACCTTTGGGTGTCACTCTCTATCTAGGAAAAATTAATGTGACTTTTTTTTTTTTTTTTCCTGTGACTTTTTTCCCATGACTTATTTACCTGTGACATTTTTACCTGGTTCCTACCAGCACAGAGAACGGCAGGACACGTATCATTGAAGCAGCGGAAGTGAGAAGAGATGTAGTTATTGAAAGACCGAAGCAAGTGGACAAAGGCAAAATCTTATACCATGTTAATAACGAATGTTATATAAACAATATGCCCTTAAGAAAACACTGGATTAACCCAAGCAGTTAAGCAAAGTCTGCAGATATTGCTGCTCATTCCCCAGAGGATACCTCACCCTCTGTTCAACAAAGGCGTACACGTACTATGGTGGATTCTCGGGACCCCGCATCTCTGCCAGTTAATATTGACAGGTTTTTTTTTTAAGAAATGTGTCATTTGTTGGAATTCAAAACACAATAACATACATGATATATTGAGGATGTCTAAAAAGGAAGAGCTAAATTATTCCTTAAGACAGCCATGATACTTCAGGATGATGCATTTACCCGAACTTCCGACATCCAAGATGCGAATGCGATATTATAACTGTTTCTTTACCTTTACCTGGTTTGATAATTACTATTTCTTTTTTCCTTGGCAAATTTTTCAAGACCTCTAAATCTGTTTTTCTAAAGAGAGGAATCAATTGATTGTTCATTTTCTGAAGGACCTTTTTCGTAATATCAGATAGTTTATTTTGAAGTTTACTGGTGTCAACATTGAAAGGCTGGGCAATCAGCCTTTGAAAGAGTGATTCAAGTGGCAGAAAGAATCAATTATAATGTGGTTGGTAACATGGTAATTACGCAGAAGTCCAATCCCAAAAGAATAAGAATTCTTCTCGTTTAAAGAATACATGAGAGGACAAGTTAAAAAAGAATTGGTAATTATCAAACCGGATAAAGGTAAAAAAGAACAGTTATAATGAATAGAGACGGCTACAATAATAAAAGGAATTCTATCCTTGCTAACAGAAAATTCTTTTAAATTGGGATACCTAATAGTAACCATATCTTTAAAATTGAGGATAAAATTAATAGATAGATTCTTAAAGGAACTTAACTATAAGATTATCCTTGCTAACAGAAAATTCTTTTAAATTAGGATACCTAATAGTAACCATATCTTTAAAATTGAGGATAAAATTAATAGATAGATTCTTAAAGGAACTCAACTCTAAGATTCTCACTACGGACACATTTAAAGACATATTGCTCTGGTAATTACTTGGGTATAGCTTACCAAAGGTACACAAAGATGGTGTCCCCATGAGACCTTATTTATCATCCATCTGTGCTCTCAACTATAAATTGGCAAAATTTTTAGTACCATTATTGGAACATCTTATTTTCAACCAGTATTCCTTAAAGAATTCAGGAGAGTTTAAATCATATACTTTATGTCAAGATTCAGACTTAAACATGATTATTTACGATGTAGAATAATAAAAAAAAGGTTAAGTAGGTATGCCTTAGTTTAACCAGACCACTGAACTGATTAACAGCTCTCCTAGGGCTAGCCCGAAGGATTAGATTGCTTTACGTGGCTACTAACGCCCCTGTAATAGAGACTATTAAGATTATTTTAAATTAAAAAAAAATTCTTGTTAAACCCAACGATGTCTATTTTAACTTTGATCATTTTCTTTTTAAAAAGTTGTTGAAGTTAGCAGTGCTGGACACTGCCTTTGTTTTTAATGAATGTTTATACAAACAAGTTGAAGGGATGACAATGGGATTACCTCTTGGTCGTAGTTTTCCGAATATCTTCATGTGCTCCCTGGGGGAGAACATGCTTGATAATTGCCCTCTTGTCTTTTGCCCTCTTAATTACAAATGATATGTTGATGATACCTTTGTTCTGTTTAAATAACCTTTTCACGCAGACCAGTTTCTCTCCTTCATTAATAATATACATCCTAATATTAATTTTTCTATAGAAAGAGAGACTCATGATCATGTACCCTTTTTAGACGTTTAAGTTTCAAGGTATGGTGATCGTTTTAATACTTCTGTCTGCAGGAAGAAGACGATTTCTGGTCTTGTTCCTGTTTTTACAGTGCTTGCTTTTATGGATTTAAACTTAACTCAGTATATACGCTACTTCCTGGACTTCTTTTCATAAAGAAGTCGAGTTTTTATACCAATACTTTTCTGGTAATTGCTTTCCTACTATTCAACGTAAAAAATGATTTGCCAGCATTCCTTATATTCAAGATGATAAATTTAAGAATATTCTCAAATGTGCTATTGAAAAGTATTACAATATGTTACAGGTTATTTTAATCCCCAAAATTTCCCTGACAGTTGGTTAATTTTCAAAATTTAAAGATAGGCTCTGACCAGTACTGCATTCGTCGATCGTTTACAAATATGCTTTCCCCAAATGTGATTCGGGGATCTATGTCGGATCGACTAAACGATTGCTGAGGGTCTGGGCCGATTCACATAAAGGTGTCAGTCACCGAACGGGTTGCAGGCTTTCCAGTCCCGAATTTTCTAATATTAGAAACCATTCTCTTAGTTGCAACACCAATATCAAATGCTCTGACTTTTCTGTCTTGGGCCAAACTAGCCATTCTTACGTACTACCTATTCTTGAATCTCTTTATTAAGCAGTTAGCGCCCAAACTGAACTCGCACACTTCCTCTGTTCAACTGTACTTGATCTACTATGCATTTCAGGGCCGTGTCCAATTGATTTTCGTTGATAAAATCCTACCAAAACATCGGATATGGGTCACATTTTGGAAATAGGTATTTGAAGCCACAGCCTAATTGGCAAAAATATGCAGTAATGTCTAATGTGAATAATAAAGGTACTTACCAGAGTAAATATAAGAAATTGAAAGGGTAACCTAGCTAAATTTAGACGCACCCAGAGAGAGGCTAGTTGTGACGTGAACTATGACGTCAGACGTAATACCCAGTAAACTTTCCATTCACAATAGTAAACACGCCGATAACAGGAGGAGGACAGCAGAGCATTCATACGTCAATGCCAATCTGTTCTACGTGACTGCTGTCTGGTGCTTCACTTATGGCAGGCCTGGCAAATTGTCCTTGTGGCTGCAAGACTGCTTTCGTGCTGCGTGTTTTTGCAGTATGCAATAAAGAAAAGAACCGCATGCGTCATATGATTAATATTAACAGGTAAGTGGATAACAGATCATGCACAAACACCAAATGATTCAGATAGGAAGCCTAAATTAAATTTTATAGGGGTCATACTTGAATGACGAGTTTGGAAAAAAAAATGAGATATAAAAATATTTTGTTTATATTAATGTATTACTAAATTTTCACAATAAGAATAAGAGATGACAGATTTTTTCTTGACTGCAAACTATCTCACTGACTAGCTTCATCAACCATACTTAACAATTTACCTATTCTACTGATCTCCTTATATATATATATATATATATATATATATATATATATATATAATATATATATATATATATATATATACTCTACTTACACACACACACACATTTATATATAAAGCTTCATTTATAAATTGTGTATGTGCATGTATGTACTATATATGTCTTAGGCTCATATGTGTAAAGCATTTATATATCTCTGAATATTCTACTCATACTCTTCCTTGATGTCGAAGTATGAATAATAACAATAATGATGATTATATTAATAACAACAATAATGATAATAACTGTGACGAATATTAATGTGATTATTATGACTTATTATCAATTTCTTTGCATGAACGTGGTGCGTAGAGAAAACAAAGTATAACATATATAATGCATTTTTATTCACTGGCTAAATACTGGTCTTTGTCCACACAGGCCCTACGACCGTGTGGCAAATTTCATGGGTATCACGTCGCTTTCTGTGAGGAAGATTGTTCACCGTAACAGATCAGTGATCTCACATGAGTCTGCTGGCAAAGTATTTCCTATACCACAAGTCTTTGATAATTTTACAGTGGGTGCCATTCGTCGGTTTTGTTCACGAGATATTTGCTGCAAAGCAAGTATTTACTGTTAGAACCCTGATGGCAGATTTGAAGATAGCCACCATAATCCCTGAAACAACCTCCGAGATAGCGGTGTGGCGGCTCCTGCAAGATACGGGATTCAGATATAAAACGTCTCAACGAAAGATGTATCTTGCAAAAGTCCATTGATGTGGTTTGCCGACGGATCGGGGTTCTCCGGGCTCTGAAGCGCCATCGAGATGATGGAAGGGAGATAGTATAAATTATGTCGATGAGACGTGGTTCACCACCAGAATGAGCTACAACAGAGAGTGGGTGGACACCGCACAACCTGCAACCAACGCCATGCATAGCCGTCAGGTTCCACCTGGCGAGGGAGAGCGCTTCGTGGTGGTAGCAGCTGTCACAGCAAATGGATTTATTGAAGGCTCTTTCCTTAGTTATCCTGCAAAGAGTTACAAGTGGCGATTACCACGGGGAAATGACAGGCGAGCTGTTCATACGCTGGTTAACAACGCAGCTTCTACCATTGCTGCCTGAACCATCAGTGTTGGTGCTCGACAACGCACCTTATCACAGCCAGCTATTAGACGAGTGTCGGTGTCCTACCACGGCCACCAAGAAAGCAGACCTTATTACCTGGCTTCAGAGTCGCCGAATCCCTGCCCCAGACGGTGCCACAAGACCTGAACTGTTGCTCATATGTCAACAGAACAGGCCAAAACCACAGTACATAGTGGACGACATAACATAATTCGAGAGTGGGGCCACGATGTGGTGCGTCTGCCATCTGCCAACCCAGAGCTCAATGCCATTGAGCAAGTATGGGCGTGTATAAAACGTCATGTGCGTTCATCTTTACAGCGATTCACCCGGGCAGGCTTGCAGGCAAGACTGGAGGAAGCCAAGCTTTTGGCCACTGAAAGTGTTTGGGGGTCTGCAGTGAAACGATCTCGAGCCTTTGAGGATGGGTATTGGTCAATGGACAACATTCAAGAGCCTGTTGGACCTATCATTATAAACTTAGACAACGATGACGAGGGTATAGAAGACCATATACCTGGATGAGGACGATGATGAAAATAAATAACAATTATTTTGGTTGTGTGTTCTCTATTTTCTTTTTTTTTTCCT
>NC_087217.1:37094006-37146506 GCF_015104395.2 Macrobrachium nipponense | reverse complement strand
ATATATATATACCTAGAAGAGGCACAAAACTGAATATGGTAACGTGACCTACTGGAAATCTTTAATCAACTCACAAGACAATTGCAAAAATTAATTTGGGCACTGAATTAAAATCTGAACTACAAAAATAACTATTTCTCTAAAGGAAAAGCAAAATTCTAACTATCGCCAGACAGCTAGAAAGATAATCATCAAATGAAAGACCGAAATCGTTAATTAAAACTCGACACAGAAAACGGACTGTCTAGAACAAGATCCCGGAAAAACGGAACCATTCCCACAAGTGAAATAAAAAAACAAAAGAGACACTTCTCGCCATACTCTGACATTAATTCCACAAAAAAAATTTAATAGTTGTGCAGTAAATCAATTAGTCTCTTCAACACGTTAAATCACCATTGTGAATTATCAATACTAGTTAGTAATTCGGCTCACAGAGTTCCTCTCAGAAAGAAACATAATTTTTATTAATACACTTGTCAAAATAATAACAAATCTCACAAAGAGGACAGCGATGCATTTCTCATGAATCTCTCATGAGAAAGAAAGGTTTTCAGCCACTTTCCACGTCATCTCAAATAGTTCGAGATGCTGAAAAAGAATTCATTAATGAAAGTTCCAACAACTCTCACCTCTAATGTCCATGTTAATAGTTTCGTGTGGTTGTCACGCACCCTTCATCTTCAAGGAAAAGCTGGGCGAATAATGCCCAAAAATAATATGATACAGAGGAGGTAAAACGTGACGTACAAAAGAACGAGCATTCTCGTTATACAAAGCCGACTGCGTAATAACACATCATTTATTTCACAATTCCTGATCTACACATAATAGAGTGTTCTACATTTTATATTTTCCTTGTTAGGAAGGTAATCTATTTTAAATAACACTTATCTCTCACTGGTTCCGCTCACAGAAACAAACGCACACACGAACACAACGTTCGAGGAATTTTCCATGCAAACTCAGGTTTTGTCAATGTGACATCTGAGACAGTAGATTCTTCTTAACAAAGAACATTGCCTTTGCTTCTGCGAGAGATAATGCTGATATCTATTATTGCAAAGAATGTCATTGTTCACCACATCTGTCTATGAACTATAGGTCAACAAAAAGTGTAATTTAAATATATAACATATATATACCTATATATGATATATATATATATATATATATATATATGTATGCATATGTATATATATGACTGGTAAAAGTGTTCTGTAACAACAGAATTCCATCTAATAAAAGGAGCCATAAAAACACCAAAAGTAGAGAGAAAAGTACTATATTCAGAGACTGCTGTCTCTCTCTTCAGGTAAATGAATGAGAAAAGTTTACAGAAAAGGGTGGATATTTATACCAAGAGATTCGTCCACAAGTAAGCCAATTTAGGTCACCCCCCGCTGATAATCTTCCTTCAATCTTCTTAAGCGTTGGTTGAATGAACACTGCGTCGACGATGTCGATGTCCAATTCCCTTTTGAGATGTTCATTACCTGCTTCTCTTTTATTAAGGCCGATTCCATCATTTGACTCTTGTACCGGCAGTTGCGCTATAAAAAATTTACGTGACATATTCCAGTTTATTCTTATGGTTATGTTCATTTATATGGTTGAAAATAGCCCGAGTTCTGTTGTCCATACCTAACTGACCGTTTGTGTTGTATTAATCTCTGGGGAAGTGATTTACCTGTAAATCCGATGTAAGATTGGTCACAGTCCTGGCATGGGATCTCATATACCCAGAGTCTTTGGGCGATGTCTTTTTTGTTGGACGTTAATCAGGGATTTGGCTAAGGTATTTGGGTAGGTAAATGCAAAAGGGTTGGATTTCCCAGGTGGGTGAGTTACTCTCTTAATCGTCCCCGCAGATTCATGATAGCCATCCACTCGCTAAAAAAGTTAGATGTTATAATAAGTAGATTCGACAAAGACGGCAAAATTGTAATAATGGACAAAGACTTCTACCTCGACAAAATCAACCAGCTCCTTAAGCGACACAAATACGTTACGAAAAACTGACGAAAAATCCCCTCCAGAACGTCCCACAGAATTTTTTCGGAAAGTAAGATTAATTGGCCAAGACAAAAAGAGTATTGAACTATTAGAGAAATTTAAAGTAATTAATCCTAAATTACCCTACTTTTATGGTCTTCCCAAAAACTCACAAAGACAACTCTTCCATTCAGACCCATCGTTTCATGCGCCGGAGCTTTCAATTACAAAATTTCTAAATGGTTAGCTGGCTCCTTTCTCCTTTTTTAGGCACTTTTTCTCCCAGTCAATGCCTATCGAATTCCACAACCTTAGATTTGTTGCCCCAAGTCATTAATCATATCAACTATAGGAAGTCCAGCTCTCGCTACCCTAGTAATAAATTAAAATAGGATTTTAGTTGTATTGGTGTCGAAATTATAATAAGTTGTTTCCAAGGCCTGACCTTTGCACGTTGCACTTTTGATCTAGGTTCATAATAAAGTGTTTGTGCTTTTATCATAACTCCATCTTTTTGCGACACTGCACTCGTCGTTCATAAAAAATCTCTGAATAATGAGATCCTTATTATTTGTTTTCTTATTTTCAAAGTACCTGTTTACTGCACAAGAGTTGGGCATATCGCTCAAAACTGTCACAATTGCAGCAAGAAAGACACAAATATAAAGACACTATTACTAATAATATCAATATCAAATATACGGAATCAAGGCCTGCGCTGTTTGTTTGTAAACGAACTGGGGACTGTGAGTAGACCGTGTGACGTCATGACCTCTACCTGCGCATTAGATCCCAATTTTGGGTCAGCCGTGAGAAGACCTTGTATTCTCTAGAGTCTAGACCTTGGTTTCCACCAGAATGCCGTCGTCTTCTTTGGGCAGGTGTCGTGAGGGCGTCGCGCACCTGCATTACATGTACTCGTATTCTACGTTATCATGGTCGTCTCAGGACAGTCTACACAGGTCTGCATGAATTAATTAAGGATCACGTAAGTGTGGCATGTCATCGGTTGCTACGGAATTCAAGAAAGGAAAATATATCGACGCTGTGTAACACGATATACGATGTTCATAATGTTTAAAGTTCTAAAAAGTTTGCTTAGTAACGAAAATTAAATGGATTTACGTTAAAAGAATAGAAAGGAACAGATGATTGAATTCATCTTTAAAGCATTGAACAAATAGAACAGTTTCAATCATCTATTCTAGGTCCTATATTTCTGCCAGGCCACGGTTTTACGCGTAGTATGTGGGTAGAAATCGCCGAGTGGCAAAAATGTGCTGCATAGGTTCGTTCACGTTCAGTTGTCCTTTTCAGGATAATGCTACAATGTTTATTTCTGCAACAGGTTACCATTTCTAGAGTGATAAAAGTGCTCACATACTAATGTACTGGAATTGATTATGTTACGTAACTGTGCGTTCTATAAAGATTTCAATGCTTTGATATTCATTTGCAGAATGAACAAGGTTGTAAAATTATGTTTTTTAAATGCTGTCTCTATATGATGAATGGACTTTCATATGAAACTTGTCGATGGGCAATATGGATTTTTGTTATTAATGTATACTTTATTCATTTTTCTTTCTGGTATTTTTTGGGATACGTTTTTACACATTTTGAACCATTTTCCAGGTTATTAATACAATGTAAGTGTTTTTTTTCTTTCCGAATCTAAGACATGTTTTGGTTGCATTCATATGATAACTTTTTATTGATTCAGTTCAATATAATGTTCGGTTCTCACTGTTGAGTAACTTGAATTATAATAGGCCGCTTGTGATAATAATTTGGTTTGCTCATGTTGTTCAGTATGAAAAATGTGTGCATAAATGCTTTTGGTTTACAATATTCCTTTACCGTGATATTCCTCATTTTGTTTTTGTCACTGATTGTTTAATTCGTTGATACTCATGATAATTAATATGACACCAACTTTTGGAGACAACATGTATGGTGCCCGAGCATCTGTAATAGATATATGGAAAATATGTTGTGAAATAAATGACGGAATAACATAATAAGCTTTGGCTTACAAAGTTGAAAGAATTGTGTACCTGTCATCCTTAGAGGTGCAGTTGTTACAAGATCAAGATCAGATTCTCTCATTTTGTCAAGATCTGGGAAATTGGTTAACTTTGAAAAGCCCAAGCTCATAATACCACAGATATGCCAATTGATATGACAGCAGCAAGGATCCATTCCGTATATTCTTATATGCTGTTGCTTTCGCAATGCATATCATCGTCCGTGACTGTATGAAGTGTTGTAAAATTGTTTGCAATATTTTCAGATTCCTTATTTTGCTTAGAGTTAATATGTTCTAATAATTTATGTCCAAATTTTGCATGATTTAAAAGTTAAGAATAACATAAAATGTGAGAAGAGAGAGAGATCAGCATTGTCCAGTCGAAGCAGGAAATTGCTGTCATCATTTGAGGTCGCATGGTTCCAATTTTTTTATAAACAATCTTACGACACTCGTGACTTGTTTCAGACTTGTGTCTTTGTTGAGAAACCACGTGAAGATTGCATCATCTTTCGTAAGATTGTTCTAGAAGGCTTCTGCCTGAAACATTTCACATACGTCTGACGCCTTTCATTTCATACAAGTAGTTAGAGATGTTTTGTATTGAAAACAATCTATTATTACTGGTAAATTAACTCTTATATCTCTCAATTTGTCAAAACAGAATTTGTTGACTCGTAAATACTTTAATTTTGAAGTGGAAAAGATTTGTGACGTCACTCAAGGAATACGAAACTTAATTTCATTCAAGAAACTCTATAATCATATCTTTTATTTCAAAAGATTTTTATGGTCTTAAATCATGTAATAATAAACATTATTTATAGTTGTAATCCCAATTTCTTTCTATTTATTGTTTTAAAAGAGAAATATGAAGATTTAGCAAAGGAACTTCGGGTTCAAAACGTTTTGAACCAGTCAGGCTTAATGTCTCACCCAATTAACTACCATACAAGAGAAATTTTGTCATTCTGAGATTTGAATCCGTGGGATAAGGATTCTCTCTCTCTCTCTCTCTCTCTCTCTCTCTCTCTCTCTCCTCTCTCTCTCTCTCTCTCTCTCTCAGAGAAAATTTAGATTTTCACATTAACGTAAAGATTTTACATTTAGTGGTCGGTCACTCATAAATTTTAGATTTGGTATTTCTTAGATTTATTTAATATTGCCTAGTGCTTATTTGTGGAATCTGAACAGACGTTGCAAAAGTGTGTAACGGCACCTTTTTTGGAATACCATGGTAAATTTTTGGAACATGGTGAACTTTTTAAGCTAGCTGCAGCAGAAACATAATTGGTACCAAGGTAATGTGTTATTACAAGTTTTAAGTTGTAACTTAAAATCATATTTACAGTGGTTTGATGAAACCATTTCATTTTTTAGACATTGCAAATTTTTATGTTCTGTGTTTAATTCTTGAAAGTTATTTTTTGTGCATTAATCCATTTTACTTATTAGAGTGATTTTTTTTGTGCATTTATCCATTTTTCTTATTAGAGTGATTTTTTAGTGCATTTATCCATTTTTCTTATTAGAGTGATTTTTTTTTGCATTTATCCATTTTTCTTAGTGTTGATTTTTATATATTCTGTGTGATTAATGTTTTCTTAGTGGTTTTGCAATTTTGGTATTTTCCACATTTTTCTGTGTTTGCATTTACATTCACATTAACCTAATTGTTTTCATTAATTAATCGTTGCATATTTAATTGAATTTAACACTTGTGAATTACTTTGCATTTACTTAGAATAATTCATTTTCAAGTTTTATTGTTGTTTTTAACACTTGCGAATTAATTTTAAAATTTTAGTTATTACTTAAGTCTTTGAAATTTTCTTGGATAATTTGATTCTGTAATTAATTAATTTTCTTTATTTTTGTGAGAAATTAATTTTGATTTAATTTTACTTAATAATTAATTCAAGAATTAATTAAACTTTGTGTTGTTTTCACATAATAGTAAATTTCCCTGTGATTGTGAATTTCACTTATAAATTTTGAATTTAATAATAAATTTTTTGTATTTGAAATTTTTATAAGTGTCTTATTTTTCAGCAGTATATTCAATTTAGTTTAGGTAGAAATATAGAGTGGTAATTGAGCTGTCTTCCTTAAATTTAATTGAAATGAGTTAGAACCAGGAAAATAATTAGACTTAAAAGTTGTTGGTGGAGTGATGCCCTTTAATTAAATTAATTACTTATCAGATTACCTTACACCTCTTTTAATGAACTTAGTCTGATTTTCTGCAGTATTGATAAGCTTTTAAGGGATCAGTGTTGCCTTTAGAGTATTCAGACGTATTTTATCTTGTGACGAAGGTTCAGGTGTCTGGTTGATGTGCGGTAGCTATTTTATGATTGGTAAGTGTAGTATTCAGATACTTAGCACTTCGTCACAATATACTTAACCCAACAAATTCATGGAGGTTTCACAGCAGCTCCTGTCCCATTAGGAACAGCTGACTCAGAGTTGGAGAGTCTCGTCATCTTCAGTAGTGCTGGAAACAATGCTGACACTTCACATTCAATTAACCAAAGATGTAAAGGAGGCCCTTTCATGGCGGAAAGACAGCAACAGCTTCCTTGTGGAAGTTCTACCAGGTATGCTCTGTTCTCAGACACATTAAAGTCTAGGGGTCATACTTCTGAACTGCACATGCATTTTGAGATTGGTCAGCACTGCAAGCACTGCAGTTCCTCTTGAGATCAGCTGACAGGACATTGCAGTGCTACTGACTGCCAGACAACTGTAGTATCATATGTCAACAGACAAGGAAACACAGTCTCCCTATCCCTAGTATGCCAGTAAGGTGGGTGCACAGTTGAGCAGTTTGCCATATCTCAAGCTCTCAGTCAGATATATCCCAAGAAGGCTGTTGGAATGGAGTGGTTCCTAACCTTGCATGTAGTGGAGAGGCTCTTGTGGGGTTTGCATTTTCGAAGTTATATAAATCTCAAGTCGTTTACCATAATCCCACACCTAACCACCCTTCAATTGCACTGGTGTCAAAAGGAAAAAGGCGCCGCCCAGATTTGAAAACCTTATTATGAAACTTCAATGACCGACCAGCTGTTGCTAAAGGTGTCCATATATGAAGAATTTACTGCTATGCAATTAAAAAATGCTCCAAAAACACATGAGTGTTACAGTTAGCATTTTCAATAGGATAGTGATATTATTGTGGCCTTTTTAAACCACAAGAAGAATAAATGCCTTGAGTTATGTTACCATCCATTTGTATCTGCATCATAGATATGCAAGATCATGGAAGATATGGATAGAGCAGGAATTCTATGTTATCTAGTCAAGAGAAGTGCCTTAGTACATATGCAGTCGAAGACATATATCACAGAATTATTTGTGAAGAGTTTTCGTCCATTTAGAATCATTTAAAATGTTCTTTTATCATGAACATGAACAAGACAATGATTAGAATTATTACAGAATCGATTCACGTCTATAGATTAAGATTTGAAGAGTTATTGTTCATTCAGTCAATCTTCGGTCAATTTCTTTATTTAGAATAAGCAGAATTCTCTCAGAAGGAAAATGCTAAGATCAATGAGCTCCTTGGGGATCTGCTTTGTGCAAAATGATTTGCACTATCTATAAATAGGTTACCTACGGTCATTCTCTCATATTTTTCAAAACTTCACTTCTTCATTTGAATGTTTCTTTTTCATAGAATTTCACTTAGATTAGTGCCTTTTACTCTATGATTATTATTGTGTTCAATTTCACCATTGATTTGTGCCAGTTCTATTAGTTGAATATTTTTTTATGCCAATTTGGTTGGTTAGCAAAACCATCATTACCCATATATATATATATATATATATATATATATATATATATATATATATATATATATATATATATATATATATATATATATATATATATATATATATATGAATATATATATATACCCATATAATATATATATATATATATATATATATATATATATATATATATATATATATATATATATACATACATATATATATATATATACATATATATGATATGTATAACTGAATCACGAAAGTTTGGAATGTGATAAATCCATAAATAAAGGTATAAGCCACGAAGGAAAGACAAACAACGGAGTATCAGCAAGATCTTTCGACTCAATGTCCTGTACTTAGCAGACAAACTAAGTAAAGGACGTTGAGTCGAAAGATCTTGCAGACACTCCGTTGTTTATCTTTCCTTCGAGGCTTATACCTTTATTTATATATATATGTATATGTATACATGTATATTTATACATATATATATATATATATATATATATATATATATATATACTAATTAAAATCTAATAATTGGTCAATTGATGCAAGAAGTTACCTTCCTTTATGCACAACCGATTATCTCTAGTTCAAAGCTGGTATTGACTACATAGGCTCTCATATTCTCTTGCACTTCTAGCTACTAAGAAGGAAAACTGCTCTGGAAATTATAAAGCTCTCTTTAAGTAATTACTGATAACCTGTCTCGAAATGGCGTATGTCCTTTTAAGCTATTAACACTTCCTCGAAAACTTAATTAAATTTTCGGCAGATGCTGAGATTATAATATAATACGAATGGGGTTGAAGAGCAGTTTGTTGAGATTTTATGGCACATAAATCTCTGCAAATGGTTCTGAATCTAGTAAAGGTAATAAAGTTGGAGTTTATAGTAGAGTTGTATTGAAGAAATGTACTTACCCTTTCACGCTTTATTTTTACTGCTGTATTATGTTGAATTCTAGCTTTTATAGAGCAAAGGGTTTTTAAAAAAAGTATGGTTTTGAGCATCTTGAATAAGTTCTACATTATGAATTATAAAGAAACACAAATAAAAATTTTGTTGGTTTCCAGCACATGGGTACGTTTGGAAATGAAGAAGCAGCTAAGCAAATAATAGCTAAATTACTCATAAGAACTTCAATGGAATCATTTTACCCTGATTTAAGAAAGTCGGTGTGTACAATTTCTCAGCAGTGCTGGAACTATGTTATAGCTCTTTAGAAGCAAAGATATAGGCCCTGAAGGATGGTAGACGCCACAGCACTGGCCATGAGTCGGGCAGACTCGCTTGACACGGAAATACTTGATGGCTTGTGGTTACTAGATATTTTATGATGATCATTTGGTCCCTTTGACCATGAGGCATTTAAAGTGTATATATCGGTTTTGAGATTGATACTAGTCCGAGGTTTGTGACGCGAATAGAAAGTGTATCCATGCCAGTAGCATTTATTATTATTCAATCCAGAGGTCTCGGGTAAAAGATATCTATCTATCGAAGTGCCGTTTCTTGGACGTTGGCGGTCATTTGCCTCCACCTCTCTCGATCTCTGGCCGCTTGTATTAGTTGATTTACAGTGCAATCTCCATCCAAGTCTCCCACCAAGCTGTCCAAGTATTTTACTCTTTGTCTACCTCTCGCTCTCCTCCCCTCTATCCTTCCAGTATGGCACAAATGCTCTATCTTCTCACTTCTTATTATATGTCCAACAAAATTCATTTGTCTTTTCCTTATTTCTCTTACAAGGGCTCTCTCTCTATGTTCCAGTTCTTGCTAACACCTCCCCCTTTGTCACTATCTGCCCATGATATTCTCAGCATTTTTCTATAAAACCACATCTCCGCTGCATTCAACTTGGCTTTCAGTTCCCTGGTGATTGTCCAGCTCTCTGATCCATACATGAGAGAGAACCACACATACGTTTTCAGAGCTCTTGTTCTTATTTGAGTTCCAATTCTGTTATTTGTTAAAAGATTTTTAATATTCTTAAAAGAGTTTTAGCTCTCAGAATCCTCTCAATATCTTGTTTTGCTCTCGCATCTTGTGTTAGTAAGCTGCCTAGGTAAACAAAACTGTTCGCTTGTTTTATACTTATATTGTTCATCAATATATTACAATTTGGTGGATCTTGATTCTTTGATGCAACTACAACTTCCCTTTTTATTACATTAATTTTCAGCCCCATTTTTTCACTCTCCCTGTTAACTGTGTCTACTAATGATTGCAGTTTTTTAGTTGTGTCCGCAACGATTACTGCATCATCTGCGTATCTGATATTAATAATATTTACTCCTCCGATCTTATCCCTTCCATATCCTCTTTACTTCTCAAGATGATCTCTCCATATAATGCAAATAGATCTGATGATAATACACATCCTTGGCGAACTCCTCTCTTTATTTCTACCCATTCTGATAAGTTGTTGTCATTGCTGACTGCTGCCATTTGACCCCAGTACAAGTTGGTAACGAGTCGGATGTCCTTGCTATCTACGTTTATTCTTTGTAGTATTTCTACCAACTCAGCGTGCCTCACTCTATCAAAAGATATAAAAACACTGTTATTCATTTTTATTACGGGCCCTTTTGATTTACAAATATTTTATTAGTGTAATCAAATGATGATAAATAAATAAAACCAGTCCTGGAACCGAGGTTATGTACATTTTTGGAAAGTAGACACACAAATGGACATCATACTTTGATAAGGATTTTAAAATGAACCTTACTGAAGAGTTTTAGTGGTAATCTTCTGGTACATCTTATAATTGAACATATTTTCTTTATGATTTATGAAGTAGCTGCTCTGTTGTATCTATTCCATTTCATCCCAAGAAATTCTTTAAATCATTCATTACTGGACCATGTAAATAAAAAAAATATATTATAGAGGATGGGGTCCGTAAGAAATCACTCTCCTCCCTTGACCTGGCTCCTTAGGACCAGGAACTCGAAAAAAGGCGGGGAAAGCTAACACGAGCAACATTTGATTCAAAGCTTGAAAGTCATCTGGTTACGTCATTTTTTCTTCCTGATAAGAGATCTAAAAAATACCGTAATAATAATAATTGAAATGCAAGCCAAAAGCCGTTACACCTGTGAGTCTATTTATTATTGGTCTTTTCTGCGTTGCTTCTTTCTTGTGAAAGAGATTGGGAGAGAGTCGAGTTCCATTTCCTTACTGCCGTTTTAACATCCAATTAAATTCTTAATCTTATCAAAGAACTTTTATATTTTGCTCATTTTCTTATTAGGTTACTTTTTCAAGATAGCAAATTAACACTTTATTACTTTATAAAATTCATGGCCCCTACCAAAATTCTTAAGAACCCTTTTAAACCTTTCACTGGAGGAGCACAGATGACCTCCCTTGCCACTACACTCTCTCTCTCTCTCTCTCTCTCTCTCTCTCTCTCTCTCTCTCTCTCTCTCTCCAAAGACCCATTTGTCGTGCTCAGCGTGAGGTGGATGCGGTGAGAAGAGAGGATCGAACGCCAGATTGCCTTTCTGGTGAAGGTAGTTTTCCTTAGGATAACGCTTAGTGGAATACTGTAAAGTTTTATCTAAAACTATTTATGGCTAAGAAATACTTGATAAGAACAATTTTTTTATCCATTTTGAATCTGAATAAAACAACAGGATGAAATGACAGTGACAGACATACAATAATGTTTTCTCTAAAATTTGTTAATAAGTATTACATTTTCAACACTCCATATTGCATGGGTCTGTAACTCCCTATACTGCTCTGATAGGTTTATAACTCCCTAGTGTGATGTACGTCATCATAAAAAGAACCAGAAATTTTTTATCCTCATGTTAGTAATATGAATATCTTATGTTACTTTGCTAAGGCATTTTTCTTCCCAAAACCTTAAAATGTGTGTACCTATTACCAATTGTGTTACAGATGCAGTGAGCGATCTGCTCTTCGTACGAAATATGGTTACAAGGAGAAAGTGATTCTGAGTCGTGTTAGGCTCATTTGGAGTCCTGATGTCGTGTCGATGCTAAAGGCCCCGTCGCTCGACACGAGTTGAGTCGGATTACGTGCAGAGACCTGAACGTCTCGAAAGGGCCTACTTCGCCGTTTTACGGAAGGTTCAGAGATCGCGACATGTTTGTGCGAGTGTGTGAGAGAGAGAGAATATCAAATCATTTACTTTCTCGGTGTGATTTACGCCAGCTTTCTTGTATTATGTATCTGCTGCTTGTAGAAATACAGGGTATTCAAATGCCTGATTTTGAGAGGAAATAATAACGAATTAACTTTGAATCTCAATATCGAAACATAGAAAGTAGCTTTAAAAGTGAGGTACAAATTTCGCTTGTGGTATGAAATTTTAATCGAATAATTTTTCCTATCATTTCCGCTCTTTTCTTCAGCACCCTTCTTTTGTTGAAGTGCTATGACGGTGTTGCCCAACGCCATTTGTTCCAGTCATGTAACGCCTAAGGATGATGCTTCTTCTGCTACCTTAAAGTGCCATGCTCCTTTCCCAGGGTTTTAGACATTTTGAGCTGATATTTATTTTAGCTTATGTCCTTTCAGGTTTAAGGATCCCGTCTAGAAAGAGTGCCTGTGGTATGTCTTTTGTGGCTCACTTCAGCCATATTTAAAGGCTCCTTGCGATATTACCTAGCGGCAGATTTTTTTATTTTTTTTATTTTTTTATTTATTTTTGCATTGTAATTTTCATCCATTTGTTTTCCTTTCTTCCCATCTGATTGGCCAGCATTTTAGATCTGTCTAGTTCAATTTCTACTTTCTATTATATAGTATTTGGCAACAAATTTGCTGAAAGATCTGCAAGGTTCTGGGTATACTCGATAGGAGGGCGAGGTTGGATAGCATAACTTCCGAACGAATAAAATGGTACCCAATATCAGACTTGGTCAAGCAAAGTGAAATTTAGACTATGAATTCTGCCTTCTATGTCTAGTTCAATTTCTAAGAAATGTTGCTTCTCAAGATGCGGGAGATTGGTGCATGTACAAACAGTACCTCAAAGGTAGCATTTAGAGGAAGGGCTCTTCCACTTGTTTGACTCTCGTCGCAGATATGGAGTTTTTTTTTTCTTCTTTTTTATTCGTGCTATGAAGAGCAATACCACCAAAATTGTTGACGTGTTAGTACTTTGTAATGAAATATGTAGCCTATGGATATTTCTACCTTTGCTGTGAGTTTATACTATATTATTCTTGAGCCTTATTCCTTTCTCATTCATTTTGCCATGTAATGGACAACACCATTTTTATCAGTATAGTTACGTCTAATCAATTCAATCATTTTTTTTTCGAAAAGCAGTTACACAAAGAGCAATTTAACAAAGGTAAAGCAAAAATATGTTATAAAAATTATTTTAATTTACAAAATAAACTGAAAAAACTAGACAATTGACAATAAGGATATGACTGGCGGAAATAGGATGGATCCTGGTCGAGTTGCAAAACCTTTGTAAACTTAGCGTGGACGTTCTCGCTCTATCCGTCAGAGAACCTGCATTCGGTCCGCACTATTGCCCCTTATTTTCCGAAACATCAGAAGGATCTGTAACCCATTACACGTAACATTATAAAACTTGAAATGCAAGGGGCTACAAACATGAATGTGCATATATGTGCTTAGTCTTGAAAAAAATCTTTTACGTTAAGTGAACTATACGGAAATATAAAACTTCATATCAATAAATTTATCTAAATAACTCCTTACAGTGTCCTTAACGTTCAAAAATGTAATTAAATTTAAGTGCTGACTGCATGAATGCCAAAAGTTAACGTAATATAAGACCCTTCCGACTTTATTATATATATATGGGTTTGGTTGCTAGACATAGTTTATACTAATAACGTAACTATTGTTAAAAGTTTGCAAAGCAAATGCACCGTACATATTGCAAACCTTACCTCAACAAATAGCCAGTCATTTAGGTCCATAATAAAGCAGTGACGAAGGTAGTGGTGATGATGGAAGCCTTCTGTAGAGCTCTTGAGTACTAGGTGTTCAAGTCGATGACATTCATCCGTGAGAAATTACGACCAGAGCCACGGTCCTCAAATTAATTTGTGACAGCCATTGCTTCTTAGCTGTAATAATTTTTTAAATCCGGAGAAGACTGATCTGGTCCTGTAGCTTACGCTGAGCTCTCCGTACTGCCTTCTTCAGGTCGCTCGCTGCCGACAACGGTTTCTAAGCCTGGTGTTAGGTGGCGAACAACCTGGCAAACTTAAATATATGGTTCAGGAATGGCTCGTTACTTTTAATTGTCCTAAGAGGTATTTAGGGATGCAAATAAAATGCATTTGCTTTTAATATAAAAAAATAGCTATTCCTGAGCAAACATTAACATAAAAACCACAACCAAACTCAATACATATAATATGTAAAAAACAAAATGCGCACAAGTGTGCATTTTTCTACACTCCCACGAGGGGATTCAATTTTCTAAGAAAAATTGAATGGAAATATAGATAAATGATTACGCTAAATCATCCTCAAATAGTTTCTTTACCCTCTCTTTCCCAATCATTGCAGTTTGCCTCTTAGGTCTCTCCTTAACTACATCTTCCTTACTCTGCTTACCATCACATGTTGATTGTACCTTATCGCTAAATTTAGCCTCAAATTCCCTTTTGTAAAGTAATGGAATCAAAGAGGAAACGTGCCTTTTAGTTTCTTCCCTACTTTTTCCTTTGAGTACAGTTGCACCAGTTACTTCACCCAAAGAGTTCACTTTTATCTCTTTAACAATACCCATTGGAAAATTAGTAGGTTTGAGAAGGGGTTCTTTAATGAGAACAATGTCTCCAACTTCCAATAGCTTATGATTAACAGGTTGGTATCTACCTCGTTTATCAGTTGCTTGGTTCACAAGCTGCACAACAAACTCGTTATTATATATCTCTATTATACTTTCCCTAGCCTTTCGTAACTTTGTGACTGTCCTTCACATGGGCAATGGGAGATATATCAGGAACCCAAGTATCATCTGCCCTAGGTAAAGGATGTAAATGGGGAATAATATTTAAGGAATTTAATTCGTGTCCTTTAACTAAAATTTCTGGAGTTATAGGAGAGGGTACAGGTTCAGTCCCATCATTGCTTCGCAAATATTCTTTAAGGCAATTGGACGACGATTTACTAAGTGTACAATATTTTGGACAGCAAAGTCAAAATCTAAATATTCTAGGACCATGTTCCGAACAGAAACTTCAATAAGCCTCTTAACCATCTTCACACACGATTCCACTAAAGAACCAAGTTCACTGTGACCTTTATAGTATTGCTGGAAACTCAAAGGTTTTATGTTGTTCTCCCTGAAATAAGATAATGTGTCCTTATCATTTAGAAAGTTTTCAACAGTTCTAGCACCCGAAGTTAGCTGTGAAACCTTGGTCACTCAAACAGAGTTCATGTACCCCAAACTCGAAACAATGGAGCTGCAGTGCCTCTCAAAAGGAAATCTCTGAAAGGTCTACACATACCTTAAGATTTATGGCCCTCGACCATAAGCAAGTGATACATAATAACCAAACTTTTGATTTCTTACCCATCCAATATACCCAGTAAGGTCCGAAATAATCTATGAAAATGTACCTGTAAGGTATGGTTGGAGGAGAAACCCTAAATTCCCTATATGGAGACTGGTTTAATTTTATAGTTCTACTGTTAAATCTACGGCAGTGAACACAAGCTTTCAAGACTTTCTTTACAGTAGAAAAACTACTAAGGAATCCAAAACAGCTTTCCTAGCCTCAGATAATGTAGCATATTTATTCCAGAAATGAGCTAACTTAACATGAAATTTGTTTATGATTTCTTCGGTCAATTTACTGTTTTTAGCCAAAAGAATGGGGAATTCATATTTACGGTCTCTCCACTTACAAAATTTACTTTTAACTCTTAGTAAACCAGATTTCTTATCAATGAATAAATTCAGTTGACTCACTATGTTGGGAATATCTCTAATTTGAGAGTTTCTTTCTCTGAAATATCTAAAAACTTCTGGAAATTTTGCTGGTTTGATCATGCAAAATGATCATCGTGCCACGCGTTTCAAAGAAATTTCTTCATTACTGAAAACTTCAAAATGGTCATACTTGCCAGATTTGTTCTTCAATTTCAGTTTGACACTGTTTATGAATGTCAGTACATATTTGTAGACAGAAATCAAATGAAGCCAACTGGAACTTGGAACTGTTGAATTAAAATATCTCCCCATCTCTGGCTTTGTCACACTCCTTATCTCACACTGGCCCTCTGAAACTTCAAGCACGTTGGTTAAAGGATTTGGGATTGTTACATCCAAATGGTCATCTTCCAAGATATCCTGAATGGTATCAGGTCCTGTGAAAAAAATTTGATTTTATCAACACTCTTATAAGATAAGGACCTGGTAGTACAATCTGCAGGATTTATCATACCTGTACAAAATTTGAAAGTCACAGGGACAGTTTCACATAAATTCTCGATTCTGTGCAACCTGTTCTTAATAAAAATACTTAGTTTCCTTAGTTTATCAAACCTATTTGTTCGAGAATTTAGCCAACTCAGTGCAACTGCACTATCTGAAAATACTACCAACTTTGTTATGTTAATGGGGGAGACTCTCTGAACCACAGAGTTCTTTATAAATATCAACAACAGTTTCCGTACCAAGGACAAGAGATTGAAATTCAAGAGAAGGGATAGACTTAGTTCTAACTGGCGCCCAATTATTCTATTTTTTGATAGAAGGAAACTTACCTCCTTTGTTCTCAAGTTCTTGATAAAGAGCACAACTCCATATATATGCTTGCTAGAATCACAAAAAGCAATCAGTTGGAAAGGATCATTTCTACGACCAACAAATCTCTTCACTGGAATTTCAGGAACACCATTCACTTGCTTGCAAATATTAGTCCACTCTCGTAATTCATCATCCGATAGAGTATCGTCCCATCCAACTTCTTTTCTGCACTGTAGCGAATGCATAAATAATCTAGCCCTGTTTAATAAGGGACCATAAAATGAGAACACATCAAAATTGGCTGCAATTGAACTTAAAATCTGTTCTTTTGGTTTGTTGCATCCTTATCAAGTACCAACTTACTTGTCGACAGAGTATCACTACTTCTGTCCCAGATCAACCCAAGCAATTTTACCTTTGTAGGAGTCTTTTCCTTACCTTCATCTATATGTTGCTGCAGAGAGTCATCATTAGTTATGAATTGCTGTAGTTCAAATTGATAGGGAGAAAATATACTTTTATTTCTTATAGGCCCATTTCAACTTTTCAGCATCATTGGTTGTGAAAGCCAAGTTATCCATGTAAGCTAAGTTATATAACTCTTTCTTCAATTCCTTCACATCAATATTGTCACCTTGGACCTCTAACATCAAAATTTTATAAAGTGCTAACATTAATAAAGCTGGACTACATGGCAAACCAAATGGTAGTCTACAATGTTTATAAACAATTAAGGAATAGTCCTTTTTAGATACATTACTATACCAATAAAAGAGTAACCTACTTTGATCTGCAGGCACCAACTTAATCATCAGAAATGCCTTTTTAATATCAAAACATATCAACTTTTCATTAAACCTTAACTGTAAAATAGAAGTTGAAATCTTCTTATTCAAACAAGGACCAGCAAAATTGCTTGATTATGTGATAATGTTATAGGTTTACCTGGGTCAGATTCACACAAATTGGACAAAAATACATTACGACATTTGTCGACTCATGGTCCATTCTGAACACTGGCATGTGAGGTAGAAAAGCTATGTTGGGGGTTATCCTACAAGAATTGCTCGAGGTTAGACACTCTCTATAATGCTAGCTGTTCCTAATGCCTAGCTGTTTCCGTTCTTTAAAAAACTCATCAATCATATGTAAAGCATTATCCTTTTTACTAAATTTCTTAAAATTTGACTTTAATATTGCTTTTGACAAACTTAGATTCTTTCCAAGCAAATGAGCTACTTTCCCATTCCATAACAGAGGCATAACTAACCTTCCTTCACTATCTCTAAAGGTATTTTCTAAAGCAAATTCTACTACTTTCCTGTTCTCCTCCATAAAGTCTTCGTCGTACACTTTAGAATCACTGTGTAAAACAGTTTCTGCCTTTGTGGAAAGAATTTCTTCTGCTGCTTTCTCAAGTTCAGTTTCAACAATCTGACCCTTATCATTTAAAACAGAAATATTAACATAAGCAGGAAACTTAAATTTCTCTACAGGATCTAAGAACAATCCATCTGTATCTAAAATGCCGTCAACTTCAAGGGAACAATCACCATTTATACAAGCTTCAGAAGAATGCTTTTATTTTTTTTTTTTTTTCCCCTGTCTGGTAATAGAGCAAGATTCTGCTTATACCTCTCAATGTCACCTACTAGCATCACTCCTAAGGGTGAATCCGAAGTAGACCGAGGGAAACACTTCAGAATACCTCCAAACAGCACATCCCTCTGAGGTACTAAATGAGAGTTATTTCAAAAGCAATTTTATATCTTCAATTTTGTCCCTACATAGATGCAAAGTTTTGTCAGCTAATACATAGCCCTTATCTTTAAAGGTTTGAGCTACCTCAGATACACCTGGCAATACTAATTTCAAATTAATGGACTTTATGGCAATAGCAGTAAAACAATTTTCACTCAATTTGACCTTGTATACCACAGTAGCTAACGGCTTTGAAGAATTAATACCATTCACTACCAAAGAATAATTCGGATCAACCACTTCAAACTGCATACTCTTAGCCCAATCTTCCTCTACAAAAGTTACTCGACTCCCCGAATCCTTTATACCTCTATCCCCAGAGTCATTCAACGAAAAAGAAGGCATAGCAGTCACCGGGTTACAAGAGATTCTCAAAACTCCCAAATCAGACCAAGTTAGATTAGAAACAACAGAATTAGAGTTAGATTTCTCTTTACTATTCACCTTTACCTTTTGGTTACTTACTTCGTGGTTATCAGAATCACTTTTAGGGTTATTAGCAATACTTTTTGGGTAGTTACGAAATTTACAAAGATAGCTGAAATGCCACTTGTTACAATATCTACATTTACTGTTAAACTTAAACCTGCAATCTGAAGTTTTATGAGAATCATAAGTACAGTTTGTACAACAATTCAACTGTTTTAGTTTTTCAATTTTACTCTGTGGAGTTACATATACCGAACACTTATAAATTGGGTGATCAACGTCTCCTTTATCATCTGCCAAACATAAAGAACATTCCTTAACTTTGGATTTCTCAACGCTACCATCAACAGAAGCTAAACAACTTGACTTCGACACATCCTTTGAAACAACCTTTCTCTGAACATTATTTCCCTGTCTTACATTGAATTTCTTAGATATGTCTTTATATCTCTCTAAGCAGTGAAGATATGTTTCTCTATTTGCTGCAAAGAGTATGTGAGCCAGTAAATATGCATTAACTGATTCTTGAAACAGTCATTAAATCCATTCCATATGAAAAACTGTAAAACTATGTCTCTATCTATGTTTAAAGCCTCAAATTTATTACAAATAATTCTCATATTACTGATAAAGTCATATGGATCACTCTGATAAGTCAACTTTAACTCCGATAACTGCTTAATAACACTGTATTGTTGAGACAAAGTATCTGCAAACGCTTTCTGTAATAATTTCTTAGCTTCTTCATACGAACGATTACTACAATCTAGAGAACTTACTAGTTTAAGCGAGTCACCTGAAAGCTGTCTCGTAAGAAGAGTAAATTTAACGTGAGTACTAAGATCATACTTATCTACAGTCGCTTCAAACTCTCGCAAAAACTTCGAAATATCCTCACCTTCCCTATTGGCAAATGTCGGTAAAGGTAGTTCAGGCAATTTAAGCTGTGAAATTTCAGGACGCGAACGATCCGAAGACACCGTGGTCTTAAGGAGAGAAAAGACTTATTCAAACGATCGTCATAAACAAACCAAGTATCCATTTCCTCACTCACCAATTTATCGCTGTCCACGAATTCACCTGCGCTATCCCAAATTTCATTTAAAACCTCTTTATTCACTCTGTCAAGTTTTTCTTTAAGGTCCAACAATACGTTCATATGCTCCTTAGCATCGCTTACAGACATCGAAGAAATAACATTTTCTATCAAATTACACTTCTTGGTAACTTGCTGCCTTAGGGCTGCACGAGAACTACGCGAAATACTCTTTGGCGGCATCTTGCGAAAATTTAAATGAACTCAAATTTAAAACTAAATATGATATAGGGAAATATTAATAAGTGCCGTGACTCTGGAACGCAACCTGCTCAAGGAATGTCAACAACAAAAATACTCAAGGCAATGGACCTCGCAACCAATCCCATCCTCGTCGCCATTTTCGAAAAGCAGTTACACAAAGAGCAATTTAACATAAAGGTAAAGCAAAAATATGTTATAAAAATTATTTTAATTTACAAAATAAACTGAAAAAAACTAGACAATTGACAATAAGGATATGACTGGCGAATAGGATGATCCTGGTCGAGTTGCAAAACCTTTGAAAACTTAGCGTGGACGTTCTCGCTCTATCCGTCAGAGAACCTGCATTCGGTCCACACTATTGCCCCTTATTTTCCGAAACATCAGAAGGATCTGTAACCCATTACACGTAACATTATAAAACTTGAAATGCAAGGGGCTACAAACATGAATGTGCATATATGTGCTTAGTCTTGAAAAAAATCTTTTACGTTAAGTGAACTATACGGAAATATAAAACTTCATATCAATAAATTTATCTAAATAACTCCTTACAGTGTCCTTAACGTTCAAAAATAGTAATTAAATTTAAGTGGCTTGACTGCATGAATGCCAAAAGTTAACGTAATATAAGACCCTTCCGACTTTATTATATATATATGGGTTTGGTTGCTAGACACTAGTTATACTAATAACGTAACTATTGTTAAAAGTTTGCAAAGCAAATGCACCGTACATATTGCAAACCTTACCTCAACAAATAGCCAGTCATTTAGGTCCATAATAAAGCAGTGACGAAGGTAGTGGTGATGATGGAAGCCTTCTGTAGAGCTCTTGAGTACTAGGTGTTCAAGTCGATGACATTCATCCGTGAGAAATTACGACCAGAGCCACGGTTCCTCAAGTTAATTTGTGACAGCCATTGCTTCTTAGCTGTAATAATTTTTTAAATCCGGAGAAGATGATCTGGTCCTGTAGCTTACGCTGAGCTCTCCGTACTGCCTTCTTCAGGTCGCTCGCTGACGCTGCCGACACGGTTTCTAAGCCTGGTGTTTAGGTGGCGGAACAACCTGGCAAACTTAAATATATGGTTCAGGAATGGCTCGTTACTTTTAATTGTCCTAAGAGGTATTTAGGGATGCAAATAAAATGCATTTGCTTTTAATATAAAAAAATAGCTATTCCTGAGCAAACATTAACATAAAAACCACAACCAAACTCAATACATATATGTAAAAAACAAAATGCGCACAAGTGTGCATTTTTCTACAATTTTGGCTATGGAAAACTCAAAATGGTCATAAAATACGAAATTTAGCCATTTTTTGGTCCGCATTGGAATTTAGCAGTCTGCAGAAATAAACCAAGGAAGGGTCATCAACTGAGGGGATAAATTATTTGTGACACGAAGTAGCTAAAGCAAACAGGTTCATTATTTTGCATTTTGGCCATCGACACTTTCACTGCCATATGTATGGACATGCTAGCTAAACATGCTGAAGATAGCTAAAAATTTTCTGAATGCAACAGCTGCAGAGAGGAAGAATTTGAAAGATGCAGAAATAAAAACACGTGTACCATGCTTCTTCTATGAATTCTTTTATTTTTTCCCTCCCCAACCTGGAAGGAAGATGCTCAAAATGCAAATTAAATGGCGATATTGAAAAAGAAAGCCTGCTCCAAAGGCGTAACTTGAATACGAGATCTAATGGTCACATCAAAACGTGGGCAAAGAATCAGCAATGTCGTTCCGTAATTCACTATTAAAAGATGTCCTTTGGTTTTTCCAAGGCACGTTCAAATAGGTCGACATTTTCAAATGAACTCCTGTATGTACGTATATTCTGGTGTCACTGGGGAGAGTAACTAATCCTCCCGTCTCCTTAGCAAGATCTGAGACTTTAAAAAACACTAGGAGATTCTACCTGGATTGAAACAGATAATGAGTTTTAGCATGAAGTATCATAAAAAAAATTTGTTCAACCAGCTTCCCAGATAAATGGACAAGATTTCTCCCAAAACTATAAATAACAAAGTACTTCCAACCCCTGTCAGAAAATCAATCCAAATGGTTGTAAGGAATTGTAACATAAGAGGTGTCCAACTCTCTTGAAGATTAATTAACCAGTTGCTGAATGTGAAGATATGAAAATTAAGCTGTGGATTGTACTGAACAACTGAGATTAAACAAACCGTTTCTGCGGCCATTAAGCATTTTGGTGGTTGCTCAGAGATTTCTCGGGTATTTCACCTACTAAAGCTTGTTTTTTTTCCTTTAAATCCGAAACGCATTCTAAACTCCCATATTGATTAATTAGCATGAGGATAAAACATGAACATATTTTTCAATATTACAGATCTTGGAAAGACAGAACATTTAGGTAATGACACTCAAATAATACACTTAAATTAAATTTAATTTAGGTTCAATCTTATTCAAATTTCTTGAAAGGATGTTCGGTTTGGATTACTACAAAAAATTGTCTGAGAATATCCTTAGGAGGACCGACCTTGTGTCAAAGGTTAACGACAAGGGGTTGAGAGTTTCAATCCTTCCCAATTTCTGCAACTTCAAGAGAGCCCTGGAAAAAAAAATTCTATTACAACCCTAATAATGAAAAACTTGAATTATAACGACAAGGGGGAAACGACCGCAGAAACCTAAAATAGCATAAACATATCTCGAAATAAAATTAAGATTTAAAGTTAAAGGCTCCCGCAAAATTTATATTTATAAGAATATTATGTCCATGAAGTAGATCCTAATAATCTGGGTTTCGAGAAGTGTGAATAAACGAATAGCATTAAAAGGGAAAACAAATGACTAAACTACGTACTTAATTTATGGTTATGCAGTTTTCTTCTTTTAGTGCTTCAAGAGGTGTATATTTAGTTTAATAAAATATGGTTAATATGAATTTGCAAAGAAACTTTAATATAAATATTAAATTCAAGGGCTATAAAGCAGGTTTTGCAAATAAGCGTGCCATCATTTCCATATATATGAAATAAGAAGGCTCGGATCACATTAGAAATACGACAACCACCATTTAAATACGACACCCACCATTTCGTTGTGACTTATCTTTAAGTAAGCCTTATCGGCGCATCGGAAGGTCGGCGAAAAACGAGAGATAATATCCTATGTGCCTAATGTAATAAGAGGCATGTCTTCATTGTTGGCCAGACTTGAGCAGGAGCGATGATTTGGCCAAAGTTCATTGGAATTAGCCATCTTGAAGAGAAGCCCACCGCACTGACGATTCTACCAACCAACAGAGACGATATAACAAAACCGACTGCACTACTACTGTCTTAGCTGTTCAGAGTTTCCTTTCCTTGGAAAAAAAACAAAAGCAAACAAACAGCAGTTACTGCTCATTAACAGTCGTTATACCATCGAGACTTAAAAAAGTGTCTATCGTCACAACGAAAATAATTATGTATTCCCTCTTTAAGCTCGAAGTAAGCATGCAAATTCAATTAAATTTACCAAGTTATGCTAATAATTATATTATTAGATTAACATAACAATTAAACTAAATATTAAACCTTTAAGAACACAAAAGATAACAATAATAATAATTGAAAAAAAATAAGAGTGACAAATCACAAATAATTGTGATGCAATTATTAAGATAACAATAATAATAATTGAAAAAAAATAAGAGTGACAAATCACAAATAATTGTGATGCAATTATTTTACATCATTTTCAACAACAGAGATCTTACAGTCAATGAATCCATCAAACAGCCCAGCTTACCATCCGCCAGGTAACGCTTACAAATATTAAGCTATTCCCTCTTGAAATTTTTCTGAGAGCTAACATAGGCAAATATTTTAACTTACTTAAAATGAACTATTGTTCAAGGGCATTTTGATCAGTGATGTTCGAAATGTTATTCAAAGCAAGTCTTTTAGTGCACTTCAATCCTTGATCTAAAAAAGCAAACAACAGTGATTATAGATATTTCATACTGGATGTATTGGATATGTCTTCTAAACTACAGAGGCTAGGTACCAGAACATGTACTCGTAGCTGGAAATGAAAAAGTGTACAGACAGGCAACGGATGCCATTGTAAATGTCATAGATCATTTCCACATTGCTAAGTGAAGATTCTTTTTTTTTTCCCTAATAATAAAAAAGCGTGTATTAGAAAGTTTTCAAAAACAGCCTAATAACTAAAGAATGCCAGGCGTTACCAAATCAATTCTTATCATTAATTATTATTCAGGTGATGAACCCTATCCATATGGAACACGCCAACAGGGACCACTAACAAGAAATTCAAGCTTCCAAAGAATATGGTGCTTTATCGAGAGAAGTAACGGAAGTTATAGAGGGAAATATAGAGAGAAGAGGTTTTCCATAAAGCTGTAATAATATCCCAAGAACTAGGCAGTGGATCTGTTCTGCTTTTGAAGTGGACAATGAAATTTTTCTGCTTTTGAATTGGACAATGAATCTGCTCTGCTTTTGACTTGGACAATGGCTGTTCTGCTTTTCGAATTAACATATTTTTAATATGTGATTAACAACAAACTTTATGTGATGTATTTAACCCTCTTGACGCTAAAGCACTCGTTAAGTGAATGGCCAAATCTTAGGGACCTGGAAACCGTTTCCACTCGAATCTCGAGATCTACAAGGAAATCACGTGCTTTCCCATAAGCCTAGAATGGAGGCTGGGTTTAATACGAGTAGTATTTTTTTAATTTGTAGAAGCTAAACTTCATCGTCAATACATTACTTTTAATCGTTACAGTTATTTTCATACTCTCTTTATATCAAGTTTTATTGAATATACCTTATTTATAACCAACAATTTTGGTAAGAGAAACTGAGCGTATTGATAAAACTAGGCCTTTGTCTTTAGGGTTTATTGAACCCGAAAATTCAAATAATACATCTGTTACGAAAAAAAGCTTCGTGAGAACTAAAGAAGTACAGTACATTCTCACTAAAGACATTTCCAATAAAAATGATCTAGTACTTTATCAAGAGGTATATAACAAGTAATGCTGGCCGCTAGACAGACATCCACAGAACAGGATCGCAATACAATGTTGCCAACCTACAAAATAACAACTCAGTCACAACATTCACTTACTTGTCAAAATAACTCAAACTGCACAGGAAGTCATCAGATACATTTAGATCGCCTCGGTATTGGAGATTCCTCACTCAGAGACGAGTTTGGTTCCTTGGCCTAAATTGGAGTATCATCTAATGACTTCTTAGGAGGCTGTAGAACATTTTCCACAACTTCTACTGGAGTATTCTGAAATTCTTCATAAATAAGGGTCTCCACTGGAGCTACACGTCTTATAGATACTGTAGTTGTGTCACTGTTTGGGTAACAAATGTGATCATGATGAGGGTTTGCTTCAAGTAGTTCTACTTTTGTTAGCTCGCACTTGACGTTTCAAGAGGACAGGCCCTGGCTGACATAACCATATGGGTACAGAAATCGCAGAAGAGGATCGTCGAGCATAACCTAAGAGTCTCTCATGGGGCATTGCATTAGTAGCAGTACACAATAGTGAACGTATAGAGTGGAGCACATCGGGTAAAACTGTCTGCCAGTATTGAACAGCTAGGCTTTTCGACTTCAGTGTCATTGTAATAGCTTTCCATATGGTACCATTGAATCTCTCAGTTTGACCGTTACCCTGTGGGCTGTAACTATAATTAATTCACAGCACACGTGCATCTGGTGCCCAGTCCCATCCCTTACAACATTCCTGAATGGCTTTTGATCAGCAAACCACAGGTCTGGAAAGTTGCAAACTCGTCAGTGTCTCCCACAACTTCATGCAGTGAGGATCTCCACTCCCACAACTCCTGAATCCTGATAAAAATGTCTTTCAAAAGTTATAACTTTCATTATACCCCACTTTTACCCGAAATAAGTTTCCCAATTTCCTCGCTAAACATCATCAAGGCATTGATTTAAGGATTTTAATGATATATAAATTATGAGCTTCAGTAAACCTAATGCTAAAATATGTATAGCGAAATAAACACAAAATTTTAAGATAAAATATATTCTTTCATTCCTTGCAGATCTAGAAACTTGAGGTTCCCCCATGGTTTACTCAACCAAAATCCAAGGTAGAAAGTAGAAGACTGCTGTCAAGTCCAGAAAAGAGGTCATTGAGGAGTAAGGAAGACTTGCATGAAGACCTATAACTGCAGAGATGTCAACGCACAGGTTCCCAAACTAAAATAATCTGTACTGGAAGATGGGCCTTCTGGTCTATCTTCATTCTGCAGTCAACCAAGCTATCTTGCAAATTATTGTGCAACCTCTCAGACCTTGCGAACCAGCTGTCGACCTACGGATTCTGATAGTTATGTGGACAAGTGGGTAACTGATGACTTTACCACACCTCATACAGACCATAGATTATGGAGGACTGTTTGTAGCGGAAAGGAGAATCTTGAAAGGATAAATAAGAGCCACAAAGTCCTTTAAACAAAGAAACTAAAGCTCGTGAGCAGCGCTGGGAACTCATAGTCAGGAGCTGAGAAGAAGAAAGGTGAGAGTACCGTAGCTCTCTCTTCCATAATCAAGAACAAGAGCGGACAATCCAATTATCTTTGTACTCAGCGGATAGCACTGAACGACAAACCTAGGTGATGACTCTAGATCCTGGTTCCAGTAAAGACAATTTAGACACTGGATAAAATCTTTGATAAGGATAGATCCATCACAATACTAAAGATTTGGTGGCTCACATGAAGCCCATGAATGATGAATTACTTTCAAGGGAATAGTTTAACGATGTCTAGTGAATTGTCTACGTAGCGTGGGCAAAATATGGGCAAAAGGTGCCCATCTTTTCGTCTAAGAGAGTAATGAAATATTCTACTTTGATTTAATAAACAGCTTATAAGTGCTTACACTCCGAAAACACCATTCGAGAATTTAGTATTAAGGCAAAAACTCTAAACCGAAGTTTTACGAGTAATGAGGCATGGTAAACAAAACATAATGGAATGTTTAACTGTCGGTTTGCAAGGGTAAACAAAAGATTAAGATGAATCAACTCAATAATAACAAAACATCCTGAGATTCTGTTGAAGGTTACTAAATGTGCACCCTAATGAAATCCAGTTAGATAACCAGAAAATAATGAACAAGCTACTGCCTTCACTGGTGTTCACCCAATGACGGCAGGAACAAACTGAGCTTTCTGCTTACAGCCATACCTATTCTCCCACAGAACTGGTCACTTACACAATAGTTTGAAGTGTTACCCACGAAATTTTTAATTCAAGTTGACATATAAGTGGAACTTATAGCTATGTATTCAATTGGTAAGTTATATATGTAAAATTATAAATCCAGGGAGAATAGAAGGCAAAAAGACCAAGAGCTCGACAAAGTGACTCTTCTGGTCTTGAGGTACAGGCAGCTCATGCTAAATCCCGAGTCATAAAGGCTCAAAACATATCTTTCCCCCTCCCACTTCATAGCCAAGAATTTTTGGCCAATCTATAGCAAAACTGCACTTTTCCTCATTGTAACTAATGTTTTACTGCCCAGTAGCTTCAAAACATTTCTCAAGATTAATAGCATGTCCTTCCTGTGACCTACCACAAATCACCATGTTGTCTAAATATGCTTAGGTTCCTTTGAGTTGCTCTTCTTGTATAAAATTATCCATGATCCAATGGAAACAGGATACTCCATTGGTGACGACAAAATACTGTATATGGTTCATCTTCACTCCTTATGGGAACTTGATGATAGGCACTCCTTGAGTCGACAGAACTGAATACACAATATTAAGCAATTTTATTTACTTTATCATCAATGCGGGTAACCTTCAAGTATTGTTACCTTGTTAATAGTTTCAGAGTAGTCAATAGCTCATCGTGGTTTCCTGCAGTCATCCTTTACTACCACAACTTATGCACACCACAGGGAATTACTTGGTTCTATGGTACCTTCTCTCAATAGCCTAGGGTTTCCTTCCTATAAACGCCCAATCCTCATAAGAATACCTGTGCAACTTGGCTGAGATAACATGATGGTCAGCTGTAAGGTTAGCAAATGGCTTTGGAGGGTCCACTTTTAAGATGCCAAGTCATGAATGACCAGGGAAGGTTAAGTTAAGTATATCTTAGTTTTACCAAACCACTTAGCTGATTAACAGCTCTCCTAGGCCTGGCCCGAAGGATTAGATATTTTTACGTGGCTATGAACCAGTTGGTCACCTGGTAACAGGACATACAGCTTATTGTGGGAACCGAACCACTTTATATTGAGAAATGACTTTCTTTCACCAGAAATAAATTCCTCTGATTCCACATTGGCCGAGCCGAGAATCAAACTTTGGACTGGGTTGGTAGCCGAGCGCAAATACCACTCGTCCAATACTCTAGGGTAACACTTCCATGTAATCACTAAAACTCTTGTCTGAGAATCATGTGTATTGTGATTATCCCTGCAACTAGCACAGATCCACTTGGCAAAATCCTACCATCTTGATTGATTAGGAAGTTGACACCATAGATACTTTACCTGATCTGCTGCTAAGAGTGACTGGTGAAAGATGCTGAACTACATCTGGATGGATAAACTTCCAGAGCTGCCACTATCGATAAGACAATCTATTTCAGTTCCTTTAACTTTTACCACTGCTTGCATAATCAGTAGACGCACCAGTTGCTAAATTAGCATGACACACCTTAGCAAAATCTCTTCTTTTATGACACTTATGCCAAGTCATCTCTTGTGCTGGACATTTTAGGCAGGGATGCTTTGAAAAACCACAAAAGGAGAATTTAGCAGTAACAGCTGTCATCATAGAAGCCGGCTCCTCTAAAACTTCTAGACTAGCGTGTCTTCATTCAGCTGTCACCATACTTACCACCCAGTAAGGCAGGGTGGTACAATAAACTTCGGAATCTCTCTGAGCCGACTCTAAGCCCTAGCCTGGTCAAATATAATTGTTAAATCTTAAGTTTTGTTCCCCAATAAATGCTCACTTATTATAATGGTGACTGTACACCATTAATAAATGCATCCCTAATAGACTCCTCACAAAACTGAATAGCTGTCACTGCTTGAAAATCACATTCCTTGCTAAGAAGTCTTAAAGACTGAAGATATTCATCTATGGATTCTCCAACTTGCTGAGTGAGTAGATAAACGATGTTGTGCATACAGTTCATCGGTAGGTATAACATATACTGGGATTTTAAGAATCTTAATAGCGTCCTCATCTGTAGTACATTCGGAAATATTTTCGTAAACCTTAGGTGACAAAAAGTTAGTAAGAAGACTTAACCTGTTCAAACTACCATTGGTTTCCAACCCATTCAGTTATGAGCATTATAGACTATCCTCATCAAATCTTTAATAGACAACAAATGTGGAGACAAAACTCCTTTGACTGCTAAAGTTATGGCTTCAATGTAATCATTATTTTTACCTCAAGAGATATTATCCTATCGTACATTTGTGAAATTTTCATGAAGTAATAAGACAAAGTCATTGCCAGTAACTGTATATTCCCTAAATCTTGCAAAATATTTATAGCATCATTTAATTCATATACTATTTCGTTAATAGTTTGAAATTTCTTTTTCAACTGAGATATAATTATGTCCTGTTCATGTTCAAGTTTTTCTCATTTCTCTTTCTAAGATTTCAACTTAATTAATTAAATTAGCTGTTCCAAGACCCATACCTACCAATGAACAAACTAAACCTAAAATACTAAGAGCAGCAAACAGGATTGAATTTCTCCATTCCACATCATGTGGGATAGACCACTGCAAGAGCTCAGTAGCCTTCATTCTGGTATTCACTAACTTATCATTTACCTCACTCAGCAAAACCTCAGCCATACCATGAATAGGCAATGTCGATCCATTTAGTAGAGCAGATAGGTGAAATTTTCATAGAAATTGTTTCTTTTATCATAAAAGCATGAGACTTGGCACACTGTTAGTGGATAATATTAGGACTATATTTAGCTATAAGGCCATCTAAGATTTGGCCCATGGGTGCTTTGGCAGTCATTTAAAGGATAGGCTGCTGCAGCCCAGATGCATGTTAAAACTTGTGTATAACAAGTGATTATTGATTGTGATCTTTTTATTTCTAAATGTATCTTAGAAAAATGCTGACACGGTTGCACATAAACATGCTATTGTTTATGTGCAACATAAACAATAGCATGTTTATGCTATTGTAGACGAAAACAGTGTGGCCACTTCTTTGCTACCACTTTTCTATGAATCAGCCAATTCAGAAGCCATGATTCAGCACTCAATGGATGTAGTTAAAACAGCGGTTGATACCTTCAACCCAAAGCAAGTGCCTGTCATTACAAAGAATCAACCTCTGTATGCAATAGCAAAGCAAATTCAATGGGCATTGCCAACAAACTATGACCAGGAGCACTTTGTCGTCTTATTTGGGGGACTCCGCATAGAAATGGCATCACTCAAAGTCTTAAGGCCTCCACATACAGTCAATATTTTGACGTCAATAAGATTGGTTCAATATTATATAGTTGGCCACACAGCCCAATAACATTGTCAATACCTTCACTTCTCGCCTGGTAGTTACAGGGAAAATATGCTCTCTGACACAGCTATGGCCTGCGTGTCTGTAGCATTGTTATTTTGTGATGGCCCAAGAAAAAGAAAATTCGGCTTTGGGTGAAAGAGTTGTATAAACAAAGGAACTTATTTAGCCAGGAAAGTTTACGCAACAAACTTATTTCAGTGCGCCAAGTGATTTTAAAAATTATACAAGGATGGACAGTGATATCTTTGATGAATTTATTGGACATGGTGACACCACTAATGATGAAACTCAGCACAAATAAGAGAGAAGCCATCCCAGTCAGTCAGCGTTTACCTGTGACCTCCGTTATCTTATCACTTTTTGCTCAGTAATATAGTATTATGTAATCCTAGGGTTGAAATGATGAAATGAAAGATGAAATTACATTTGACTCAGATTGTGCTTGGACACTTGGAGCTACATTAATTACAAGAAAGTAATGGTGTTGGTTATTATCAGGGGCAGAGTCGGAAACTTTAATAGCTTTAGCTTCACTGTTGGTCTCAAGGGACGGTCCATTAAAAACTGAATTTCGGTGCAGTGTACCCAGTCGAGCTTCGAAAAGAATATCATTGAATGCTTTCTTTGCGTACACGGCTTGCATAGGGCCAATATTCCTTAATTCACAGGCCCAAGCAGATGCAACTTTTTCGTGATCGTCTCTCTCTCTCTCGAAGGCGTTTGCAAGCAAGAGACACCAGCTCCAGTCTCTCATCTAATGTCTTTCTCTTTTTACCGTAGGGACCAGAAGCAGAACAAACAGCCTGTAATAGAAAAAAATATAATATATGACATAATATTATATATATATATATATATATATATATATATATATATATATATATATATATATATATATGGTCGCTAGTATCACATATATAAAAACTATGTAAAGCTTATGCTCAGTTTTGCGTAATGAAAAATAGCTATTTTCCTCAATGTTTCTTAAGATTTCCCGAAAAAGTGGGGTGGCTCATTTGTACCCGAAGACTTTTTCATTTGTTAACTTTTTTTTCTCATATTTCTTCTTAGGACTGTATTCCCTGCTGGTGTCCTCGGTTTTATAGCATTTCACTCTACCAGTTGGGGATTACCTCCTAGCTGACAATAATAATTACAGTTAATGCCAACTGTGTACTATATTTACATACCTCCACACAATTTGCATTTATATAAATAAAATTAACAGTAAAATCTAATATGTATCATGGAGTTATAAACTAACAACAATATATTTCGCTTTGTTTCAGCTACCAAAATCGCCGCATGAGTGGGAAGTAGTAGCCAATGAATTCTATGAAAGATGGAATTTTCCTAACTGCCTTGGGGTCATAGATTCAAAACATGTGGAGATCAAGATAACAGCGAATTCTGGTTCATTTTACTTTAATTCTAAGAAGATTTTCAGCATTGTCATGATGGAAATTGCTAATGCAAACTATGAATTGTTGATGGTGGATGTTGGTGTCAATGGCAGAGTATCTGACGGTGGTGTGTTCGCCGTATCTCGATTTGGAAGGACGTTCAATGAAGGCCATCTACGCATCCCTAAACCTCGGTGCTTGCCAAACAGTGATAAAGAACTGCCGTTCACATTTGTGACAGATAATGATTATCCGATGTCAGGTTACTTAATGAAGCCCTATTCACAGTCTGAATTAGATAAGCAACAACAAGTTTTCACTATAGATTGAGTCGTGCAAGACGAATAATAGAAAATGTATTTTGGCATTTTGACATCTCAACTTGAAGTACTTCGACAGCGTATTAATGTAGCACCAGAAAAAAGCAAGAATAGTTGAGCTAGCCTATAGTTATTTACATAATTATCTGGCAAAAAAAGAAGAATATCGAACATGTTTTGGATGAACACATAAATATGGAAGAATCTGATTCAAGTGATAATATTTATGAAGGTTTACAAAATACAGAAGATAGTTCCATAGCCGAAGCTTTATTGGTGGCTTAAATGAATAGGGATCAATACTGTGATTATTTTAATAATGAAGGTGCTATTCCTTGGCAAAGTCACATGCGTTAGTTAAATCACACATTGGTTGAATTATGGGAAAATTTCTGATCTGTTTTGTTAGTATTAAAAAGTATTGTTAATAATTTAACAAGAATGGTGGAACAAAACATTTAAATCGTTTTTCTTAATATTTGTTGATTATTATACTATACCTTTATTATAATATCTTGAAAAATAAATATATATGAAATTGGTACTCACATTTTCAATTACCTGTGCTCAAGACAATCATCCTCACTAACCATGGTGTTAAGGGACTCTGCAGGGGTTTCTCGATCGCTGAGGAACAGCATTTCATCATAGTACCAAAATGTTGGTATAGATTTCCTCAGTTCCGGCTCCCGACTTCTTGGAGATGTCGACCTTCTTCAGTTCTTTACGGAAATTGGTCCTCAGTGCATTGAATTTCTTCTTTACATCATCCATTTTGACTTTGGGAAACTTCTCCCTGTATTTCTTTAATAGAAGTTTGCACTCCTTTTTATCCCTGTTGTTACAGTCACTTGACTTCACCTTCTATAATGTGGGCAACGCCTTATATACTCTGGTGGAATCGAGTACAACGGCTCGCTCCGTTGATTTTTCTTTCTGAGTAGACGCCTCCTCAGACATGTTGTCGATACGACAGCGACCGTAAAAATGACAAAATTGATCAATATTACCCACAGACGGCAGCGATCTTTCCCGTCAAGTCGGAACCATTTGAATGACTCAATACTATTGAACTACCCATCAATCTTAAAACTACACGGTCAATATGATGGAGAATCTCGGCATTATTGTCAGTTTTACTGACCGTGTGTAGAGGCCTTTAGGTAATCTTCTGGATGTGGAGGCAGGAGTCACCTCACCTGGAACAGCTGGTTCCTTCCTGAAAGTCACCCATGTAACTCACACTCACCGTGCTCATCAAGTTACAATCACCAGTCTCAGTTTTCTCCTTCACAAGGCATACACTCAATACAATAGCAGTATAAATAAAAGTTGCAAAGTGTCTTTCGAACACTGGTGTAAGCAAAGAGCTGAAGCAAGTCCTCAGTTCCAATTTCAAGGCTTGGTACTACAACTAGAAATGATGGTGATGCTCTTTATCTGGGCCGTTCATGAAGCAGAATTCCTGTTATACATTGAAGCCCTTACCATGCTTGTTCATTGGTTTTTTGCCTGGGATCACACCAACTATGCAAGGTGGATTCCAGTACACTTGAGAGACATGATGACACTTAAAAACTGCCATCCAAATGTGCATAATGAATTTTTGTCCGGAAACTTCATAGTCAAAAAGACAGCATATCCATTCTCTGCTAGTGCTGTAGATCAGGCAGACGAACAAAACAATGCAGCCGTGAAAGGAGAGGGCGGAGCAGTAGGGCTCACTGAGAATCCATGTCTCTGGGCCGGTGGATGGTATGTGGCCCAGAGATGGCACAGATAATACAAGAGTTTAATCATCTATGGACTCTAACAAGACGACAAATTTGTGGCACCATGAACAGAGCATGCATAACCAGCAGGCATTCTATAGAGATGTCAAATCACTAACAGATGTCATTGAAACAATGGTTAAACCCTTTTGGAACAGTAGTAATGATTTACCTACATTAGATAGCCGCGACATTGCTGATCAGGTTGTCATTGACACAGTGAGGAAGGTAGAACAGTTTGGTAAGGACCAGTATACCACCTTTGTGGAGGAACAGCTTGTGTCACAAACAGAGCACATTTTTCAACCTATCAAAAAGAATAACCTTCCCCACTTTAAGCAATCTTCTGCTCTAAAAAATCCAAAAGCACAATTGCAAGTGTCCTCCCTAAAAAATGACTGTTCTCTGTTCTCAAGGCTGTATGTTGCTTGTCAGATATGGGATGGTGATTTAGACAACTTTTTTCACCATGAAAAGCAAGCATATCCACCATCCATTTCACAAACTGGTAAACTGACTTGGGAAAAAATCTGATCTTGGAGCCTATGATAGCTTCACATGATGCAGTTACTAAGCCTGATGTAGAGGTTATCATCTTTGATGGTGCAGCTATAATTTGTCAGAGTATGCAACTGATGTCTTCTTTCCATACCTTGCCCCACATTTGCAATCTGCTAAGAGAGTTGATGTCATATGGGTCACCTATAAACAACAAAGCCTAAAATCATACACCTGAAGCAAGTGGGGAAAGGGCATCGGGAGACGTGTGGAGCAAGCCAGTAAAATTCCAGGAAACTGGCAAGAATTCTTGTGAATTGGCGAGAACAAAAAAGAACTGTTTGCATTCCTTGCTACTCAAGCAATTCTGTTGCAGATTGTCAACCCACATAACAAAGATGTCTTCTGTAAATTGCCACGAGACTTAACCAACTTAGCTCCATGTACCCATTAGGAGGCTAACACTGGAATTATGCTTCATGTGTTTGATGCTGTACAAGAGGTGTACAGCAAAATCCAAATTTTCACAGTGGACACTGAAGTCTTAGTTCTAGCCATCATGGCAGCTCAAAGGCTTGGAATTCATGAGTTATGGGTTGCTTTTGGTACAGGAAAGAATTTTCGATATTTGGCTGCCCATGAGATGACAAGTGCCTTTGGTATCCCTTGCTTTCACTGGTTGTGATACATTGTCTTCTTTCAACGGGAGGGGAAAGAAAACCTGCTGGGAGACCTTGAAAGTATTTGGAAATGTGACTGCAGCATTCTGTTCCTTAACGACCACCCAAGACTCCATAGACCAGTGGTTTGAGTCACTGGAACACTTTGTTGTATTGCTCTATGACTGCACCAGCAGTCTTGTTCAAGTGAATGATGCCAGGAAAGAATTATTTACAAGGGGAAGAGATATTGAACACATCCCACCTACCCAAGCAGCCCTTCTGCAGCATATTAAGAGGGCGGTGTAGCAGGTAAACTGCTGGAACCAAATGTTAGATCCTGCAACAACACTACCATCACCATCACCAAGCGAATGGGTTCTCTCTGCAAGTGTGATGGACATTGGTTAGGAGTAACTTACAAATGTGAAGAGATGTCATTGACCCTAAAAAAGGAACAAAATTGTTCATATGTAAATAGCAACTACTGACGTTTATATAATGCAAACAAACGTTTTTCTGTTACAACAGTGAACATGATAAAGTGAATAAAGTGTAAGCAATATGTTTCATAACATAGAAGTGAACATGATTTGCCTTTAATGAAGATAAAACCTTACTGAAAAATAAGTTCTTGTTTCTTATGCACATTGTAGCTATTGAAGTGTAGTATATAAGGCAAACAAACATTTATTTTCTTGTTACAACAGTGGAAATAATGAAGTGAGTGTAGTGTATGCATTAGGTTTTCATAACATAGAAGTGAACATGATTTACCTTTAATTAATGATCATATCTTACTGAATTTTAAAATGAAAAAAATATACCTTGTTTATCTAAATTGTAGCTATTGAAGTGTATATCATGTAAACAAACATTTTCCTGTTACAACAGGTGGCATAATAAAATGAATGTAGCGTAACCAATCGGTTTTCATAATATAGAAGTGAACATAATAATAATAATAATAATAATAATAATAATAATAATAATAATAATAATAATAATAATAATAATAAAATAATAATAATAATAATAATAATAATAATAATATCCTTTATTTCAGCTCAAGGCCATATACATGGAATATACAAAATACAGACAGTAACATACAATCTCGATATATAAGACGATAACAAAATGAGTATCGGCACTTATCCACAAAATAGCTGAGGTAGCATAAAAGATAGTAATCATAATACTGATAATAACAGTAATAATATTGGTGAGAAAAAATGCATTGAGAGTTATAACAGTTAGTGCAGATTATATAACTTATATTTCAACTAGAGACCTTAGGTGGTTACAGTAGTCAGGTCTAGAGGGCTAAATACGAAAATTTAATGTAAAAAAAATACTTAAAGTTGATAATCACAGTAATAATGAAAAAATTAAATATCAGCTATAAATATAATAATGACAAAATCTGCAGATGACATCTTGCCAATACAGAGATTAAGTCCTTTAGGGGACAAAGGTCTCATTTTCCCCTTTTTCCCACAATTTAGATCTTGTTACTTCACTCCTTAGGATGCTTTGTATGAACGAGCTGCTGCTGTTTCTCACTCGGGTTACCAGACTGGACATTGCTCGCCTTACAATGATTTTTAAATTGTCCAGGTGGTTTTCTATGAACATCTGTGTGGCGGAGTGGTAGCGGGGTGTTTGTGAGGCGTCATCATGGGCCTTTACTGAAGATCAGATCGCTAGAGAGCGGCTATCTTGAAAATTTGCCACCACATTTTATGAAGGGGGATTCTATGATGCCCCTATAGGCAAATATCTTCCTAAAAGCCTGCCCTAGTTTGTGCCAAAGCTTGTGTTTTTATGATTAAAAATACAATTCTTACCCATACCTGCTGCACTAATTATGGTTAACTATAAAATGTGTCTTTCTTATTAACTCCAAATTATTCTAAAACAATACCAAGTCATCATGCAGTCTAAGTATATTATCTCCAGTAAGGGAAATTGCATCTAATGTCACTTCCATTACTATATCTTAGCTTATTGGTATAAGTAAGTCCTTTTTCAAATTATAGTACCAGCCTTAATTTATATATCTCAAAGGAATATTTCCTAAGGAAGGCAACCATGTAAGATATTAACTTAATTACAAAAAAATATGTAAGTATGCTACATGGTGGAACCTGTAAAATTAAAAACAACTTGTAATTGTAGTCTAACATGTATCCTCTCAACAAACAGGCAAGTATTACAAATAATCAACATTAATACCATCAATGTTTAAACAATACAAGAATATACAATCAATATATAGCGATGTGAAATATATAAGAACATAACACAAACCTTTGTTATTAGGCACGGACCTGTGAGACATGCACAATCCTTGAGTCATTAGGAGTAGCTAAATTCTTAACCTTCAAATGGGTAGCTATCGACAAATCCACTACTTGGAAAGGACCTTCAAATATTCGAGTTAACTTGCAATTCAAACCTTTTCTGGCTTTAACTTTCACATATACCGTATCACCAACTGCATATGGCTTATGTAATTACTTAACATCATCTTTATTCCCGTGGCAAACCTAACAAGTTTTAATGTAATTGTAGATATCCTTCGACATAGTAAGCACAGCAGGAAAACGTGTGTGCACATTAATTTTATTTGTTAGTAATCATTTAACCACGACAGGTATTAACTTCCTTGGCATAACCACTTGATTTGTACTATCCTGCATGCTTTGCCTAGTTTTCATAGGAATATTCCTTCCCAAGAATTCATTTATTATTGAATAATTCTCACTACACAACTTTTTATACGCACTGTATTCTTGTCTCCTTGTATCTACGTATTATAGGTTTCAATTTTTCATCCTGTCGTTGTTCTCTAAGAATATCATGACTCCAGTCAGAGTCAACTGCAGAATCATCTGGTGATTCCAAGGATCCACATGCCTCATTAGTACATAATAAACTGTAGTGCCAGTATATCATTATCAGAGCAAGAAGGGTTAATTATATGAGATGGCACTGGATTCCTGGATAATGTGTTAGTAATTACATTAGCCTTACCAGGAACATATTTTATCTTAGCTAAAAGGTATTGAATAATCATATGCCATCGAGTCCATTTTGGACAGTCTTTTTCTCAAAAACTAAGTTGATATTCTTTTTTCCTAGACAACTGGAGAATTTTGTATATAATGTTATTACTACTGTGTATTGATATGTCAATTGTCCTGACTTGCGTTCAGAGGCTACCATTCATTTTAAGACAATCAACTCTGAATAACAATTCAAACCTTGGCATAGGTTAATACATTCTAGACCTATTTTTAGCTGGAACGGATAATTGACATCAGAGACAGATGAATCTTCATTTTGTAGTTAAGGAGGAGGGAAAGGCTGACTCCTGAGGTTTGTTTAATGTTCCTTAGTAGGTAGATACCTGGTGTAAAGAACTTGATGGATTCCTTCCATAATTGTTCCTTCTAGAAGTGGTTCTTATACCTTCCTAAAGTGGTACCTGTAATATAAAATGTCATTTAGGACAGCAATCTTGTGCCAAACAGCATGCAGTCCTTAGCCTATGCTATACTATACTCATGCCTAACTTAACTGCTACACTGCACTGATAGCCTGGCTTTACATGCCTAATGCAGGTGGCATTTAACTCAAGAATTGACATTTTCATAAACTTATGGAAGAATATCGCACATCTTAGCCGATGGCTGGTGCTACAATTGCTACCACGTGCAAGCTCAATATGGTACAACTTATGTAACATTACCATAACAATTCTTGGTAATATGCTGTTACATTAGGGCAAAAATATAAAAGAACACTATTAAGTGTTATGACAACATGTACATTATAAACTCAGGCAACTGCATACCTTTTACAAGGAAGAAATGTGACATTTCAAATGAAGACAAGGGGAGTTACACTCCTTTTGCCTCTTGCTTCGTCGTATACATCTCAAACAGTGCAATTTGAGCTTACCAACTATGCACTATACTCGATTATTTTCCATCTGTCCACCCGCCTGTGGTGCTCTTGCATGGTTAACACTGCGTCCCAGGATTTAAATAGTTACGCTATGTGTAAGTTTTAGGTAAATATTAGGATATCTGGGTGTAGATTTGCAACTGAAAAGTGTTTTAATGATTTACTGTATGCCAATTACACCGTTATTTTGGTTGAATGTAAGCTACCTTTTCGGGGTGGCGAATGGAACAGCCAGACGCAAATTCCATTACACAGATGTTAAACCAAGTTACGTCATATCATATCTGGCTAAAATTTACTTTATGAAAATTAAAAGTATATACTGATATACTTACGTGTAATGAAGTAACGCGTAGCTTACCTAGTAGCAGAGTAGGTGTGGTCCAATAAAGTTGATATCTTGCCATAATGAACAGCGAGAGAAGCACTTTTCCCGCCACTGCATCTGGCTGTTCCATTCACCACCCCGAAAAGGCAGCTTACATTCAACAATAATAACAATAGCCTATTTCGAATGTAATGGTGAAATTCTCATACAGTAAATTATTAAAACACTTTTCAGTTGCAAATGTACACTCAGATATCCTTTTATTTACCTGAAACTTACACATAGCAGAACTATTTAAAGCCTGGGATGCAGTGTTACCATGCGTAAATACCACAGGCGGGTGGACAGATGGAAAAAAGCGAATATAGTATAGTTGCCTTTATGCACTTATGTACGCACATAGTCCATCATAGATAACCTCAACTTCAAGTGGATAACTTAACATTTTTCCTTCGGTCCAACTACATTAGAAGAACTCCCTTAATTCTGCATTGTGTTTACATTTATTTTACCTTGATGGGTCTTATCCCTTCTCTTCTTTGACCTTTTCCTGATTTTATTCTAATAATTCCGATTTTGATTAGTATATCTGTCATTATTAGAATTATAGTAACTGTTGCATCATTACTGTATTACTATTATTATGATTATATCTCCTACTACTATTACTGTCTGCTTATCAGCTGGTATAGTGGTTAGTGTCTTGATATGCCACTCAGATGTCGCAGGTACACGTCTCCCCCGAGGTGATGAAAAACCCCTGGGGCAGGCACAGACTCTGTATCATGATCAATTATTGCTGTAGTGTAGGTTCTGCAGTGGAAGGTTGAAACCAACATTCTTTGGAAGCTTGAATTTCAAGTCTATGGCCCTTGTGTGCTTGTTCCATGTGAGTAAGTTATATGTACTAAGATAATAATAATAACAACAATAATAATAATACCTCTATTATTGCCTGTGTGAATGTTAAGCTAAGCCTTACAGTTTTAATAACGATGAGAAGAATGGTGATAACTAGAGAATTTAGTTTTTCAGTCTCCCTTATGGTGACCTATACGGTTACAATTATAATACTTAATTTGTTGATTGGTGTAATTAACAACATTAACCTATTGTGGATTAGATGTACGTCAAACAAATTGTTTAACACATGAATGATCAAAATTGGATAAAAGAGTAGGGTCTAAATTGGGACACTTGGACATATGCTTCTTAACTTGATCTGTAACCATTAGTTCACTAGAGGTATTGTCAAATATAGTAACAACAGATCAATCCGTCTAGCAGCAAACTAGTCATTAAGGCTGGTTGCAATAAGTGATACATATCCTTGGTATCAATAAGTTTACCTTTCACCCAAGATGAAACAGTCAGTTTAGAATACCATTCATTTACTCACTTATTATGGCTATCTGGCCAATCAAAAAGAGACCCTTTCTGTCTAATTTCTGTCCACTTCGTAAAGTCAGCCTTCATCTCAGTCTAATTTCGTTCCATATACCTGCCCCGGGGTAACTTTGAATTCGTCCCATGTTATACAGGAGGAAGGAAATAGTCTGGAGCCAACTGCCCATAAAAGATCTTGCCCCCTACAACTGAATTTCAGGATTATTCATTTGTTCGGAGGATAAGAGTGTTTAAATCGAAGTAATCCAACCTTCACCCCCTTTTGGCAACTACCGATTAATAACACTGAGATGACACTATAACAGAGCGTGTCTTTACAACTGTAGAAATATTCTTAACCCTTAATGGATGGGCATGATCATATGAGAATCTATAACAGGTCTTGAGCAATGCACGGACTAACTCATGTGAGTGTTAATATTACTCACCATACAATTTGGATGAATTTAGCGGGAAAGATGCTCTGTCACTTCAATGGTCCATAAAATGACTTGTGGCAACTGTAGTAGCTCTACTCAGGAGTGATGTCTTCTATTTATTTGCTCATAAATATACCCAGGGACTGCTGTTGGGTGTAGTTCTTATTTTTTATGATAATATGTCAGCTATAATAGTAATTTTCCGAAGAAAAGTTCAAAGAAATTTTAGAAAAAACTTGCATAATTCACAAAACGTTACTGCATCCTCCCATCTCTGTAAATCTCGTAAAAAGTTTACAACAAATATACCCAGAATTTTTTTTTTACTGATTTTAGTTCTTATCTGTTATGATATTGTGAGCTGTAATTATAATTTTACAAAATAAAATAAAAATGACTTATCAGAAATACATGCATCACTTTTAAAACTAGCTTAATTTTTTGAGTGCCTTAGAAAAGGGCCCCTGCACGGGTAATGGCGGATCTAGAAATATTTCGCTGAGGCGGAGGATAGCCATGTACAATTATCATATATAATATATATATATATATATATATATATATATATATATATATATATATATATATATATATATAACATGTAAACAACATGCAGTACATATATATATATCAATATTCATATATGTATGCACATACATATATATAGTACTATACACGCAGTAGTAGTTGCTGTTTTGTTTTGTTGCTGTACATTTATTGGTTTTATTGTTGAAATAATCATTAACTCAACAACTTTTTGCTACTGATGATGATTTAATGAAAGAAAACAATGATCTATTATTCATCTCCAGGGAGGGGGGGTCATGTGACCAGGTGTCCCCCCCTTCCCTTAAGTCCGCCAGTGTACACAGGGTTATAAATATTCACTTTCAACTTACCGTGGAAGGTAGAGAAAACTTTTTAGATTTTTTTACACCATGTGCATTTGCATATCTCCCTCTTTCCATGGATATGCTTTTTCTTGAATTGGCCTACCTTAAAGTTTGCCCGGTCTGGAGGTGTACTTAAAATGGTATATTTAGACCGTCCTGTACGGGTAATATCCAGGTCTGCCATTGTACTAGAATTATTAATGTTACCTCTATGCCAATTGGTACTTCTACCAATAATTGTTCTACAAGAGGAATTTTTGGAATACATACGACCAAAGCATAACCTCATCATCTTATATATGAAAGTGAATGGTTGTGTGTTTGTTTGCATGTTAGTTTGTAAGTTTGCAACCTATAGAAATCGTAATAAACTCTACGGATCCATCATACCTAATTTCGTGTACTCGATAAAGGAGACATATAATATTGAAAATGCTGTATCAAGGATTGTGTTACGGCTTAGTGCAGGGGTGGGTTGTTGCGTCTAGGTTTAGTGGGAGTATTTCAGTTAAGGGTGGGTGTGTTTAGGTTTAATGGACTAAATGGAACAATCACAACAGTAATACATGAATAAATGGAACATTCACCCCAGTAATATCTGGATAAAGTGGTCAGTCACCACATTAATACCTGGATAAAAGGAACAGTCACCTCAGTAATAGCTGGATCTAATGGGGCAGACAGAACAACAGTGCCTGGATAATTGGAATAGTCACCACACTAATAACTGGATAAAATGGGCAGTCAGCACAGTTATACGTGGATAAATGGGATAGTAACCACAGCAATACCTGGCTAAATGGGACAGACACCACAGTAATACTTGGATATATGGGAAAGCCAACACAGTAATGTCTGGAAAAAGGTACAGTCAGCACAGTAATTCCTGGATAAATGGGACAGTCACGACAGTAATCTCTGGATAAAAAGTATAAATAAAAGGGACAGATAGCACAATACTACTATGATAAAATGGAAACAGACAGTAAAGCCTAGTTAAAAGGTACAGACCGAACAGTAATACCTGAATAAAAGACAGACAGAATTTATAACTTATAACCTATAAATGGATTATATGGACAGTTAGTACACTAATACCTGGATAAAAGCGACAGTCAGCACAGTAATAACTGGATAGTAGGGAAAGTCACCACAGTAATGTCTGGATAAAATAGGCAGCAACCACAGTAATAAATGGATTAAATGGACATTCACCACAGTAATACCTGGATAAATTGGACAGTCACTTCAGTATTACCTGGATAAAAGAGATAGTCACCGCGGTAATTCTTGGATAAAACAGACAGACAGTAGCTACGGTAATACTTGGATAAATGGGACAATCACCACAGTAATACCACCTGGATAAAACGGACAGTCAGCACAGTAATACCTGGATAAATAGGACAGCCACAAAAGTAATACCTAGGTAAGTGGAACAGTCACCCTAGTAATATCTGGATAAAGTGAACAGTCACCATAGTAATACCTGGATAAAAGGAACTGACACCCCAGTAATATCCGGATAAAGTGAACAGTCACCATAGTAATACCTGGATAAAAGAAACAGTCAGCACAGTAATAGTTGGATCACTGGGTTAGACAGAACAGCAGTACCTGGATAAATGGAACAGTCACCACACTAACGTCTGGGTAAAATGGGTAGTCAGCACAGTAATACTTGGATAAAAGGGAGAGCCAACACAGTAATGTCTGAAAATAGGGACAGTCAGCACAGTAATTCCTGGATAAATGGGACAGTAAGCACATAAATACATGAGAAAATGGGACAGTCACTACAGTAATCACTGGATAAAAGGGACATCCAGTAAAATAATACCTTTATGAAAGGGACAGTCATCACAGTCATCTGGCTAAATGGGTCAGTCAGCAAGTAATACCATAATGCAAGGGACATTCACTAGAGTAATACCTTTATAAAACAGACAGTCACCACAGTAATTTCTGGATAAAAGGGACATTCACTACAATAACACTAGGATAAAAGGGACAGACAGCACAGCAATACTAGGATAAATGGGACAGTCACCACAATAATGCCTTGATAAATGGGACAGTCACCACAGTAACATCTGGATAAAAGGCACAGTCACCACTGTAATACTTGGATAAAAGGGATAGACAGCACAGAAATACCTGGTTAAGCGGGACGGGCCTAAAGGGACAGACAGTATAGTAATAATACCTAGATAAAGGGTACAGACTGAACAGTAATACCGGATAAAAGACACAGACAGCACAGTAATACCTAAATAAAAGGGACAGTTACCACAGTAAACCTGGATAAAACTGGCAGGGTAAAAGGGACAGACAGTACAATAATATTTTGATAAAAGTGACAGACAGTACAGTAATGCTAGGATGAAGATTATAGACAGAAGAGTAAAACCTGGATAAAAGGAACAGTCTCCACTATAATACTGGGAAAAAATGGACAGACTACTATATTCCTGGTTTAAAGGGACAGACAGCACATCAAAACCTGGTTAAAGGGGACAGTTATTCCTGGATAAATGGGACAGTCACCAAAGTAATACCTAGAATAAAGGGACAGTCACCGCAGCATTACCTAGATAAAAGGGACAGACAGTTCAGCAATACCTGGTTAAAACGGACAGACAGGGCAGTAATAGTTGCTTAAAGGAGACAGACAGAACAATAGTACCTGGATAAAATGGACAGTCAAAAAAGTAATACTTAGATAAAATGGACAGTCACCACAGTAATACCTGGATAAAAGGGACAGTCAACACAGTAATACCTGTATAAAAGGTACGTACACCACAGTAATCTATTATTTTAAATGGGAAAAGGCATTTGTTTATTTGTTTATTTGTCCGTTTGATCCAAGTGAACATTTACACCAGTGAACCGATTAGTATGAAATTTGGCAAAGAGGCTAAGCTAACATAGGGTTCAAACATAGCCTAATTATATTTTCTTAAAACCATATAATGCGACCCACCTAAAAAGTTATAACTTCTAACTGCTAATTAACCCTTCCCACCTCCCCCGCATCCCCCCCAAAATGTAACTTTCTTATTTTGGGGCCACTTTGGTTCAAATTTGAAACGTAGGCTATTGGTGCTTATTGCATTACTTTATAATAGTTATCAGGCCATTTGGAGCCCTGGGGAGTGAGAAGGGCTGGAAGGGAGGTAATATGTAAAAATGACCGAAAATTACAGATATTACTGTCTAATCCATAGTTTTCAAGGTCACTGAGAATAGTGACACTCCCGGTGACCTTTAAGTCTAACTTCAGCCCTGACAGGAATGGTGGGTGAGAAAGGGTGGGAAGGGGGTGGCACGAAAAATAACTGAAAGTGACAGATATTAGTATCTAATCCATAGTTTTTCAAGTTGCTGAGATGAAAAGTGACACTCCCAATCGTTCAGCAACTATAAGAAGGGGGTTTGATAAGGCAGAGGAAGGGAGTGACATGTAAAAATATACGAAAAGGAAAAATATTACTAGTGTCTGATCCAGTGGTTATCAAAGTGGGGGTCATGACCCAAAGTTGGGTCTCGAGATCAATTCAGTGCCTGGTTGGTCAGCTATTACCTAGATAAAAGGGACAGTCATCAGAGTAATACCTTAATAAAAGGGACAGTCACCAAAGTAATACCTGGATCAAAGGGACAGTCACAACAGTAATACCTGGTTAAGAAGGACAGACAGTACAGTAATACCAGTTAAAAGTGGCAGACAGCACAGTATTACCTGGTTAAAGGGAAAAGAAAGTATAGTATTCCCTAGATATTGAGGACAGTTACCAAAGTAATGCCTAGATAAAAGGGACAGATACCACAGTAATTCCTGGTTAAAGGTGGTCAGAGAGAACATTAATACCTGGATAAAATGGACTGTCACCACAGTAATCAACGATATTATAAGAGTTCACAAAGATACTCAATTTAGCCATGTGAGCCGTACCACGGATCCAGTCGAGACAACTGGCAGTTGTAACCAAATTTAAAAAGCATGACGTCATAAATTCCAACTAATGGGAACACAATTTACAATATGATTGAACACAATTTCAAAAATGATTGACAAATAGCGTCATTTCTTTACATACTGTGTTCAGAAGGTATATTTTGGCTGCGGCTCATGTAGCCAAACTTTTATATTTGTGGGTCACATTTTGAATTTACTAAAATATACCTGTTAAAAATTAACATTATAGTTGCAATTCTTAAGAAATACGACTGTATTGTGTTTGTAGTGCTGACCAGCATTCATGGTGTAAAGAGAAAATCTTGGCTGCATGTCATTAAGAGAAAAGCCTGGATGTAAGATATCAAGATCAAGCCCAGAATGTATAGTGTAAAATTGAAAATTCTGAATACATAGTATTAAGAGAAAATATTGAACTCATGGTATAAAGACAAATTCTTGAATGCACGGTTTTTACATTCGTAACATAGGTCCTGACGTTTCATGTGACGTCACTGCTCGTCCTTGATGATGGCAGTAGATTACAACCACTGGGTGACTTTCGTGGAAGAGTGCTCTTTTGGGAAAAAATTCGAGTTAAGTATCTCTGTGTACTCTATAGTATCTATAACAATAACACCTGGATAAAAGGGACAGTCACCACAGTAATACCTGGATAAAAGGAACAGTCACCACAGTAATACCGGAGAAGGGGGACTAACAACACAGTAATACCTGGTTAAAATGGATAGGCAGCATAGTAATACCTGAATAAAAAGGACAGACAGCACAGGAATATCTAGTTAAAGGGGACAGACAGCACAGTAATGCCTGGTTAAAAGGGACAGAGTATTGTAATTCCTGGATAAAAGGGACAGTCATCCAAGTAATACATGCATAAAAGGGACATGTAGCACAGTAATTCCTGGTTAAAGGTGTCAGACAGAACAGTAATTTCTGGATAAAAGGGACAGTCATCACAGCAATACCTGTATTAAAGGGATAGTCATGACTTTTCGAAGGGTGAACATTCATAAAAAAAAAAATTATAACTGTCTGTCGGACTGTCAACACAAATCCCTCCCTTTCTCCCTTTTCCCTCCCCTCCTCCTCCTCCCCTTTCCCTCATCCCTCCCCTCCCCCTCCCTTTTCCCTTTCCCCCTACTCGTAGACTGTTATTCAAAGTTTTCCTGGGCAGGGTCGTGTGGGTCAGTTAGTATTTGTATAAAAAGCACAAATAAGAAATACTCATGAGAAAAAAATATAAATTCTACGGGAATAAATACTTACTGATCGGCTCTTCTCACTGATCACTAACACATGCTTAATTATGCAGGTCTTGACTCGGCCTTTGAATATCTAGAAAAAAAACTCATAGACTTAGCTGCCTTTTAAAGAAGTTCCTCCAGTATTGTCGACGCGCAGTAAGTAGGACATCTTTGATGAAGTCACCATTGAAAGATACAATCTTACTTGTAGTTCAGAAACGCGGCTCGGTGTTGATTCTCCAGCAACGGAATATATTCTTTCTTGTTGATCATCGGTGGGTGTATTTGGTGCACAATGCAACAACCAGTGTGACATTCCTTGATGATGCGACAAAGTATGTCCCCCTCGGAGGGTGGCAATTTTGATCTTACGGATGACACCATTCTGTAGTACCCTTATGTCTTTAAATGTTGAATGCAAAATTTATTTGCAAAAGGAATACAAGGCTTCGTTTTTTATAACATGTCAAGCTTAAAGAGTCTATGGAATAAATATATCTCTGACTGGTATTTTAGCAAGCGATAATTCATCAGACATAACCACAACCGAACACATTTACATACAAACACAATCTTCAACCTTGAATTTGAGGCAAAATGGAATTATGACAAAAAAAATATCACATATGGATATTTTTCCAATAAGAAATTAGAACAAATTAAACAGAGCAGGGCGTGATCCGATCTTCTGCTTACTCGGGTGTTTGTTAAAATATACAGTCAAATAGAGCTTTGTTTCACCAACGAAAATTCAAATAAATAGGCTATATTTTATTGGAGATAGTTTTTCTGTCCTGTTTAACATGCATATTATTTATTTTTTACATTTTCATTCTAATAAATAAATCATAAATATCCTGTCCTAAAATTCCTGTATCTTTAACTCAACACGAGACACTTTTTCAGACATTTTAGGCCTTCCTACCCACCCAACAATAACAAAGTAGTTTGTAGGCTTACTCCCCGAGTAAACGAAAATCAATATCCTTGAACAGAATAAATGCTACGCCGTTATTTGGCAAACTGACAACAGTCCAGCATCGTCACCTTCTGACGTAAATGTTGTGCTTAGCTAAGCACATTTTTCAGAAACCTCTCCCAAGGAGCACCTCTCACTCCTCCATTACTCTTATTCACTACTTAATAATTAAATAATGTAAATGGTATCGCAAAGGTATTACAACTGTTATTATTCTTATTATGGTTATTATAGTATCTTATACTTATTAATAGCTACTTTATTACATGAATCATAAAAGACCTTTGAAATCTGGTATCAGTGACCTCGTCGTATTGAGGTCAATGTAGCTGACAGTGGGTAGGTCAGTTAAAAAAGATGATGATTTTCGTAGACGATAACTCATTTAGCGTCCGAAGACCACTCCTGCCGTACAGCTTAAATCTCCGAATTATATCCAGCTTGTGACTCATGCAGCAACTTTGATGTCAGTATGAGGACCCGTGAATGTCACTAAATTCAGTCCCTATAAATCACGTGGTATATATATATATATATATATAATATATATATTATATTTATATATGATATATATATATATATATATAATATGTATATATATATATACCTTGTCTACCTAAGATCTGATTTCAGAAGTATTCCTTATAAATCTCCATGACAGCAAACCACAAATCCCGTTTCTGCACTTTTACAAAGTTACCTGTAAACTACAGTGAGAGAGAGAGAGAGAGAGAGAGAGAGAGAGAGAGAGAGAGAGAGAGAGAGTTTCATGGTTTGACAAGGGACAGGTAAACTATCATATTAATCACATTTTTCCGCAAGAGTTAACACCTACATCACCTAGTACTAGTAAAGGCAAAACGTTAACAGATTAAAAAGAATATATTTTTCAGACCTGACTTTTTTCTTTACTAAACTGTCAAACAGACGTATCAGAACGACCTCCGAACTGTCAAGAAAGAGAATAAAAAGAACTAGAAAACCTCGACTAATATAAACACGCCATATACTTTATGGTAATTTTAGATTCTTGATAATTTTAGATTCAGCACAATGCAAAAGTGATTCAGATTTTATTTATATTCTGTGATGGGCTTCTCAGAATTTGTCTGGGTTTGAAGGCAGCCAAAGAAAGGAATGTCCTTTTTTATAGATCATTTATCAGACACACTTCATTTCTATCGAGTTTATAAGAAGAGCGTTAATTCCCAAGAAGAAATAATATATAAAGCAATTTGTATGGTAACAGAAAACACTCAGGTTCAAGAATGACCATAAAATCATATGACGTTATACTGACACTGGTCAAGGATCTTCTTCAATTTGTATAATACGAAGTGTATGCATGTATATGTATTTGTGCATAAATACGTACATAGTACACACACACATATATATACGTATACAGATATGCATTTATAAATATATATAAACGTATATATATATATATATATATATATATAATATATATATGTGTGTGTGTGTGTGTGTGTGTGTGTGTGTGTGTTTGTGTGTGTGTGTAATATCTATATATGTATATACATAAGTTTGCTTTTAAATCTAGAAAAGGTAAAAAAGTGATGATTTACAAAGTTACGATCACGAAGGAAAAGTGAGACAATGAGATGCCAAGTACTTCCGTCTTATTACCAAGACATGGTCACAGCAACTAAAGATATACAGTGACAAGGGCATTTATAATATATATGGTGGATATAAGTCCTAAGGGAATACTAAAAGGTTTAGAGACCAAAAAACGTTCAACAGATTAACATCGAACTCTACCTATTTTATTAGTAATTCTCTTTATTTTGTCTTTCAAATCCTTCTAGAACATTTGTTTTATTACAAGGCCAAAAGAAAATAATCCAGGGCTTAAATAAAGGTTACACTCCCAGGTCAACTGAATCATAGAAAATCCACATTTCGAACTGACAGATCCACTTATCAATAAGATCTGGGAACTGGGTGTTAAAAAAAGAGCTGGAAAACTACAATGATCAATCCAGTGAGGCTGTCAAATAAGGATGCCTCTCTGCCTAGTACGTACCAGACTTGTATGGTATTTGGAAACTAATAGTCTGCTATCCCATTACTAGTATGGATTCAAGGAAAGCAGATCAATGCTAGACTCTATGCTTAAGTTATCAAACCAAATCCGTCGGGGTTTTGTTAAGCTTTGTCAAATTGTAGGGGCTTTCTTCTACCTCCAAGGGTTAATAACACAAATTGGTATTTTGGCTTAAAGAAACAATTGTATAATATTGATTTAAAAGGAATTATAAGAGTTTTAAATTCTTTTCCTTTTATCAGAGTAATAACCTTGAAGTATGAGTGGAAAATTATCAAGTTCCTCCATGTAGGAAGCAGGAGTCCTTCAGGGTAGTGTACAACTCTAGAATGCCTTGCTTTGCTAGTGTCCCGTTTATAAGTGAAACAGCGTTTTATACCCAAGTTAAACGTTTAATACGTAAACATTGTCCGGCCATAAAAGGCCAACTAATCGTAAGAAACCCATCAACTATTAACTATTGGGTCTTTATTTAGATATAAAGAAAAACTGAGCCCTCTTCTGACTTCCAACACGGTCTATTTATTTTCATGTCCCAAATGTAGTTTGGGAAATTATGTCGTGGCCTCACGTAGACTTCTTAACGTCCACATTGGTTGCCACAGGAGGGTGAGTTATAGAACAGGTATCCGGTTGTCTTCACCAGAATTCTCGAACATTCGAGAACATTAAAAAAAATGCAAATTTAATATAGAATACAAATACTTCAAAATCATTACACGGGCTTCTTCTCCTCAAGAGCTTGCTGTCTTCGAATCACTTTCCATAAAAACAATAGTTCCAAAATTAAACAACCAAAGTATCGCTACCCCTCTTTACCTGGCATAACTATTATATTTAATTGGAACCTTTCCTTCTTCTTCTGGTCACTCGTCTTCCTCCCTTCACTTGAGATGGTAATTTTCTTCGCATTGTGGTAGGTTTTCTGTGAATTTTAAATGTATGTTGGTTATTAGGATGAGTGTTTTTATTATGTTTTATGTGTATTTATCCTTTTTACAGCCGTGATGATGGGGCTGGACCCCGAAACGTCGTTTAATAAAGCCTTTTTAAATTACCAGAAGACGTCTCCCGTGCTTCCTTGAGAATATATCTCGAACGACTGATGTTTTCCCGTAATATATATATATATATATATATATATAATAGAGAATATATATATATAATATATATAGAATATGTATACATATCTATATATATATATATAGTATATAGATATATATACAGATCTATATATATATATATATATATATAATATATATATACCATCTATATATATATCTATATATATATATAATATATGTTTTATATACTATATAATATAGATATAAAGATATGGTATTATATATCTATAAATATATATGATATATAATATACTATATATAATATATATAATATATATTATATACAGTACATATCTTATCTATATATAATATATTAATATATCATATAATATATATATAGTATATAGAATAGATATGTATATATATATTATATATATTATATATATATATATATATTATATTATAGTAAGAGATATGTATATATATCATATATATATATATATTATTATATATATATATATATATGTATATATATTTCTTATATGTAAGTTAAGTTTCGTAATGCAATTATGATTTTGGTAATATAATTAATTCACCTCAGAAACTGTGCATAATGTTTAAGCAGTGTAACATTTCATTTTGAAACGCACGTAAGACAGAGGAGGTTGTTATTCACATCTTGAGAATGCCTTAGCCAGCTAATTTTTTATCATTCCAAGCGGTCCTGTGATGAAACAAGGGGGCCTATTCATCCTCATACGCGAAAGTAGTCAAGGGGCCCCATGCTCGATAAGAGGTGACTGATATGTTTTCGTCTTGAACTCGATGCTAACCGCCCCCATAGCCCATACGCATATAGAGATAGCGAACTATTCATTCGATT